>NW_021703771.1:82225858-82612944 GCF_005190385.1 Monodon monoceros | reverse complement strand
TGAGCCTGTTATGAATTTCTCTGTGGCTCACCTTTAACTTCTGTGAAATGGAATAGAAATGAACAACAGAGACAAGTAATGTTTAAAGAGCTTAGTTTGTGCCAGGCACAGTTCTCCTGGCTTTACATACAACTCACTTCTGGATGGTAAGAGCAGCTCCCTTAGTTCACTATGGGGATATTAAACAACTTACTACATCTGAAGACCTGGTAACACAATCTGGAGAGTAGTACAAAGTTCAAGCATATTATATATTTATTTTTTATTATTAATGTAATTGTTATCGGCATAGCACGTGAAAGCATTTTGTTAATATGTGACATTATTAACTATTTTTGAAACTCATTATTAATCATTTTAAAGATTATCTGTGTAACCCTTCTTTAAGTGCTTGGACAGCATTCCAATAACTTTTCAATCCTTGTTAATTTTTCTTCTTAGAGTAACATTACTTATTTTTACAATGTTTCAAAAGGTTAAGAATATCTTGAAAAGCATTCTCAGATTTTTCAAATTTTTCTTGTTTTCAGTGTTCGAATTATATTACCAGGCTGTCAAATATTTGAATTCCAACTACATGTCCTCAGAAGGACTCCTTTTAGGAAAAGGAAAACTACATCAATCTCTTGTATATCGTGGAATAATGGCCAGTTGGATGAGAGGTGGTCATTGGTTGGCAGACAACTCCCGTAGATGTTTTATTAATCCTGGGGTATCTCCAAGTCAGAGGTCCTGGAGAGAGAGTCCATGGTACTGAGCTCTCAGTCCCTGGTGGGACAACAGCTCTGCTTGACGGTACAAGACCAAGCCCAGCTGGGTGAATACCCACTTGTTTTGTCCACAGTAAACGACTTATGTCACTGCCTTACTTGTTGAATTAATGACTTGTTATAAGGAAAACACAAATGTACTTCTTCCTCTTTGCCAAGCAATATTCTGGTTATTGAGGAAACAAAGATAAATAAGGCATTGTTTTTGCCCTGAAGAAGCTTAAAACAATGTTTGAAAACTCTGCTGTCTTCTCGTGAAAATCTCTACCTCCCAAAGCTGAGGGATCGTTCATATACCAAGAGAACTAAATATTATTTTGGGCTTTGGAGTGGCTAGACAACTAAACTTTATCTAATTTATTGCCCATGGGACATGTTATTAATGTGGCTTTGAACTGAACTAACATGATGGTGCACTTGCACCATCTGGCAAAGGGACTGCTTCCGAAATCAACAACGTTTTCTACAAGTGAGTCAAAGAATTAAGCAGTTAATGGTCTCTGAACCATGGATGGAGCCTCAGGGAAATATGTTCTATAAATATCACTATAAGTACTGAAATGTGTTTGGGATCTTCCTACTCCCCTTTGCAGCTCTACTCTGAGCATTAGGAAAATCTGGATTTGAAAGGAAAACCTCAGTTTTTTTATTTTTTCCCTATTTGTCCAATTTTAGCAGCCCCTGAGAATTTGCTCAGGTTCTTCATGTGTTTCCTGGCATCTGAGCATATAGTGATATTTTTTGTATCAACTTTTAGTTCACAGAAAGCCTGGAAAGTTACCAGAATAACTGTCACATTTGTCGATTCTGCTTATTCCACCTTCTTTATACATGTTCCAAATAAGATTGTGTGAGTGGAGCAGCCAAAAAGGATTCTGAGGTTTTATTCTGAGGTTTTATCTTTATACAAGGTAAGGACCCAGCTCTTTAGTTTTCAAAACTCGTAAATGATGATAGTGATACTGACAATTATATATTGAGTTGTGACTGGATTGGGTCTGCACTCTGTATATGTCCTTACATCTCAGAGCAGTCATCAAAGTTGGTAATATTATTGCTAATGACATATGTAGAAACTGAAGCTTATGCAGGGAAAGTAATTTGCCAAAAATCACGCAGCTAATAAATTACATCTATTTGACTTCGAATTCCATGTTCCTTCTCTGCAGTCTTCTTGCTCCCCGAGGAACACTTCAGGTGTTGTGTGTATGCGTCTATAGCTGTTTATATTTGTTCATTCATTCATTCTTATTTTCTCTCAGTCATTTACCTTTTCAATTCATAGATGAATTTTCTACATCTACTAGGTTCAAAATGCTGTGTGAGGCATTCTGGTAAATAAAAGTAGAAGTGTAACCCAGTCGCTGCTCTTAAGGAATTCTAAATTAAGTTGGAGGATCAGACACAGACACAGACACACACACACACACACACACACACACACACACGATGTCCAGGCTCTGATCACTGCAGTGGAAGAGCATAGCAGGCAAAGATTACCTGGATTCAGATGAGAGAGAAAGACATTATTTTTATCTGGGAGTATCACATGAAGCATGTACGTTATGACTGTGGAGAGAGGAATTTTATCTGACTGATTTTTTGAACCTTTTGAAAAGAGCACAATATGGATGAAAATCTCAGGATATGTTAGGATGCTAATTCTCAATTGTTTCTCCTTGTTGCAAAGCACATGTCCTCACATGCCCACATTTGAGTGTACTCAGATCTTGATGTTGGTTTGTTTGATATGACTTAGGCTAAAGGCTTTGTACAGTCTCTCGAGTGCTGGCCGAGCACTGAGGTGATGATAAATGGTGGTAGAACGTCTGTTAGTCCAATTAGAATGGAAAAAAGTGTATTGTCAGCGATTACTGCTTAATGAACAACCACAAGATCTCAGTGCCATACATTAATAACCGTCTCTTTCCCGTGCATCTTCAGGTCATCTGGGGGTCTGCAGCCCCAGCCTGCATTTAGCTGGAAGACTGCTCAAGCTATAGGTGGGGTTGCACTTGATCCTCTCCATGGCTTGGGCTCAGGTCTGCGCCATGTGTGCAGTGCTGGGGCCCAGGCTGAAGAGGTGGAAACTTCCAGGGATTCTTTTTTGATAGCCAGGGCAGTGGTGCAAATATACTCTAAAACCCTGGTTCAATCACATCTGCAAATGTCCTATTAGCCAAAGCTGATCACATGGCTTAGCCCAAAATCAAGGGCAGGATGAAAGGAGATGAGAGTGAATATTTTTTGAAGAATAATATAATCTACATATATAATGGAGAGGAAAAGACAGTTGGTCTAGAAAGGAGAAGAGTCCAAACACACTTGAAGAAGATAGTAAGATGTTAGACTATATTTAACCAGTAATAGTGAGACACTTTAGAAAGACTATGTAGAACACACCAGAAATTCTTGTACAAAAGGTTTGCGGGGAAAGACAAGAGGTAAGGAAGTAATTACAAAGCTCTTGTAATGATGGAGACCTAAAATGGGGAGGTGACAATTGGGATGTAAAGGAGCTGAAGATGTGAAGGGAATTTCTGAGTCAGAATTAGTTACTCTTGACACCTTGCTGGATGTAACAGTAGGGAGGAAGGTTCCAAGGTGGTGAAGCCCTCCTTAGAAAACATAGGAGAATGATTGGAGCTTTAGGTGAGGGGAAGCCTTGACACTTGGATAACATGGGGGATGGTGGTGCCTTGACAGAAATAGGAAGTCAGGTAGGGGCGGACTGAGGGGACAGAGATTGACACAGAGTGACCACTGCTGAGTAGGAGCAGTCCTGGGGAGAGCTGGGAAGCTGCGGGGACAGGCGGCAGGAAGAAGAAGTGTGTTGATGTGACCGAGACCCGAGACACGGGACCAGAAGAGATCAGAGTGGGATTTGGGACCGGAGGGCATGCTGGTGACCTTCCTGAGTGGGCGAGGCTGACACCAAGCAGTGGTGTGTGGGCAGGGCGTGCTGGTGAGTGTCAGGCACCATTCTTACAAGTTTGATAGAGATAACACGGCACTTGGGGGGTTATGATTGTTACCAGTGTTGTTGTGTTTTGCGTGGGTGTTATTTAAACTTCCTAAGATGAGGGAGAATGGCAATGGGGGGTGTTGTAGAGAGAGGAGGGTCCTCACTCTGTGGGAGGAGGGACAGACAGATGAACGACTGTGTCTACCCAGTAGATATTCTGAAACAGAGATTTAACTTAAGTTAGTATAGTTTCTGTCCAAGTAAATTATCTGATGTTTAACTTTCTTTTCTTTTTTTTATGCTTTTATTTTATTTTAATTTTTATTGGAGTATAGTTGCTTTACAATATTGTGTTAGTTTCTACTAATTCTACTAAATTTTAAAGTCTCCTGTTCGTACACATTAATATGTAGATACAAAGCATTTTTGTAGACGTCCACTGATTTTAATTGTGAGATTGGATGAACCAGTGAATGATCCGAGATGGCACTGGTACCCTGTCCTCTTGCTTCACTGGCCTGGTGGTGTGATTGCTAGTGATGTCTGAGTATACGTGGAGCCTACTGTAAACGAGTGTATGGTAAATTCTAGAGCAAGTTGCCCTGTAGTTGGTAATAACCAACTCTGTGCTTTTTAAAACAGAAATGTGTGCTAGTATTTAAATTTGAAAATTATAAGGACATATTTCCAGGAAGTCAGTTTTAAAAGCATACTGCTTTTCAGTATGGTTATGTATGCAGTGTGATACATGTTTCTTTCCCGTTAGATTTCATGTCCCTTTGAATATTACTTCAGTTTTCGTCTGTTGTCGTGTTCCATTTATCCCCACATTTCAGTTTCTGGCCCCAGTTCAACATTAACGCACACATGTGTAGGTGTTGACCCCTGCTGCAGGGTGAGTGTGCCTATCCTGATCAATCAATCACACGTGTCACTTTTCTTTAAGTTCCATGACTGCATGCAGACATTGGACATAAACCAATGTCTTTTACACACTCTAGAACTGATGACAAATTCAGCTCCTCCTGGTGTTTTAATGTCTGCCCTTTCTTGTTGTGTTTTTGTTTCACTCTCCCACAGAGCTGTGACCTGGATCAGCAGAGCATCGTTCACATTGTGCTGAGACCCCAGAGAAAAGTCCCAGAAAGGAACACAGCTCGAGGGGACAGCCCACAGAACACTGTGGGGGGCTCTGAGAGGGAGCCTGAGAGCCTAACTCGGGTGGACCTCAGCAGCTCCGTCCTCCCAGCCGACTCAGTGGGTCTGGCTATTATTCTGAAGGATGACAACGAGAATGGTGGCCCACCAGCTGGAAGGCCAGGTAATTGACTGGCTGTGGCTAGTAAAGCATTTTGTGTGATAAAATCTCCACGAAGAATGGCCTCACTATGGTGTATTTAGTTCATGACAAGTTCTAAATCACCAGAAGGAGACATGACTAGAAGGAGAGTATGTGGATGTAAAATTTGAGGTGACACATTTAATAAGTACAACGAAACAGAGCTATCATATTAAGAATGAACATAAGGGATGGGGAAGGTGTCAGGACCATAGTGATAGTATCTTGGGTTTACTTTTGGAGGAACTAGGGGTGGTGGGGACATGTGATACATTGTGCTAGGCTCAAAATATATGATTAAGGTACCTATATGTCCCTCTCAACTTTTGCCTTTGTTTTCTTCTATTTCTTATTTTCTTAAAATACATTTTGGTTGATTATGTTTCTGATGATATAGAGAAATGTTAAAAAAGGAGAAAGAGAACTTCAGAGGTAATTTTAGTCATTCGCAGGTTCTAAGAACAAATGACAATGTCAGTAATATCCTTTGTGTGAAATAATTCTTCCTTCTTTATGCTACAGCCCATTTCAAAAGTTTGTTTTGGCATGAATGACAAGCCCTTTGTTATTCTGACAATATTAGTATGTTTCCTTTAGTCTTTTATTCTCCAGTCTAAATAGTCAAAGGTACAACAGGGTTATTTTTGACTGTGTGTGACAGAAAACACAAAATAATAACAATGACTCGGCAAGGTAGAAGTTTATTTCTCTCCCACGTGTAATCAGTGAAGACGTAAGCAGCCCTGGGCTGGTATGGCTTTCACAGTGTCAGAGAATTCTGGAACCACCAAGATGGAGGCTTCTTGCTAAAATTACTAAATAAAATTTAATTAATATTTTTAAAATCATAGATGAAATTGAAAAAGAAAAAGGAAATTTTCCAGGGGTAAGTGAAGAAGTAGAAACAACACAGCTGTCTTTAAATAAAGGAATGAATAAACCAAGAATTTAAGTGCATGGTGCTCTGGTGGCCCTCAGGTGGTTGTGGAAGGAATGAAGGCTTCATGTCCTTTACATGGACTGGGCATCTAGGAGACTGAAAAAATAACTGAGAAATGGGGAAAATGAGATAAACCTAAACCTCTCAATACCTATGTTGTCCACAAGGAGGAATTAATATAAGTATCAGACCCAGGCTTTGGCACATCTGATGTCTCAAGCAGAATGTACGTAAAAGCATTCCAGAGAACACTTGGGGGTCATGGCCTCCAGAGATGAACAAGCCCTATTGAAGGGGTCCTCATGATACCCATTATAAGTCAAACAAAGGGATATTCTACCTTGAGTGGAGAAGAGCATACACCATAAACTAGAAGATTGGTTTCCCCCAAAACATGAGAAAATAAAATGACAGTTTGAAACAGAATACAAAACAAAAATGTTTTATGTTAATTAGGACATAAAATAAAAAATTGAAATCAAAACAGAAAACAGACATAATAGAAAAAGATAGCTATTGAATAGAGCATAAATTTAACTATTAGAATGAAAAAAAATCCTCAACAGATTGGTTAAAAGAGCAATTTGTCAATGCCAAAGAGACAGTTAATGAATTGGAAGATATATATGAGGGAATAGCCCATAATGTGACACAGGTTAAAATGTAAAAAAGTGGTTTTAGAGACTAGGATTTGGAATTAGGTGGCCTAACTTATATCTGATAGGAAATCTTTAGAGCAGGAGTCCCCAACCCGTGGGCCGTGGACCGGTACCGGTCATGGCCTGTTAGGAGCTCGGGCCGCACAGCAGGAGATGAGCGGTGGGCAAGCGAGCGAAGCTTCATCTGCCGCTCGCCGTCGCTCCCCGTCGCTCCCCGTCACTCCCCGTTGCTTGCATTACCGCCTGAACCACCCCCCACTCCCTGTCCGTGGAAAAATTGTCTTCCATGAAACCGGTCCCTGGTGCCAAAAAGGTTGGGGGCTGTTGCTTTAGAGCAAAATTAAATCTTTATGTGCATTATCTGAACATTAATAATAATATAAGCAGAATAATTATCATTTATAGGTATTCACATATTTTAATGTTTCCTAATGTTTGTGATTCTACTATCTTGTCACTGGTATTTATCTGAAGATTTAAAAAGTAGAATCTTATTATTTTATTTTATTATAAAATTGCCTTCAGTCTTCTTGAGAGTTTTATTTTATGATTATCAATTTGGAATTATTGGCACCTTCCATTCTTTCTCTTGCTAGATCATAATACTTCTACTGAAGAAAATATTCCCTTCCTACAGTGATTGAGGTACCGGTACACTCTTAGAAAATTCTGCTAAATGTCTAATATTCTACTTAGATTTTAAGTGAAATATGTAATTGTTTCAACCCAAACAATAGATTAAAGAAACTCTCATAAATGTACATAGGACAGTAGCACTGTAGCAAGAGCTGGCAGGCTACTGTATGCTTTGTTATTGGACTGCTTAACCTTAACTTTCCATACAGACCTCATGTAGTCTGACCTCTAATCACCCTGTTTCTCATTTACCCACTGACCAGTGGTGGCCTGTTAGCTGCATGTGTTTTGCTGGCTGGGGACTGGGCTTGGCGACACTTGCTGGCATGCCAGACGGCCAGCATCCTGTTGTGCTTCTCCCCCATCACCCCAGATCAGGAGTGAGCTCTCCTGTTACCTTTCCTGTGCTGAAAGGGTGACGTAAGTTATGTTGCATCTGGAAAGAATCAGGCAAAAAAATATGGGTTATTCCAGGTCAACTTTAGGACTTTATTCTGCATTGAACTGAAACTCTGAATGGCAAGGAGTCATCCCTTAATCTTCTGAAGTGGAAAGAATCATCTCCTTTCCAGAACTTTCATACCTCTTATTATTTTGTTTTGTACTCTAGTTCCTTCTGTATGTACTTTATCTCTTTGAGGACAGGATATTTGTTCAATTTACTGTAGTTTCCCACAAAATCTCTAAGAAAAAATGGTGATCCGTGTTTCCTAAATTATGTAAAACTGTAAATGTAATAAGCCATTCATCAGAATTTTCTGTGTATTTAACTTTTAGAACTAATGACTTGTTCAACGTTATACAGAGAAAAATGAAACTTCACCTCTTAAAATACCTTGTTAATTTTACTGCTTGAATGAATGGAATACCCTGAATGGGATTATTTGAAATGACTGTGGGCAAACGACGTGCTTATACAATTATTTTTTTTAATAAAAATGACAGTTTAGAGTTCCTAGAGCAGTGACTCACAAACTCTAGTGGGAATGTTTGTTCAATGCTTATTCCAGGGCCAGAAGGTCTGATTCTGTTAGCTGAGGACAGAGATTCAGAAATCATGGTGCTGAGCACACTCCAAGAAATGCTGCCCTATAGCAAATGTTTTCCCACCTTTCAACTGTGAGATCTACCTAGAGTCTTCAACCAGGTGGTAGGAATGTTGAGAAAGACAGGTGGACAAACCAAGTCAATCCATAGTAGCAAGAGCAGGCTCATAATTACCAGTTTTATATACAAAGCATCTACAGTGCATTTTATTTGGGGAAAAAAAAGAAAAAACGTCCCTGGTTGAAAAATGTTTGAAAACTTCTGCCTTTAAGAAAGAAATTTAAGAGAAATAAACCCAATTTTCAGCATGTTTCCAGGGTGTCTGAATTAGACAAGGAAGAATTTAGGTGCTCGCCAAACGTGAGAGGGCTCTAAAGGGTGGAGAGCTGGGCTGTAGCCACAAAAGTAGATGCAACAAATAAGAACTGCAACTTGAGAGCATGTCTTTCAGGAATTTATAGGTGCAAAAGATAATTGGTCAATGTAAGAGGCATTGTCATGATCTACATTAATAGTCAGTTTATACTATTTGTATTTAGAAGCTAGGACATGTTAGATTATGATTTTTAAGAGGAAGTCAAAGAATTGAAATGAGTCATTTAAGAATTCCTTAGAGCAGTGGTTCTCAAGGTTCAGTACTCATTGGTGTCACCTGAGGGCTGGGTCCAGCTCCGTCTTCCTGGAGTGGTGACTGAGAATCTGCATTTCTAACAAGTTCCCAGGTCTTGCTGAAAGTATGGTTCCAGGAGCCATGCTTTGAGTAACACTGTCCTACACAGTAAGAATTTGTATTGTTATAAAATATTGTTATTGTATATTATTTTATAAACATTTGAATAAGAACATCGAGTAAGCTATTCCTGGACTCCAAGGAACACATGCATGAACTAAGTTCACATATTATGTTTGTGTTTTCTTAAAGAAATACCATTCATCCCCTCCTGATAATCAGATGAAAGAAGCTATTGGATCTAGGAAAAAATAGGAATATTCTCCAATATTTGTCATGCAGTTAGCTAACTACTTAAACAAATAATTAGAGAATCCCTACTCTGTGCCAGGCACAATTCTAGGTGCTAGGATGTAGCAGGAAATAGTAACAGCCAAATTACCAACCCAACTGGATCTCATTCTAGTTGGGAAGAAGATAATAAACAAGCAAACAAACAAAAAGCCAAATAGCTAGTAAGTATATGTTCTCTGGTGAAAAAATTAGCATAGTAAAGGGAATACAGAGTGTTGGAAAGGGTGCTCTTTTGTATAAGGTGGTCAGAGGCCTCTCTCATGAAGTGACAATTGAGGAGAGCATTTCAAGGAGCATAGATTCAGGAATCTCAGGTAGAGGGGACAGCGAGTGTATGGACCCAAGGCAGGACCGTGCTTGGAAAGCAAGGAGGACGGCGTGGCTGGGGCAGAGGAAGTGAAACAGTAGGAGACAGGAAGTCAGAAAGGAAGACAGTAATACATGATCACAGTTGAAAGTGAAGACAATCTAATAAGAAAGTTTTACTCCTGTCAACTAATGTTGAAGCTGAAATTCTGAGGATGACATGCTACAGGGCTGAAAGGAATGGTAATTAGTATTCCTCTCCTTCTTCCTCTCCCTCTCCCTCAACAGAATCCATACCAACCTCCTCATAATCCTTCTCCATGGCAGCCATGTCCTCACAGGCCTCAGAAAACTGTAGGCTGTGTAGGGTCTTGTAGGCCCTAGATTTTACCCTGGTGAGAAGGGAGCCACTGGAGGAGTTTTGAGAGATGGAGTGACATGATGTGACTTAGGGAATGTTCACTTTGGCTGCTTGTGAATAAACTTCAGGGTGCCGGGGTAGAAGCAACAGGATCAGTGTTTCAAATCATCAAAATACCGTAACACCCATGACATCAGGAACTGGCGGTAATGATAGTCAACATCTGTGAATGCTTATCCTGAGCCGGGCACTGTCCTAAGCCCTGCTTCCATGAAATGTCTGGTTTAATACTTCAGAAACCCCATCAGGTAGAATATATTAATGTCCTCCTAATAGATGGAAAGTAGTATCAGATCATTTAAGGAACGAATCCAAAGGAAGACTCTATTAAGGACTGTCTTACTCCAAACCTTGTGTTCAACATATCCACTAGTCTGTATTCATTTAAATATACATATCAGAAGGAATGAATGAGTTTTTGCTTTTCTTCTAGATATTTTGGTTATAAAGGTTGAAGAATCATGTTAATTGTTAATTTTAGCCAAGTAGTCACATTTTAAAACTCAACTTTTATATCACAAGGTGTACTATTTTTTTCATAATTTTGGGGTCTTTAAAAAGAAAACTTTCATTAATTTTATCCAGTTCTTTCTAAGTCTCATTGCCCCGGTTTACTAACAATGCATTTCATTAGTTTTGAAGAACATTTTCCTCTACAATAATTAGACATCTTTTACTAAATGCAAGAGACTGCTGTCGATGAAGCATTACACGCTGGAATGAATTTTTGTTTGTTTGTTTTGGCTGCCCCACGCCACATGTGGGATCTTAGTTCCTGACCAGGGATCAAACCCGTGCCCCCTGTAGTGGAAGCCTGGAGTTTAACCACTGGACCACCAGGGAAGTCCCTGGAATGAATTATTGAAATAGAACTTGAAAATGTAAAATAGAAAAAATTAAAAATAGACAAAGGTTTAAAAAAATTAAGAATAAATTACCTCTGCCACTCCTTGTCAACATTATACTGAAAGTCTTAGCTAATGCAATAAATCAATAAAAGGAAACAAAAGGCATACAGATTGGGAGGAATCATAAAACTGACTTTGCTCATAGGTGATGTGATTGTCAATGCAGAAAATCTAAAGGATTTGACAAAAAAAGCTTTTGGATCTAATAAGTGATTATGTCAAGATTGCAGGATACAAGGCTAATATAAAAGAGTCAGTTGCTATCCTGTATACCATCAATGAAAAAATGTAATTAGAAATTAAAATACAGTACCATTTACATTAGCACCCCCTAAAATGAAATACTTAGATATAAACCTAACAAAATATGTACAGGTTCTGTATGAGGAAAATCACACAACTTTGCTGAAAGAAATCAAAGAACTAAGTAAATGGAGTGACATTCCATGTTCATGGATAAGAAGAGTCAACATTGTCAAGACATCACCTTCCCAACTTGACATACACAGTTACAGTCAAAATCTTAGCAAGTTATTCTGTGGATATCAGCAGACTTATTCTGAAGTTTAAATGGAGAGGCAAAAGACCCAGTATAACCAACACAGTATTGAAGGAGAAGAAAAAAGTCAGAAGCTTGATGCTCTCTGAAGTTAGGAGTTCCTATAAAGCTACAACAATTAACAGAGTGTAGTAGTGGTGAAAGAATACACAAATAGTTCTACAGAACAGAGAGCCCAGAAATAGACCCACATAAACATGGTCAGCTGATCTTTGACAAGGAGAAAAGGCAGTATGATGGAGAACAAATAGTCTTTTCAACAAATGTGCTGGAAGAACTGGACATCCACATGCAAAAAAAAAAAAAAAATTACACATAGATTTTACACTTGTCACTCACAAAAAATGACTCAAAATGGATCAGAGACCTAAAGGTAAAACATGAAACTAAAACACCTGGAAGATAACATAGGAGAAAATTTAGATGATCTTGAATGTGGTAATGACTTTTTAGATACAACACCAAAGGCATGATCCATGAAATAAATAAATGATAAGCTGGACTTCATTAAACTTAAAATTGTCTGCTCTGTGAAAGACAATGGCAAGAGAATGAAAAGACAAGCCACAGATGGGGAGAAAATATTTGCAAAAAAGACATATTTAATAAAGGACCGTTATTCAAAATATACAAAATCTCTTAAAACTCAACAATAATAAAATGAACAACCTGTAAAAAAATGACAAAAGACCTGAGTAGACACCTCACCAAAGAAGATATACAGATGGCAAATAACCATATGAAAAGATGCTCAATATCATGTCATTAGGGAATTGCAAATTAAAAAAACAATGAGATACCATTACACACCTGTTAGAATGATTAAAATCCAAAACGCCGACAACACCAAACACTGGCTGGAACATGGAGCAACATCAACTCTCATTCCTGCTGGTGGGAATGTAAAATGGTACAACCACTTTGGAAGACGGTTTGACAGTTTCTCACTAAACTAAACACACCATACAATCCAGTGATTGTGCTCCTTGGTGTTTACTCCAATGAGTTGAAAACATATGTCCACACAATAATCTGCACCCAGATGTTTATAGCAGCTCTATTCATAATTGCCAAAATTTGGTAGCAATCAAGTCGTTCTTAAATAGGTAAATTGATAAACTGTGATATATCCAGACAATATTACTTAGTGCCAAAAAGAAATAAGCTATCAAGCCATGAAAAGACATGGAGGAACCTTAAATTCATATTACTAAGTGAAATCAAGTTGAGAAGCCTAATACTGTATGATTCCAACTATATGGCGTTCTGGAAAAGAGAAAACTATGGAGACAGTAAAAACATCAGAAGTTGCGGGGGGGTTGTGTGGGAAGGGATGAATAGTCAGCGTACAGAGGATTTTTAGGACAGAGTAACTATTCTGTATGATAAAATGGTAGATACCATGTCATTATAAAACCCATAGAATATAAAATACTAAGAGTGAACTCTAAAGCAGATGGTGGACTTTGAGTCATAATGATGTATCAATGTAGGTTAATTAGTTGTAACAAGTGCATTACTCTGGTGAGGTATGTTGATAGTGGGGCAAGCTGGCGTGTGTTGGGGAAGGGGGTATATGGAAACTCTCTGTACTTTTTGATCAGTTTTGCTGTGAACCTAAAATTGCTCTAAGAGATAAAGCCTATTAAAAATAAATTAAATTGCTTTTAAGACTTGAGCCCTGGATACATACTGTAGATATATCATGATTACTAGAGAGTATGTTCTTATCAGCAATTTTTTTGCCAGTGGTTGAATGTATTACAAGATGAAAGTTATTCTGGGATTATGAATGAGTTAGCACCTGCCAAATACAAATCAGTAATGGAAGCCTCCTAATGGAATAAAGCGATAAACTTCAGACTTAATTCTCATTTATCCAAAAATCAAATCTCAAGTACTTGAAAATGTGTATTATACATACTAATGACTTTAAGCCAGAGGGCGTGAATTTCTTGGTGCATTGGACAGCTTTAAACCTTCCCTGAAACAACAAAATTTTGGCAGTCATACTAGAGCAACTTAAAGTTGCTATCACATCAAATTATTAAAAATACATTATGATTCTGCAAGTACTTGATTTTTTCTCCAACAAAGAAAATTTTACCATAATATACTCTTTCAAATATTATAAGTGAAAACACAGAAAATGATGTTTCAGTGTAGTGGGAATTTTGCCAACCTGACATATTTTTGGGTGGGTTTTTTAGGTAAGGAAAATAGTCCTATATTCCTTTCCGAGAAGTATGAGCACCATTCCAAAAGCAGAATGAGTTTCTCTTTCCTCTTTATTGTACTTTATATATACAGTTGGTCCTCTGTATCCCCGGGTTCCACACCATGGATTCAACCAACTGGGGATGAAAAATATTTAGAAATAAAAAATTCCAGAAAGTTCCAAAAAGCAAAACTTGAATATGCCAATCACCTGGCAACTATTTACATAACATTTACATTGTATTTACAACTATTTACATAGCATTTACATTGTATTAGTTATTATAAGTAATTTGGATATGATTTAAAGTACAGAGAGGATAAGTGTAGGTTATATGCAAATACTACACCATTTTATATAAGGGACTTGAGCATCCACAGGTTTTGGTGTCTGAGGGGGTTCCTGGAACAAATGCCTCATGGATACCGAGGGATGACTTAGTGCAGTGTAATTAATTACTTGTCACATTTTTGCTTTCCACTTTGAAGGTATGCTTGTCAGATTCAAGTAAGTCTCATATACTTCGTACCTTCATTGCCTGGAACATGGATGGTACTGGATATATTGTCATACTGCCAAAAAGTTTTATTCAACATATAAGATGACTCTCACAGCTCTTCAATTCTTGCTCATCGCATATGGCAGGGGAAAATGGTGAATAACTGTATGTGGGTGTGATGTGCCATGGGGTATGCAGAGTGCAAGTAACAGTTCTAAGCCTGAGGAAGTCAAAACGCATTAAGGGGGAGGTTAGAGATCGTCAGGCACTCCACACACACAGTGTAGGTGTCAACCAAATAGTTCCCTCATTTGCTGTTTTCAGCCATCTTCTGAGTACTTCTTTTATTGGCACCATCATCATCATCATTGTGGCAAAGAACACATAACATGAAATTTACCATCTTAACCATTTCTAAGCGTACAGTTCAGTAGTGTTAAGGATATTCACATTGTTGTGCAAACCAATCGCAAAACATGTCCATTTTGCAAAACTGAAACTGTACCCATTAAACAACAACTCCCTGTTTCCCCATCCCTGCAGCCCCTGGCAACCACCATGCTACTTTCTATCTCTGTGAATGTGACTACTCCAGATACCTGACATAAGTGGAATCATACTCTGTTGTCTTTTTGTGACTGGCTTATTTCACTTAGCATGATGGTCCACCTGTTTTTAGCATGTGTCAGAACTGCAAAGAACTTCTTATGTGTAATAAACTGGCAACAGGAGATCCGAGGGTTAATGAGAAGAGCAAGATCCTCAGGTAGCTCACATCTTAGAATATGTATGTATATAAATTAAAATGAAGTGAGTTCTGAAAAAGAGGTAAATCAAAGTAATATGGGGACATTGAGGAGGGAGAGGCTAAGACAGACATCCTAGGTGGGCTTTGAAAGACAAGAAGAATTTGTCAGTGGTGGGGAGCTTTGGAGGATGGAGGAAGAGGTTAGTTACACTCAGAGAGGGGGATGAGCTTGTGTAGTTTTCAGACAGTGACGGCCATAGCTGGGTTCTATTATGGCTTCAGAGGATTGATGGTATCAGAAAGGTGTCTGGGGCTGGGGGGTGGTGGAGGGGTGATTCCTCTTGTGGAGAACTCTGAGTGCCAACACTTTCAGTGACTAAAGACGGACTTGATAACTTTCAGTCACATCTTTCTTTCTCTGCTGGTGTTTAAGAAAGCGTTCCACACATGATGAATTTTTTTTTTTAAATACATAAGAGATATGCAGTCAGGTAAAGCTGGAAGGAGTGCCAGTGTGTCCTTTTCTGGGTGTCAGAAAATACAGAGAGGAAACTCCAGCCGCGGCATGGGTGAGAGGTTGACCTCAGCGAGGACTCCATGCCGGCTGGGTGGGGTGAGCTCACTGCCCAAAACGGGGAAGACACACTGAGGCCGGCCTTCTTTCTCTGCACCTCCTTCATGCCTGTCTCAGCGCACGTGACTCTGCTGGACGTGTTCTTGGTTGTTGTTGTCTCTTTAGAACCTAAGCAGTTATAAATGAGCTGTAGGGGAGAGTGGTGGGAAATGACGGTGTTAAAGTTTTTAAGGTTCAGTGTGGTCCTGACTTGCTAGGGGCCTCGGGATGTTTCCATTTTTCTGAAGTCCCCTCTGCGGAGCAATAGTGTGATAAAAAGGGGAGAGGAGAAGTTGCCCCTAGACTAAATGAGGTCTGACCTGACCGTGTGCTCCTTTCATGCAAGGCCTCTAGGGCTGTGCGGTGCACGCCTCTCCCTCTCCTGGGGGCCTCCAGTGCTCCATAAGGTAGAGCCTTTACATTTTTGCTCTTGGAGCCTAGAGGACTTTCGGAGGATGTTGGACAAGTGCTAAGATGGTAAGATTTGCACTTGACAAGAGAGTGGGAGCTGAGGCAGGATATTTTCAGCCGGTGAAGTCTGTCTTGGGACTCGTTGGAGAATTCTAATTATTGCAGAGTGTGCCAGAAATGTAGGCAGGCGGCTGGATTCCATTTTTTTAGAAAATGTGGTTAGAAGGAAGAGAAAGAAAAAAATTACAAATTAAGTGGTAAACATTGACTGATTATAATAAACTCTTTTAAAACTTCCTAAATTTTGTGAAACATTTATTGAAGGTACTGTTTTGTATGACCTGGAGCTTCCAAAAATTTTACACCTAATTCAGTAATGTTTGTTCCACCTATGGGAATTAGTATAAAATGTCCTTTTAATAAAATATATTGAAACTCTCATGACAAGTTAACAAACTATCAGGACGTTCTTTTCTTAATTCACTTTTTAGGTGATACCATAGAATCAAGCCCAAACTCCTACACCTTCTAAATCTATTGAACTATAATTAATTTTCCTAATGATACTCCTAAACCTCTGTAAGATCTTAAAAGTTCTTCCTCAATCCCCAAAGATTAAATTAAATTTACTACCTTTGGTGTTAGAGGTGTGATATTACGCTCTGATTCTTTGAAAGTTAGTGCTCTATCTTCTCTGTGTATGATAATTAAACTAACCAGAACACGCAGTCCATCAGTGGAGTTGTAATTTGCTTGGGAATCAAATGGCCAGTTGTTTGGCTAGTGGATTAAATGAAAATCCTTTGAGCCTGGAATATTTTTTATATCCTAAGTGTTTTCCACAGTAACTATCTCTTGGTAGGCCCTTAATAAATATTTGCTGTTGCTGGAAAGTACTATCGGCAAAGGTGATAGGCGTTTGTTTCTAGTCCTTGAGCCAATGCTCAAGTACCCCAGGGTGCGACGGGTCTGTGACACAGATACTAAGCTTAGTGGCAAAGAGCCTGGGCTCTGGAGCAGGGCTGACTGAGCCTCACCCTGGCTCTGCTTCTTACCAGCTCTGTGACCTTGGACAATTTACTTTTTGCTGCTCAGAGTGTGGCTTGTGGACCAGCAGTATCAGCATGCAGAGCCTGAGGCTCTATCCCAGACCTACTGAACCAGAAACTGCATTTTAATAAGGTCCTCAGGTGAATCATGCACAGTTCAAAAAGCACTGGTTTTCTTAACATGCTGGGCCTCAGTTTCCCCATATATAATATAGAGATATTGAATTACCTACCTCATAGAGTTGACTCCAGCTATTTCACGACCAGAGCTTATACCAGCGCCTGGCATATACTGAATATTTAATAACTTTTAGCCATTTTTGTTACTCTTCCTTTTTCTAGCTCACATGATCAAAAGGCCTGATATTGGGCCTGGGCTCTAAAATCAATCTCAGTTTATAGATCCAGGGCTACCTGCATCTATTCATTAAAAAAAGCAGAAGGTAGGTCCCCCATTCCACATTCCGGAGACTTCCTACTCATGAGACTACCTTCTTTCTGCTTATTCTGCTTTTGGAGTAGGGGTTTTATTTTATTTTATTCATTTATTTATTTGTTTGTAAGTGTTGTCACTTCCACCACATATTTAGGAGCAAATTAGAACAGTGGGTATTCTAGGATAATGAGGAATGACATCAAGAACAAAACTTCCTCTGCCTAGTCTCCTAAATTTCATGTTTTCATTGCCTTCCAGCCTTAAATCATGTATGGTATTGTTGGCTTTTCTTCCTCATATTCTGTTAGGCAATGTACTGCTCCTTTTAGAATATTCCATCAGAAAATACAATTAATTTTTGGCTTTTGACATCTGTATATTTGGTCATTGGGAACCACATGGACAGAAATGAAGTTTCAATAAGGCAAAGAAAACCCAAAAAAAGATGAAGTTGTTTTGAGCTTTTTCTACTGGAACTTGCTCAAAGAACCCTTTTTCTCCGTGCAGTATTTTGAAAGAGCAGATTACCTGGGGACTGATCACAGAGGTGGACCACAGGGGACTTTATCAACCTGGCCCTGACAGCCAGTGATAGATGACAGCAGTATAGAGACAAATTAGTGTTGAGCATAATGACTCAGACAGAGCTTAGGTTCTAAGTGAGCAAGAATATGGCACACATGGATGCAGATTTGATCAACTGGGCACGTGTTTCAGGCTAGAGTCATTGTGCGAAACAACACACTGGGCGCTGAATGCTGCCGATGTCTTTTTGATGTTTACATGAATGCAATATATGGATCCTGATATGGGTCTAAAAGTATTCATCCTTACATAACTGCAATAAAAAGAGGTGCATGCATTTTCATGATGTTCTGCTTTTCAAAGACAAGGTACTTTTCGCTAACCTACTGACAAAGCAAGGCAGACATTTTAACCTAGAGAGATGGCTTAGGCAAGTGTGATTTGCCAATCTGCACCGATTGCTGCTGTTTGCCATGCAACTTTTTTATTGTCACTAAGATAAAGACACAGCTTAGTGAGTGAGACTTCTGCCTGAGGAGTTATTTATAAAAGCTGCTTGTTGTGTGGATTTCTGGTGCCAATATGAGCATTTTGATGATAAAGAGCCAGCGGAATTCTTTGATTGTAGCTGATGGCCGTGACAACACCTTTCTTTAAAAATCGTTGAATCATTTGTTACTATTATTTTATTTTCTTTCACAAGTAAATGCAACCTTGGGGAAAGATAGACCAAGAGTACTAGGAACTAGAATTGTTCCATGGGTAGTGAGGCAACATAATTCAAATTGACCGTATAGGACTTTCCTTCATGAAAATGAGAAAGATTATATGTATTACTAAGTATTTTATGCTTTAATTAATACTGCTGGCATAGCTGCCATACTTCAGATGTGTCACCTTATTCTGATAAAGTAATGACCATAGCTTTAATTCCTTTGTTTAATGTAATCTCTTTGTGTCAGTAAGAAACATTATATCTCAATAAAATGTTGCACGTCTTCAGTGATACTAATTTAGGGCTATTGTATGATTGCACATTTCTACCACTTGCTACTTATTACGGAGAAACATTAGAGCCTTTTGAAATTTTTCGTTAACAGAACAATCCAGTATTTTTCAGACCTGCTGTTTTCCTGGCTTCTGTTTATAATTTTCATAGATATCTTTTTTCTTCTGGACTTCATGGCAAATAATTTTTCTTGTTTGTTTGAAGAAATTTGCTCTTCTAACATAGTTAATCTAATAGATTTACCATATATAAATAGGACTGTAAACAGCAGAGTGGCTCACACAGGTTTACAGGCCCCAGTGGAAAGTAAATTTCAAGAGACAGGATTTCAAGTTTTCTAGGCTGTCCACAGTCCCTAACACAGTGCTTGCCATGCAGTAGATCAGGGGTCCCCAACCCCCAGGCCTCGGACCAGTACGAGTCCTCGGCCTAGTACGAGTCCTCGGCCTGTTCGGAACCTGGCCACAGAGCAGGAGGTGAGCGGCGGTAGAGCGAGCAAAGCTTCATCTGCTGCTCGCCGTCGCTGGCATTACTGCCTGAACCATCCCACCATCTCCTGCCCCCCATCCATGGAAAAACTGTCTTCCACGAAACCGGTCCCTGGTGCCAAAAAGGTTGGGGACCACTGCTAGATGCTTAATAAATGTGTTAAATGAATAAAAACAACATTTATTCATCCATCATTTGACGGCTCTTTGAGACTGAGAAATGTAATTCATTTGGATACAAGATTCTAAATTGTGGGAGAAGTTTAGATTTCTGAAGCAAGGTCCAGTTCTTTTGTCAGAGACAAACAGGTATCTTAATCATTGCAATCAACATTACAAGGTACTCTGACTTCAAAATTCTGTATACAAATAGTTAAACCTTATCCCCAACTCCACATGCGAGCATTATGATGCACTTTCCTCAATTTGTTTTGTTGCAGTGACATCATTTAGTGCCACCATCTTTGAATCACAATATCCTACACATGGCTCTTTTTTCCCATAAATTAAAATTCAATTTATGACAGTCCTAGAAAATAAAATAACAAGTTTCCTTCCTCTTCATACATTCTTATACTATTTACTATTATCTTTACTTTTGTGTAAATTTTTCAAAGTACCAGCCAAAGAAAAACCCCTTCTAGCATTTAAGTGTGTGTATGTGTGTCTGTGTGTCTGTGTGTGTGTAATGAAGAAATGTTAGGATGAGATTGCTGGATTAGATACAACAGTAGTCTTACAAGGCAATAAACCTTTCTCTTTGGAGTTATCTATTACCCTGGACAGGAAATATGACCCATGTGAATGGGACTCTGTTGGCCAGGTATGGAACTTGTTTTCTTGTGAGGTCTTTGTAGGCATTGGCTACAAGTGTAAAGCCAATTACCATCCCTTAACAACGTGCTGTCATGCCATAGTGTGAGGAAGTGAGAATTCTTCTCAAATGTGACTCTCCATGTGTATCCTTTGTTACACAATTAATTTGTTCAATTATATCCTGGTAAGATGAGAACAAATTTTTATTGAACCTATGCAAATAACTGTTGCCATGGAGAGTAAGGACGTTCAGTCAAAGTATTGTTTTATGAATTTTGAGGACCAGTGAAAATCAGATACTATTTATAAATGTTTCAGTTCAGTAAACAAAGTCATAGTCTGCTAAATTTAAGTTGAGATAAATGAAGAAAAAGATCTTAATATTCCAATAAAAAAAGAACCTTAAAAGCAACACAAGTAATATTCAAAACAACCATAAGTAAATTTCCCTCATCAGTTTAGTTATTCTCATGTAATTAACTCTTGTTTTGTTGGATCTTGGGTTAGTGGTTTTTTCATGAGTTCCGGAATTCCTGTTTTATTCCACTGGTACAGTCTGAAAGCTGTCAAGCTGATGTCAACTCAGAGCCTGTAACTGAGAGTCTGTTTTTTGACTGTAGTTCAGAGCACCTGGCACAGTCCTTTCTCTGAGGCCTGAGACTGCCCTTCTGTGACGAATACACAAGCTAGGGCCTGTGGTTTAAAGAGTGCTTTCAGGGGAGCCTCAGATGGAATCAGAAACCAGTTTCATAATAAGGAAAGGCTAGGTTGATTATGACAGTGACCAATATCAGAATGAGGAGAGTAACATTTCCCTTTGTGATACAGACCATAACTGTTTCATAAGGGTTTGATCAATGTTTCCTTTGAGGGTACGACCATATAATGGGAAGCAAGGGCTTTGAGCAATCTTCATGGCCCCCTATAAAGGATTCAGTTAATGAAAGATTTATATGAATGACATTTTATCTATACAGACCAAACCTAGGGAAGGCTGAGAGTCTCTTCTAACTTGATAGCTCATTCCTTAGCTCTTCCAGTAATGTTGAGGCATTAAGAAAATATGAAGCCTACCACACAAATCCAGTGATTTCTAACCCCTCTCTCCAGGGGCCTTCTGGGAAATTCAAAGACATTTGTAAGTATAGTATATTCTGAAATTATTACTTTAATTATTAAAATTAAATTTCAGATCTGAATTTTAGTAGGCAAGATCAAAGGAATGATCAGGGGAGGTTTGATCATTGGTTATAATAAAGTCCTAGACTCCTGAGAAACAATACTTTGGTTATCTAGTTAATCAAAGTAACAATAAAATATTTTAAAATAATTGTGTAAGGCAACATGATTAAAACAAACCTTAGTTCATCCACAAGTGAGGAAACTTAAAAATTATCTATCAAAGAGAAAGTCAACACAAAGCAGATATTATTCTGGTGGGATATAGAATCTGCATTTCCTGGACAGTTTACACAGATGGGACAAATAATATTTTCTGTGCTTTACTAAGTGTTCTAAGGTGAATTTATCAACTCAACAAAGAAAAAGTGTAATTCTAATATTACCGAGTCCAAGCTCACACTGTTCGCTGCACAACAGACCAACAAATCGAGAGGCAAGTTGTTGGGGCAAAGGAATAGAGACTTTGTTCAGAAAGCCGGCAGACTGAGAAGGTGGTGACCATCCTAACTCAGGCAAGATGGTTCTTTTATACTAGAAGGGGAGGGATTAAGTCAAACATTTCCTGGTTCCTGTTGGCCTCCAGAGGGGATGTGTTCATTTCCTCCTGCCTGCAGTCATTCACAGGTGGGCCTGGTCAAGATGCTTTCTGTGAGCTAAACAAAGGTATTTTAACTTAATGCTCATCACCTGGGAGGCAGGGTTCCCAGAGATGGGCCATTGTGTATAATTTAAGCTTATAGGCAATATCCCTTTAGTGAGTAACTTGTAATAGAAGACAAAGGTTTTTCCCTATTACACTAATTTTGCATTAATATAATATTTAACAACATAGGTTTTACGAGCTTCTTTTTAACCTCTTAAATTATCCTAGGAATAAATCCATCAAAACTAGGTAAACTTTGCACTAATTTTAACACATTTTATAACTTCTTTTCATACTTGGGTATTATAAACAAAGGCAGGTAAAATTCACTTTGCTCCAGCTTTCTACAACTTGCTACATTCTCTTTTGTCTTTTATTGTATTCTTTCGTATTCTGAAACAAACTGACATTTTGTTTTAGAGAAATAAACTACTCTCTTCTTCCTTTAGAAAGAGAAACTCACCCCACTTCCTTGGGTAAACAGCTATATTTTTCTGTTGCTGTTGCTTCTGATGTAGTCTCAACCACCCAAACTAATTATAACTTTTAACCAAAGTAACAACTTCTGTTCTACAGAGAAAACTGGGAGGTAGGTTATTGAGAACTGTCTGTTGCACACAATAATTTTAGCAGACTAGCAAAGCTCACAGATACACGTTACATAATTTTCTACAGGCGCAGTTTTTTGAATTAACAAAAATAAAACACTCCATTAACATAAACCAAAGATATAGGCATTCTATATCATATAAAACTAAAAAACCCACAAGTATATAAACTTAAAATTATGCTTATTTATCAATGCTTTTGTATTCAACCTTAATAGAAATTATCCAACTATCTAACGATTATTCATTAAAATAGCCTGATTTAATATTAATCCAGATTTTTAAGTTATATAAGGATCTAAGAACTTATATTTTGGCTGACACACTACAAAACATAATTACTATAACACATTTGTCAGAATTATGACACAATCTAGTAAAATACAAATGTAGAAAAGTATATTTTTAATAAACTTAAGTATCGTGTAATGTTAGATTAATTAATCAATACTCTCTTCATAGAAAATCAAACCTTAGCCTTCTATAAAATATAAAATCTTATCACATATTTGACACTGATATATCAGAGAAAAGATATACAGCTTTTTTTTTCTTAAATCCAAATTATTAAAACAATCCAAGTGTCCACAGACTCACCTTAATTGTGTGAATTTGAATTCTTCAAATATTCCTCACCTAGTACTTTCTATAAGAAGGATTTTTTTCTTAAATGTCTAGAACATTTAAAGTATTTAAATTTCAGTTTCTTTATTTTTTGTGAATATTGTAAATATTCCATTTATATAAGTGCTTATTTATTTCCAGAAACCAGTCAAACCAGAGCTTCTTTAATTCATGAGACATAATAATTTAATTTATTAATAACCTTTGGTGGTAGGAAAACATTACACACACAAGAGGCAGAGACCTTTCTGAATTACAGATATGTAGACACATAGCCATAGAGAGGATTTATGGCTTCAATCCCACAACTTCAGTCACAGGTCAGAAGTAAACAAAGAAGCATGAAACTTACTAGTCCAGATTTCAGAAAGCTCTTTTCTTTCCCAGGAAGCTGAAAGTTTTTAATTGAGTTGAGGTCACAGATAGAAAAATAAGCAAAAACGACCTGAACATTTGTTGTCTCTTAGTCAACAGAGAAGAGTTAAGTCCATCTTCATATCTCACGATATGAATGTGAAACCCATTTCCCGTTCATTGTGACCACCAAGGGGCGCATAAACCAGCAGCAGAAACTAGAATATGAAATCAGCAGAGAGGAGAGGGGAAGACACACAGAAACAGGATTGATAGAGCTAAAATTCTTTTTTGGTCAGAATTCACTTTAAGAACCAAGAAAAGATGTGCCTCGGCTTGATAGCCCATGAGGCCTCTGGTAATGCAGTTTACCTGGCTCCTCCAGAACTGCGGAAGGTTGGTTTTCAAATAGGTAAAATCACGACTGTTCTGCAAATATAAAAGGAACAGATGTCAAAGTTTTATTCAACTAATTATTTAATAGGGAAACAAGGAGCTGTGTAATTTGGTTCAAAAAATTTAGAGAGGGTAGATAGATAGATGATATATAGATAATCGATTGATATAAATGATAGGTACAGTTTAATAAAGAGAAGTTAGGATAAGATTGCTAAGCTAGATACAAAATTTGTTAAGTTCTTACTGGGCAATAGATAACATTTGGGCCCATCTGTTCCACTGGACAGACATTCTTTGCATCTCTAATAGAAATAAAGTTAACTCTTGCCCCTACAAAGTTGTAAAATAGTCTAAATAATAGATCTCCTTAGCACTTAAGAAACAGTAATAATCTCTTGGGCTTAATTCCAAGTTTCAGATTTTTTTTTTTAATATTGAGAGGATGACGCTGAAGTAGTTCTATTTAATGTGTGAACTGTTAACAGAGATAGCATTTTTCTCCTGCCAACCATTGCCTTAAATCCATTGGAGAGACTTTGTTTTTTACTCTCAATAGAATAACTAGTATTTTTCTAACACTTGATTTATGAAACTTGTACACTTACACCATCTTACTTGATTTTTACTAGAAACATAATTATTATCCCTTCTTTTACACAAAAACTGAGAGTGAAGACTAAATGTCTTGTCCAAGATCGCACAGCTAAAAGATGTTGAAGCTAAGATTTGAAACAAAGTCATCTGGTTCAAAATTCCATTCTCTTTGAATTAGATCAAAGTGTTCATGAGTAATTGCTTAGATTTGGCATGGTTTGTAAAATCAGTACTAATGGTATACACTCTGATGTAAGCACAGCCACCCCATTCCGAAGCCTTCAACAAATATCTCCATTTTTGTAAAATATCTGAGTAATAGTTTCCCAGCTTAAGGAATGTCTATTTTCCATAGCTTTTCCTTTGATGTGAATACATGTAGCAGTTGACAGGAAATGCATAACAGCCATAGGAAAACCACTTTTAATATATTTGTAGTTAGTTAATGAAAAACTTTATGATTTGAATTTGTCAAGGAGTACATAATCTTTTCATTTTTTTTCAAACACATGTTTCTAAAACTTTTTTTCTGTCAAATTAATTCCAGATCATGAAAAAACATGTGGTATAACTCCATGTCTGTAGTTTAACACTGTATAAGATCGCACACGCCTAGCCCTGGACCATACCTGGCTCCTTAGAAATCACCTCCTTGGGAACAGCACCACAATGCGATCAGTGATCCATTTCAAACGGCCTCCCAAATTGGGAGGCCTCATATTCTCATATTGTAGAATATAAACCTCAATGGCCACTCAGCAACTGAACCAGACATAACAGAATGCCAAATCCCACAAGTAGTTACTGTAGTTCACAGCCTGCTTTTCAGGCTGCATTAGAATATTGGATGCCGAATATACAAGACAAGTATTTCTAAAGAGCAACTGTTTTTCCTCAGCTTGCTTTGATTTACAGTAATTGGTCTAAAGGGAGCTATCTGGTTGTAATGTGTTTTTACTCAGCTGTTTGACAGTCATTGCCCATAACTACAAATTATTGATGGATTGATGATACAATATATTCATGAATTATGTTCACAGTCCTTGGTGAATTATTGGAGGGAATCAATAATTCTTAGAAAGATGGAAACAAAACATTACTCTAGGGAATAATATTTAATTTGAGTTGAATAGCTCATCATACTCTTTTTCTGAGACTCAGATGTGGGATTTAGGGCTAGTCAGAAACCTAAGCACCCACCTTATAAACACAGAGTTACACAAAAATATGCATATTAATTTTGCACATATTTTAGATCCTTAAAAGACTTATTTTTGAAAGATGGTGGTTGAAGGTGGTAGATAATTGAGACAGCCTAGATACTATGTAACAGAGACCTATTTAATATGCACCTGTTCTACCGATACTTCAAATTGATAGGTAAATCAAAATTTAGCTGAAGAATTTTTTTTCCAAATAACCACCCTTATACTTGAAGTCAAGTTTTAATACCCCTATTTTTGTAGCATTAGGGTTTTTTCAATGTTTAACTTAGAAAATTCTCCTTTTTTTCCTTCTGTTAACTAGACGAGCATCCAAGTTACCATTGATGAGTCCTTGAATGTACTTGGATGGCTTCTTTTTAACCCTTGGAAACTGTGACTCCTATACAACCTCTTGGTTCTAAATGTAAAAATTTATTCCCCTCATGACCTTACAGCAACAGCAGAGTGTGATTTTGTAAGACATTAGCATAATGGAACCTTTTCAATAAGATGATAAATTGAACCCACCTCAGAAAACAGAACACACACTTGGTAATTGATTGCAGTCATTGCCATGTGGAGGACCCCATTCATATCATATGCTTTTAACTCTGATGAGAATGTCGCCTTTCCTCATACCCCACAAGTTTGCAAGATTCACTGGGAAGAGAAATGCTTTTTTAATGGAGCCAGCAGCACTTTGGGGAATAGTCGTCATTACATGACATAATTATCTCTCATGAGTGTATCTAATTACTTTCCTGTTTTTAAGTCTCTTTCATGTAAATTGAAGTTGATTGTGATTCTCTCATATATGGGGTGGGTGGCAAGGTGGTGAGAGCATACATGAGTTACTTTTGTCTGTATGTATCTCAAAGTTTTTTCACAGCCAAATAGGGAAGGCATTTGTAGATGTGAATATGTTCTTTTAATTTAGCAAAGCAGTGTGAATTTATTACCAGAAAACATTTCTGTATAAATTAATAGTTGATTGTTGTTTAAGAAGGGATTGTATCTAGGAGACAAAACAGTTGTTTAAATATGCCTCATAAAGGGTAAATGCCTAGCTGGATTTTATATAGGAGAAAACTGGTTAGAAAATAAAGGGATACTTTATCAAAATTAACAGATTTTACTCTGCTATTGGGAGGGTCTCTAGACCATATGCTTTCAGTAAGTACTGAGCAACGTTCTTAGTTTCATCGTTGAATTTGCTCTTTTGGGTGCAAATATATAACAATCATTTATATTGTGGAAAACTGCATTTTCATGGTAAAGACAAAAGAAACTCATGCCTCTTGGATTCTATACACAGAATGAGGAAAAACCATCCAGCAATGAGATAATCTGACCTGGTGTGTTTGTGTGCACATTTTGCTCTGAAAATCCTGGGAGGGTCAAAGCTATATTTAAAACTTGGTTGTAGTTTGTGTATCTACTTAGGTTGTCCTCTTTTATGCAATTTCTTATCTTATTTAAAAATTTCTTTTGTAGCTTCTTTTTTTTTTTTTTTGTTTTTGTGGTACGCGGGCCCCTCTCACTGTTGCGGCCTCTCCCGTTGCGGAGCACATGCTCCGTTCGCACAGGCTCAGCGGCCATGGCTCACAGGCCCAGCCGCTCCGTGGCATGTGGGATCCTCCTGGACCGGGGCACAAACCCGTGTCCCCTGCATCGGCAGGCGGACTCTTAACCACTGCGCCACCAGGGAAGCCCCTTTTGTAGCTTTTTAATTTTAAATGTGGAAGTCCATTTTAGAAACATCCAAGGGCAATACTATAAATGAATAAATAAATTATTTTGGAGTGTCGACTGATAAATTATGCAAGTACTTGTGGGGAAAAATGCCCAGGAAATTCACCTTCTTTATTATTCCTTCTAGAAAGAATTCTACGATACTTTACTGAAACTAAGTAAAATGTCACCATCTAAATTGAAGAAAACCTGATATATCTGTGTTATAAAATTTGCTGGTGTCATTGGCAATGCGCTGGATTTCAAGATCATTGCTACCTGTAAAGTTGAATCATCTATGTGGTTATGTGTTTGATACTATCAGACACAACATGTTTTTATTACAATATAAGCTTTTTGGTGATGAAGTATTCAGAGTTTAAAGCAAAGCATGTTACAAGAGCTTATATACGCTCTCGTGAAGTAGCTCTCATTTAGAATGAGGAAATACTTGAAGTGACAACATATAAGTCTTGGGTGAAACTTTCATACTTTTTAAAATTTTTTACTAAACCATACCTAGCAATAGAAGTAGAGGTAATAAATAGATATTAAAATCTGTCCTAATATTCTACACTTAAATCATTTCTCACTCTTTTGTCACTACTTCTCTAATAAACTTATCCTGTAAAATGATCTCGTCTTTACCTGAATTCTTTGTACTTCTGATTCAGTCACTTTATCTGTCAATTCATTACACTAATTCTACAGGTGTTGGAATAAAGTAATGAAAGTCTGGATGCACTTCTGGTATATTGTTTGCTTTTGCAGTTTTAAATTATATCTTTAAAGTTTGGTGCAATATACTTACAATAAAATTCTTACAGCATTCTAAATAATGTTGAAAACCTCTTAACAAAATTCAAATCCAGTTATATTTCCCTTCATGATTGACTAAAATGATGATGATAATGGTAACAGTAATTTTAAGGGCATAATAAAGGATAATTGACAAAACTGTAGTAAAAGGGTAAGATAGAGCAGAATAGTATTTTAAGCTTTTTAACTTTAACATACGTTATCTACTTTAAATTTCAAAATTGGAAGGAAATTCAGGAAGTCAACACATAAAATTCTCTGCTTGAGAGTAAGAGTTGGATGTCAGCCCAATTCTTTAAAATCTCTAGGGTCAGTGATTCTATCACTTTCCTCAAAACATCATTCTAGAGTGTAACCTTTTATATTGGTTTATATTAGTGAAAACTCTCATGTATGAGCCTCAAAGTATGACTGATTGAATGACGTTCTAGGGAAGAAACTGTGCTTTTGAATACTGATTTTATTTCCCATTCTTGTCTTATTTTTAATGGGACTCATCCTAATCTTTAGTATTTACCCTTCACTGATAGTTGGACACAATTTACATGACTACCTGGTGACCTTCAGGGGCATGGTTGCTTTCCTGAGAATAAGGAGGTCATATGATTTTTCAAAATACTTTACTGCTTTGCAAGATGTTATTGTCATTGCCTCTGATTATTGTTTCTATTCTTGTTGATACATTAGGATGTGTTTTGCTCTTCTTCAGATTTCTCTGATTGTAATAGAAATAAGTTAATTACTTCTAATCAGTGGGTAGCCATTAGAAGTATAGCAATTATTCGTTAATTCTTCCAAAGTTTTTCCAAAAGATAAAATTCTTCTTAAAGTAAAAACTTTGCTGCCAACCCACGAGTAAGGTATAGAAGGAAAGAAAAGGAGTGTAGTGTCTTTGAAGATCTGTTCCATATCAGTTTTTATACTTCAAGGTGTTATTTACATACTATTCAAAGAATATTTACTGAAGGAATTGTATATGTGTATCAGTTATTCCAGACTCAGGAGTTCATAAAAGCAGATATAGTGTACTGTCAATAGTTTTAATTTTTTTTTTTCATAATTTTATTTTTGTCCTCTGCCTCTTGATTTAAAAGGACTGCTGGGGAAGATTCCCTCTGACATAAAAACAAACTTCATAGGCTTGGTTAGCAAAGCCTTATTCCAACCAGACCCGTAAAACAGGACAATTAGGATTAATTAGACAATTGGCAAATACAAATCTTATTGTAAATTTCTTATCCTCCACAAATACATGCTGTGATGAATACTCATTGCAATCCTCCGACCTGCCTTGAGGTCCCATGAGGCCAGATTTGGGGAAGTAGTTCCCATGATGTGGCCTTGGTAAGAGAAGTTGTGAAAACAGATGGAAACTTAACATCTGGGAGGCCCAAGGTTTTGTTTTGCTTTGTTTTTTGTTTTTTGTTTTTGCTTTTAACTTTATCGTCTTCGAACAGCTAAATCGTATAGAATAGTGATGGGTTCAAACTGTTAAATGGAAGAGTCCAGGAAGACATTAACATGCCCGTTTCTACTGATGGTCTCCTACCCTATTCACTGCAACAGGTTTGCAGTGTGAGGCCCCTGAAAGGGCTGAAAGCAGAGTCCTCAAGTGGCTTCTGCTCATACCCTGAACACAGTCTTGGAAACTCTCACCCCCTGGGCCTGGGTTCTTTTGTTGTGTAGTCAAGGTTCACAGAATTGAAAACCACTTGTTGACTCCCACAAAACTAGAGATCCATTGTAGTTGGGAGACGGATGGGACCCTGGCTCTGTTTTGTGCTGGCTGGCTGATCAGGAGCTAAGGCAGAAACCAAGTAAGTATTTCAGACAAACTCATTTCTTTATTCTAATCTTTCAGCTGCCTTTATTATTGATAGGTAAGTCACTTTTCATTCCTAACAAAGTGTTGTTCAGAAAAGCACTGAAGCATTGCAAACATTTAACAGACCACTGGAGATAATGTGAACAAAGAAACTTCCATAATGTGAAGGGGAAAAAAAAGCATGAAATGATTACATGAACCATTTTTCCTTTGTGGCTGTGTAGTTTTGTTGTTGTTGTTATTGTTTCACTGACTTTTTTAATGTACAAGGTCTTGTCCTATGATTTGTATAAATTTCTTCAGTGATTTAATTTTTTATTGTCTAATAATTTGCCAACGTGCTCGTATATGGTTTTTCCATGCTGAGCACAGTTTTTTTTCCAGGGTCTAGAGGGAAAGTTAGGTGAGATTAAGAAACAATCAAAACTATTCTAACCTCTTATGAAAGCATTCCTTGTAAATATTGTCAAATAAAAAAATAAATGCCCATTTAATAAGGTGAGGCTTTATTTGAAAGGGTTGCTGTGGGACATGGGGGTGGGGATGGACTATTGCAGTCGATCAAGGGGACTGTTGCAGTTGGGTGAATGTTCTGACTAGAAGCTCCACAAGCCTCTCAAGAACTAGGAAGAAGGGGTTTTCTTATATAGAGAGGAGCGGACAAGGCTAGAAAGAACCAGGTGGAGAAGTGAGGTGAGGGGGTAACGTTACGGGGCAGTAGATCAGACACTGTGTTACCTTAGGCCAGCTTATCCTCAAGAGGGGCTCTCTGCTGTCTTGGGCTGAGTGTGGGAGAAAGTGTGGAGGAAGAAGCTTAACTAAAGTTGGTTACCACGCATTGTATTCTGGTTGATAAGTGGGGACCAGCAGTTCAGCTAATCATGTATGAGGCAAAGAATAGGAATTTGGAGGGCCCGTGTCTGTCCTTGTCATAGATAAACAAGTGGGAATGCATCATGACTTTTATGGGGAAGGGTGGTTGCCCTCAGTAAGCTGTTTTCTGGAACACAAAGGAATGAGGAAAACTCCTTTAACCTTCCCCGTTTCCAGGAGCACAAAGCTCAGGTAAATTCAGCCTTGTCAATGTGTGTTCCTAATATGTGTTATTCATGGCAAGTTATGTCATTTATCCATAATATCAGAATGAGGGGGGCATGTCATGCTTTTTTTATGGTAGCACTCCAAACCACACAGACATTCAGACAGTGTCAGACATTGCCATCAGATAAGAATATTTATTGACTAAAAAGAAAGAGGCAACCTCATAGTTATGCAGCTGGGAATACATTCTGATTCCCAATTTACCCCTAGTAGTAGAACTTTTAAAAGCATCCTAGAGGGTAGGATTTGGCAGTACGTTTTGGCATTTCGTATTTGAAAACGTAATCAAATGCCAAATATCCCTTAAACCTCTGATTCTTGTTTATCACACACACAAAAAATACACCTATCCTTTTATACCATTTTTTTATAAAGCTCTATTTTATTGACTTAACACTGGTAAAGATATAAGTGCTGCAGCAGAATCCCTAAATAATGTTCCCACAGTGCTAAGTCTTATGAAGAACTGAAGGGACATTGATGTTGTTTGCCGAGCCAGATGTTTTCACAGAGGAGAAAACTGAGGCCTGGGTGTGACTGTGATGCCACAGTTACTGCAACAGTACAGCTGGTCAGTATATTACATCACATAATCAGTTAGTGATTCTTGAACTTAATTAATTAATTAACTTTGTAACATCTTTTTTGGACTATAATTGCTTTACAACATTGTGTTAGTTTGCTGTATAACAAAGTGAATCAGCTATATGTATACATATATCCACATATCCCCTCCCTCTTGCACCTTCCTCCCACCCTCCCTATCCCATCCCTCTAGATGGTCAAAAAGCACCGAGCTGATCTCCCTGTGCTATGCAGCTGCTTCCCACTAGCTATCTATTTTACATTTGGTTGTGTATATATATCCATGCCACTCTCTCACTTCATCCCAGCTTACCCTTCCCCCTCCCCATGTCCTCAAGTCCATTCTCTACGTCTGCGTCTTTATTCCTATCCTGCCCCTAGGTTCATCAGAAACTTTTTTTTTTTAGATTCCATATGTATGTGTTAGCATACGGTATTTGTTTTCCTCTTTCTGACTTACTTCACTCTGTATGACAAACTCTCCATCCATCCACCTCAGTACAAATGACGCAATTTCGTTTCTTTTTATGGCCAAGTAATATTCCAATGTATATGTGTGCCACATCTTCTTTATCTATTCATCTGTCAGTAGACACTTAGGTTGCTTCCATGTCCTGGCTATTGTAAATAGAGCTGCAATGAACATTGTGGTACATGACTCTTTTTGAATTCTGGTTTTCTCAGGGTATATGCCCAGTAGTGGGACTGCAGGGTCATACGGTAGTTCTATTTTTAGTTTTTTAAGGAACCTCCATACTGTTCTCCATAGTGGCTGTATCAATTTACATTCCCACCAGAGGGTGCCCTTTTCTCCACACCCTCCCCAGCATTTACTGTTTGCAGATTTTTTAATGATGGCCATTCTGACCTGATGTGAGGTGATACCTCATTGTGGTTTTGATTTGCATTTCTCTAATGATTAGTGATGTTGAGCATCCTTTCGTGTGTTTGTTGGCAATCTGTATATCTTCATTGGAGAAATGTCTATTTAGGTCTTCTGCCCATTTTTGAATTGAGTTGTTTGTTCTTTGGATAATGAGCTGCATACACTGCTTGTATATTTTGGAGATTAATCCTTTGTCAGTTGCTTCATTTGCAGATATTTTCTCCCATTCTGAGGGTTGTCTTTTTGTCTTGTTTATGGTTTCCTTTGCTGTGCAAAAGCTTTTAAGTTTCACTAGGTCCCATTTGTTTATTTTTTTTTTATTTCCATTTGTCTAGGAGGTGGGTCAAAAAGGATCTTGCTGTGATTTATGTCATAGAGTGTTCTGCCTATGTTTTCCTCTAAGAGTTTGATAGTGTCTGGCCTTAAATTTAGGTCTTTAATCCATTTTGAGTTAATTTTTGTGTATGGTGTTAGGAAGAGTTCTAATTTCATTCTTTTACATGTAGCTGTCCAGTTTTCCCAGCACCACTTATTGAAGAGGCTGTCTTTTCTCCATTGTATATTCTTGCCTCCTTTGTCAAAGATAAGGTGACCATATGTGTGTAGGGTTATCTCTGGGGTTTCTATCCTGTTCCATCAATCTATATTTCTGTTTTTGTTCCAGTACCATATTGTCTTGATTACTGTAGCTTTGTAGTCTAGTCTGAATTCCAGGAGCCTGATTCCTCCAGTTCCGTTTTTCTTTCTCAACATTGCTTTGGCTATTCGGAGTTTCCATACAAATTGTAAAATTTTTTGTTCTAGTTCTGTGAAGGTAGAAGAAATGTTGGTAGCCTGATAGGGATTGCATTGAATCTGTAGATTGCCTTGGGAAGTATAGTCATTTTCACAATGTTGATTCTTTCAATCCAAGAACATGGTATTTTTCTCCATCTGTTTGTATTGTCTTTAATTTCTTTTATCAGTGCCATAGTTTTCTGCATACAGGTCTTTTCTCTCCTTAGGAAGGTTTCTTCCTAGGTATTTTATTCTTTTTGTTGCCGTGGTAAATGGGATTGTTTCCTTAATTTCTCTTTCAGATTTTTCATCATTAGTGTATGGGAATTCAAGAGATTTGTGCATTAATTTTGTATCCTGTTACTTTACCAAATTCATTGATTATCTCTAGTAGTTTTCTGGTAGCATCTTTAGGATTCTCTATGTATAGTATCATGTCATCTGCAAACAGTGACAGCTATACTTCTTTTCCGATTTGGATTCCTTTTATTTCTTTTTCTTCTCTGATTGCTGTGGCTAAAACTTCCAAAACTATGTTGAATAATAATGGGGAGAGTGGGCAACCTTGTCCTGTTCCTGATCTTAGATGAAATGGTTTCAGTTTTTCACCGTTGAGAATGACGTTGGCTTTGGGTTTGTCATATATGGCCTTTATTATGTTGAGGTAGGTTCCCTCTATGCCCACTTTCTGGAGAGTTTTTATCATAAATGGGTGTTGAATTTTGTAGATACCTTTTTCTGCATGTATTGAGATGATCATATGGTTTTTATCCTGCACTTTGTTAATATGGTGTATCACATTGATTGATTTTCATGTATTGATGAATCCTTGCATTCCTGGAATAAACTCCACTTGATCATGGTGTGTGATCCTATTAATGTGGTGTTGGATTTGGTTTGCTAGTATTTTGTTGAGGATTTTTGCATCTTTGTTCATCAGTGATATTGGTCTGTAGGTTTTTTTGTGTGTGTGTGTGACATCTTTGTCTGGTTTTGGTATGAGGGTGATGGTGGCCTCATAGAGTGAGTTTGGGAGTGTTCCTCCCTCTACTGTATTTTGGAAGAGTTTGAGAAGGTTAAGTGTTAGCTCTTTTCTAATGTTTGATAGAGTTCAACTGTGAAGCCATCTAGTCCTGGGCTTTTGTTTGTTGGAAGAATTTTAATCACAGTTTCAATTTCAATGCTTGTGATTGGTCTGTTTATATTTTCTATTTCTTCCCGGTTCAGTCTTGAAAGGTTGTGCTTTTCTAAGAATTTGTCCATTTCTTCCAGGTTGTCTATTTTATTGGCATATAGTTGCTTGTGGTAATCTCTCAGGATCCTTTGTATTTCTGCAGTGTCAGTTGTTACTTCTCCTTTTTCAGTTCTAATTCTATTGATTTGAGTCTTTTCCCTTTTTTACTTGATGAGTCTGGCTAATGGTTTATCAATTTTGTTTATCTTCTCAAAGAACCAGCTTTTAGTTTTATTGATCTTTGCTATCATTTCCTTCATTTCTTTTTCACTTATTTCTGATCTGAGCTTTATGATTTCTTTCCTTCTGCTAACTTTGGGGTTTTCTTGTTCTTTCTCTAATTACTTTTAGTTTAATATTAGGTTGTTTATTTGAGATTTTTCTTGTTTCTTGAGGTAGGATTGTATTGCTATAAATTTCCCTCTTAGAACTGCTTTTGCTGAATCCCATAGGTTATGGTTGTCATGTTTTCATTGTCATTTTTTTCTAGGTACTTTTTGATTTCCTCTTTGATTTCTGCAGTGATCTCTTGGTTATTTAGTAGTGTATTGTTTAGCCTCCATGTGTTTATTCTTTACAGATTTTTTCCTGTAATTGATATCTAGTATCATAGCATTATGGTCGGAAAAGATACTTGATATAATTTCAATTTTCTTAAATTTACCAAGGCTTGATTTGTGACCCATGATATGATCTATCCTGGAGGATGTTCCATGAGCATTGAGAAGAAAGTGTATTCTGTTGTTTTTGGATGGAACGTCCTATAAATATCAATTAAGTCCGTCTTGTTTAATGTATCATTTAAAGCTTGTTTTTCCTTTTTTATTTTCATTTTGGATGATCTGTCCATTGGTGAAAGTGGGGTGTTAAAGTCCACTACTATGATTGTGTTACTGTTGATTTCCCCTTTTATGGCTGTCAATATTTGCCTTATGTATTGAGGTGCTCCTATATTAGGTGCATAAATATTTACAATATGCATAAAGGAAACCCCAAGTCTACCCCAAGTTGCTCCCAAAGTCCACTGCCTCAATTTTGGGAACTTCCCTTTCTATTCAGCTATTCTTCATTTGCAGGGTTTATCAAGTTGATGGTGCAGATTTAGTCTGCTGCTCCTGAGGCTGCACGGAGAAATTTCCCTTTCTCTTGTTTGTTCGCACTGCTCCTGGGTTTCAGCTTTGGTTTGGCGCCGCCTCTGCATGTAGGTTGCCGTCAGCCATGTGCTCCCCGCCCAGACAGGAGGGGGTTAAAGCAGCCACTGATCAGGGCTCTCTTGCTCACTCCGGCCATGGCGAAGGAGGGGTACTGTAGTCATGATTGGAAAGCAGGGCGAGCCTGTGGTGGCACAGGCAGGCATGACATTGCAACAGCCTGCGGCACGCCGTGTGTTCTCCTGGGGAAGGTGTCCCTGGATCTTGGGACCCTGGCAGTTGTGTGCTACACAGGCTCCCGGGAGCGGAGGTGTGGATAGTGGCCTGTGCTTGCACACAGGACTCTTGGTAGCAGCAGCAGCAGCCTTAGCGGTTCATGCCTGTCTCTGGGGTCCGAGCTGATAGCCATGGCTCATACCCGTTCTGGGGCTCGTTTGGGCTGTGCTCTGCCTTCTGTGGGCACACTGGGAAGGAATCCCATCTCCTCTCACACCCCAAAACAAAGGTCTCTTGCCTCTGTGGCAGGTCCAGACTTTTTCCCAGACTCCCTTCCTGCTAGCTGTGGCACGCTAGCCCCCTTCAGGGTGTCTTCATGCAGCCAGCCCCAGTCCTGTCCCTGGGATCTGACCTCTGAAGCCGGAGCCTCAGCTCACAGCCCCAACCTGCCCCAGCAGGTGAGCAAACAAGCCTCTCGGGCTGGCAAGTGCTGGTCAGCACCGATCATCTGTACAGGAATCTCTTCTCTTTGCCCTCTGCACCCCTGTTGCTGTGCTCTCCTCCATGGCTCCGAAGCTTCCCCCCCACCCACCCCCCATCCCCGCCAGTGAAGGGGCTTCCTAGTGTGTGGAAACTTTCCTCCTTCACAGCTCCCTCCCAGAGGTGCGGGTGTTGTCCCTATTCTTTTGTCTCTGTTTTTTCTTTTTTCTTTTGCCCTACTGAGGTATGTGGGGATTTTTTTTGCCTTTTGGGAAGTCTGAGGTCTTCTTCCCGCATTCAGTAGGTGTTCTGTAGGAGTTGTTCCACAGGTAAATGTAGTTTTGATGTATGTATGGGAAGGAAGGTGATCTCCACGTCTTTCTCCTCTGCCATCTTGAAGGCCTCCATTGAACTTAATTTAAAAATGTGACTCATGCCATTTTCCCCATGCCAAGGGTGCCCTCCCTCTGGTTTGAAAGCATTCCCACATAGTAGCTCTCCTGCACTACTTGGCCTCCCTATCATGTCTTAGAAAATACATTCTCTGCTCCCATCCCTCAACCTATGTTTGGTCTAATATTATCATAATCTCTTGTTTCATTTTATTCTTTTCTCTTATAAAACATCACAATTTCATATTTATTTTTACAATTAACTCTTTAGTGTTTATAAGCCTGAGTCTGTTTTCTTTATCAGTGCATACACCTGGCACATAGTATTTGATTAAACATAAAGTAAATATCTGTTGTATGTATACATAAATGAATGTATTCAATGGCTGCCAAACAAGTGGAATAATCCTATGTTCAATTATTAAAATTGACCATTTTTGTCCCCGCAGAGTGGAAAGTACTTTTTTCTTATTAAATGTTGGATTTTTATGATTGCATGGTATTCCATTTTCCATATGGATATAACATAATTCATTGAATTCATCCCATATATATGGATGTATTTGTGTTTCTGCTTTTATAGCAGTGTTCCAGGAAACATCTCATCCATGCTGTTTGTGCCCTTTGACTAATTATTTCCTTAGGATAAGGTCCTTGAAATGGTATCACTGGATCAGTTTTTATTTTTACATATTGTCAGTGAAATACATTACTTAATGTAATTAATTATAAGAATAAATGCATACGCTTCACCTTAAAGATAAGCTTAGATTTTTCTAAATGTCACATCCAAATATTAGCCAATATTAGTGAATAACCATTTTAACATAGCTATTGAAGACATTAAAAACGTCTTTCCTTAGAGATTTAATGTTGAAATAATAAGATGTATTTCAGTATTTTTGCAATATTTACATGACTCTCTGTACATAGGATGACTATATTACTCCATCAAAGGCTTTCTGTTAGATGTCTCCCTGTGGTGGTAAAGTACTTTTTTCCTATATCAATATTTTGTAAGGAAATCTAGTTAGTTGTTCATTAGCACTAATGAACATGGTGATATTTATGTAGAAGAAAAATAAATCACATTTTTGTGCTGGTATGTATTTTCTCTTTTACTCAATTATTTACTTTTGGACCTAAGCATAGGCTTTTAAATTTAAGCTCTAAAATTGATCTCCCTGATAATGAGCTGCATCATAAATTCTCTGATCTGAATTGATTAATATTCTTCAAAGACTATAGTTTACACCACACATTCCGTGTAGACACTGACATGGAAAATGTCCTGTACTGTCTACAGGCATGCTAGGTCTTGGTGGGGTGTTTTCTTACTTGATTGTGGGACCCCTGACCACTGACAGACTTGTCAAAGCCACTGTGGTCTGGCAACCTCTAATAAAGTCGCAGCAGAGAAAAAAAGAAATCATACAAAGACTTTTGTTAATATTAAAATGTTTAAAGTGACTGGTTTAGTCTCAACCTGGAAGCAAATCGATGATTTCATACCAAATTACTGCTCCATTATATGCCTGTGTACAGGGATGTGAAAGGAAAGGCAATCAATCCACTGATTCTGAGAGACAGGGTCACTTTTCTCTGACACCCACGGTTCTGTCTCTAAGCTTTGCTATATTTAGGGAGGGTGATGGGTGGGAGCCAAGGGATGGGGCAGTGAGCAGCAGAGGCTGCCTCTCTGGGCCCCCAGCCCCGCTCCCAAGGCCAGGCAGTCACTGAAGAGGAAAGGAGCTGGGCTAGGCATGGGGAGGGGCTGCACAGAGACACCACACACAGCCCCTGAAAGGGCAATTAAAATTCATCACAAAGGCTGTGACTCGGGGTCAGGAATATTCTGACAAAGGATGGAGAGCTTGTTAGATTAACAAAATCCATGAACAGCCACTTGCCCACTCCTTATTTCTCTTGATCCTGAGATGAATCCTCTCTCCCCTTACTATGAGAGTGATAGCTTATTCTGAAACCAAACTAGAAATGGTTTTCCAAGGGCCATGAATATAACCTGCCTGGGAGGTGAAGGGGTATCAAAGCAGTCAAGGTGACAACCTCCATCTCCATGGAACTCTGTGACAGGTAGTGTGGGTAGTAAGATGATATGACAGGTATCCACACAACGGCCGAGTCCCGACCATGCGCATGCCCCTCATCGTTGGTGGGACCAGTGAAATCCCAGAGCACCAGTACTTTGTGCGAAGGAATGTCTTGTTCTGTCCTCCTGTCTTTCTGGGAGAGATTGCCTTGTTTGATTTATTTTTTTTCTGTCTCTGAGATGTATTTAATCACTTGGGATAATGGTTAATATGATTAAAGTTCTCTGATTTATGAATGAAGAGGTTATACCTTAACTTCACAATATAAATACATTGGCATGTTTAATATTAATTGATTAATGGAATTGCCACACAAGAGTAATTTTTTCTAGGACCATACTATGTGCAGGACTATTATTTTCCCAAATGAATGAAAACAGTGTTCAGTTGTTCTGGATACAGATCCAGAGGCAGTTGTTGTCTGTTCTATCTTTCTAGGATTAACTCCCATACCATATCACTTTTTTGTAGTTCTGGGCATAAATAAAAAGCATTTCCTCATCTTCAAAGACTTTGGGGAGTTAGAGGAAATGTGTAACACTGCTGCTAAGTTTCTTCTCAAGGATTTCTTCCCCCATTTGATAAAAATGTATGTTTGTCTATTAAGATGTAGCTGTACCTTTTTGAGATCCATTTGTAATACAAATATTCTTTAGAACACTGGGGAAATGAATTAGGTTTTCCTATTTTAAATATAAGTTTTCTCCATAAACAATCAGAGATGTTACTATTTCACTGGGAATTTATGGTCAATAAGAAAACCTGCATGGAGGGCGACTGGGGTGGGTGTTGGTGTCTGTATCTGTGGATGATTTTTTAGCACTCTTTTTTTAAAAAATTAGTTAATTTTGTGGTGGGGCTGCACTGGGTCTTCATTGCTGTGTGCGGGCTTTCTCTAGTTGTGGCAAGTGGGGGCTACTCTCTGATGCGGTGTGCAGGCTTTTCATTGTGGTGGCTTCTCTTTGTTGCAGAGCACAGGCTCTTGGCACGCAGGCTTCAGTAGTTGTGGCACATGGTCTCAGTAGTTTTGGCTCGCAGGCTCTAGAGCGCAGGCTCAGTAGTTGTGGCGCACGGGCTTATTTGCTCCGCGGCATGTGGGATCTTCCCGGACCAGGGCTTGAACCCGTGTCCCCTGCATTGGCAGATGGATTCTTAAGCACTGCGCCACCAGGGAAGTCCCTCTTAGCACTCTTAAAATATTTTATTTGGAAGCTAATATGGCTTATAGTAGAAAGAGGGAAAAAGGGAGGGAGACTACTTCTTTGTCTGATTTTTCCAGAGAAGAGTGAATTTTCCTTTATTTATTGAGAAAGCTGATAAACTATCTCTGGAAATTCTCCACCATCTACAGCATTATAGTAGTATAGGAATGGTCAATCTGTGGATTTATATCATATTGGAAAGACAGATGTGTGAATTCACTATTTTATTTTCAACCTTTTTTTTAAATGGGAGGGGAAGAAAACCAGAAAGTTAAGCAGTAGAGATTTAAAATTATTTTCATGTGGCATGTATAGAATTTTCATAAAGTACTGCTTCAAAGAGCCATAGAAACCTTCTTATTCACTGTGAATTGGTCTGCCTGGTACAAGATAGGAGCAGTGAATTAACAGGAAGGTTTCTTGTGGAATGCAATTGACTGTCATGGTAGCAAAGTAAGAACGTGATTCTCTACAGGTTGTTATTAGATTTCTGTGGCCCTCCTCTATTATCAACAGTTGTGTAGACTTCTGTCTTCAAGCTATACACTGTTCTGTATTAAAATATGATCAAATTAAAGTTGACGTCCATAAAGCAGTCCTAGGGGATATGTTGTTCAGACTAACAGTCCCTAATGAGCATGATTAAAATTGTGATAATCACAGTCACTCAACGGAAGTGGAAGTTGGTTATCAGCCAAGTGCTTTCCCCTTGTCTCTTTCCCTGGCTCCTACCAAACTGCACCCAGCTGATTCCCAGCAGCCTTTCATGACTTTTGTCCATCTTCCAAGATTGTTGCAGGGTTCAAAGAGTTAAAACTGACGAGGCATCCTCTGCAGAGCAGGAAGATAACAGAAGCATCCTCTTCAAAGAGGATATCTTTCTTCCTACTTGTTTCAGCAGATATTTCTAGCTAAGAAGACGAATTGGAATAAACCAAATCCATTTGGGCACATCCTACTTTCTGAACATTTGCTATTGTCAAAACTACTTCTAGGCTTACGATCAACAGACACACACATCTACAGTTGATTCATGTATTCATTGGTCCCATATTTACTAAGAATATAATAGTTAATTGCTTAAGTAAGACATACGCATATACATACTTGATTAAAACTACCAACTTTGCTATTCAAGCCATATTTATTTGTACATCACTTTATATTATAATAATAGATTTTCAGAATTGTTTATAACATAGCCTATGAAAAAGTATATACATTCACTAATGTTTCCTTCAATAAAGCCATAAGTATTGAGTGCCTTGTCTGTGCCAGCATGGATCTAGGTGCTCAGACATAATGGTAAACAACACAAACAGGACTCCTACTATAAGAAGCTGACCCTGTTAGTGGAGAGACATTCAAAACAAATAAATAAATTAATTTGTTATATGTATAATTTGACGTGGTGGTGAGTGCTGTAAAGAAATGTAAACTATATTGGAAGACTAGAGAGTAAGGTCGAAATGAACTCCTTCTAAAAGGGTGGTTTCTCTAAGCAGAGCCCTGAATGGATTTAGGGAACCAACATACAGTATTGAGAGGAATAGCATAGAGAGAGGGAATGCTAAGCGCAAAGGCTGAGTGAAAGCACTGAGCTTGGTGTATTATGTGAGCACAAAAAGAAGGATAATGTGGCTAGATCGGGTATGAGGTGATGAGCTTGGAGAGGCAAGGCAAGAAAAGGTAGTATCTTGAAGGTGTGTGTAAAGAGTGTGGACCTGAAGCCATCAGAGGATATTGAGCTAAGGAGTAATGGGGTCTAATTTATGTTTCTGAAAGAAACTCTATCCTCAGATGGAGAAATGGCCTGGTCTGGGAGAAATGGAAGTAGCAGAAACAGTTATGAGGATCCACATGTGACCAGTGTGGTAGCTTGGATTAGGGTTATATAGCTTTGGGGTTGGTGAGAAGTGGTCCAATTCTGGAGAGATTTTGAAAATAGATTGTATCTGTCTTGGATTGGATGTAGAGTATGATGGAGATAGAGGAATTAAGGATGATTCATAGGTATTTATCTTAAACGCCTGGGTGATGGTGGTGTTCTTTTTTAAGATGGGGAAGACTGGGCAGAAGCAGCCTTTGTGGAGAATAATCATGAGTGCTACTTAGGAAATACTAAAATTGAGATTCCAATGAATGCACATGAGCCACAGAGGTAATTTGTTGTGTGAATCTGGAGCTCAAAGCTGGAAATGTAAATTTGGCAGAAATCTTATTGTAGATATTTCAAACCATGGCACTGGAGAAGATCAACTAATGAGTGAATAACGATAGAAAAAAGAGGCCCGTAGACTGGACCGTAGTGCCTCCCAACATTTAGAGATCAACAAAGGATGTGGCGTGAAACATTGCGAAGGAGCAGCTGGGGGTGCACACAGAACCCTGCTACCTGGCTTATGTGACTGGAGGATCTTTCCTTAGTGACTATGCCCGACTCTGTAAAATCTAGAAGGATTTGAAAAGACAGAACAATGCAAGATTGGAGGAGTTCTTCAAGAAGACTGGAAATGCCGTTTGTAAACCAATAAGTAAAGTTCACTACTGGGCTATCCTAGGCATTTAAGTAGAGCTAATTTTCATGTTTTTGGCTCATTTAAAAAATGATTTTCATAAGCTTTGAATAGGTCTTTGAAGATACTTATACCTTCAATCAGTTCACATATTTATCAGGCATTAATTTCAAACCATTTAACTATCTTTCAGCAAAGTGAGAGATCAATGGACTAAAAGATTTTTCCGTGAATTTCTTGTTTTCCATCTTAATGAGTCATAAATTTGTGTCAAAATTTTAAATGAAAATCCACATTCATGCAGATAATTTGTTCCGTGGCCATCATTAACCAATATTCATCATTTATGAAGAGGTAAAGAACAGTGACCAGCCCCCATCTGTACACGTGGATGATAAGTTGTAATATTAGTGACTCATTTATACTTTAGATCTCAAATGTAGTCCTCTAAATTTCTATTTCCAGCAAAATATGTTTTATGTAATCAATTCCACTGCCCTTATGATGAGTTTTATAGATAATTTGATCTGAATTTAGGGACTTTGTGATTTTTGCATTTCAGTTAAAATATGTCTACCAACAAGTATACCAAATATACTTTCTTAAATAGAAATAAAGATGAAAGACATCTAATTTGTGATATGGTCAGCCCCTCTTGCCCTGAAACTTTGCTTCATGTTCAACTCCTTGGATGATCTCAGTAGGGAGGTTTCCCCAGCTTTGATTTGGAGAATCGTGTCCACACTAATATATTGGACTTTGCTTAGTCACTATCAAATGCAGGAAAATAACCCTCATAATAAAACATTTATGTCAGTCAAGTTACTAAGTATTTTGTTTGCAGTGGAGCTACTTGTTTTTAAAAGAGTAGCACCCAACCCTATTTTTCTGGATTTCATTGATGCAGTCCTGCCACACTGATGTATTCCTGCTGCAGATTTCCCTATAGACACACAATGTGAAGTCTTTTAGGGCTTCCTGCAGGGACACCGGGGATTGTGATGACGCTCTCACTATATTTGACTAAGTAGCTAATTTCGCTTTTGCTTTTATATGTCATTTTAGGAATGAGAATGATAGAAATCCACAGTTTTTTCCTACCATGTTTTCCAATTAAAGATCAAGAAGAGAGTAAGATAAAGTAATGTAAAATCTGACATTAGTCCTTTCTGCTTTAATGTAGAGGTCAAGTACAAAGTGAAAATCAACACTATGATTTCATCATTTGGCACTCACATATCTGAACTATTTGTAAAGTGAAACTGAAATGTTTGTGGGTTTTAGATTTATTGATCATTTACAGAGTGCCTTACATTACAACTATAATTGGATATGTTTTGGGTTTTGAAAACCCATGATTTTCAGGAACTGGGTTCTAATGGATGTAGGAAGAGTTAGAAAAAAAAAAGTACTAAGTTATTCCAGATAATGAAAACCAAGAGAAAATATGCAGTGGTTTGGTTCATTGCATTAAGAGGGAAAAATCATATTTTCAGAACGTGACATAGCTCAAAATGAGCAAACTAGTCAGTGACTGAAGAGAGTGGATGTAAGGAGAACTGATATGCACTGAAATTCAGACTCTTGTATAGAAGAACTGTGCTGGCTACTTAAATATCTATATATGTAGAAGGCCATCTGTCTATGTCATACGTGGATTGTAATGACTGAGTAAAGCTAAATACAGATCAATAACCTGTTTACTCACTGTTCTACTCCTCCTGTCTAGGTGGGAAAGGGTAGGAGAGCAGGGGAAGCGATGCACGCAGCTGGTCCCCTCGGACCTTTCATTAGGCACCAGGGGACTGAGTGTCCCGTCAGCTTGGGGTCTTCCTCGTAAGCAGCAGCGTGTGCCATTGTGGGGAATGAGGCTGGGCTTGATTTTGAAGTTCTGATTTAGCTAGAGCCCATGGGAGAAGCGGTGAGTCAGCCTTGCCCAAGAACTAGCAGGTTCAAGTTAATCTTGTTATACTTGTTAGTCTTCCATCTCTCTCTTCATTTCATTCTTTTTTTTCCTTTCTGCAATAAATAAATTAATTAAAAATAAGTAAATAAAAAACCCTCCCAAACTTCATCCAGAATTTCCCCCAAGTTCCTGTCACTTGACCCAAGTGACCCTGTTGCTGATGTCTGTTTTCATCATTTGCAGTGTCTTTCCACATTATAACGCCACCAGGTAAGGTCTGGGCTCCTCACCCTGACAAGAGGCACCCTGGACGGGCTCAGCACAGCCTGGAAGGAGGTTTCTCACGCCTCTGGTGTCCAACACGTCTCTCCCCGCCGCCCTCGTATTCTTCCTCTCAGGATTGCTAATTCTTTTTTCTTTAAGTTCTTTCTAACTACCTAGTTTTTCCTGATTCTATATTTTTCCCATTGCTTGGTTCCTTCTCCCAATTCCTATAAAATAGATTTCTTTCAGGATCAGTGCTTCCCACTCTCTTTATTTGTATGCACATATGCACTTTACTAAATATATATCTTCTAAATGTAATTTAAAAGTAGCATATGTATCTCTGTATCTGACCTGAAATTATATGTATGAATATACATTAATAAATGTATATACATATTCTTTTCTTTTTCAGTTTTCACCAACCTATGGGGTCAGTATTTCCACTTAAGACGAGGAAATTGAGGCTCGGGGAGATTGGGTACACTTGCCATAGATCACACAGTGACAGAGCCAGGGCCTGAATGTTCTCTCTACACCAAGGCTCATGCTTTCTAAGTAAACTTCTCCTTCAGTCCTTCCAAAATTTAAGTATGTTCTCCATCCATAATACCCTTCAATATGCATTTATACTTTTTCTGGTTAAAAATACTATTTTAAATTTATTAATTTAATTTTGTGGAATCAGAGGTTCATTTGAAAAGTTGCAGATTCTAACTGCTTAAATTCTTTAATTTACATGGAATAAAGCCTAACTGTGTTATGAAAATATAATTATTTAATGGTGTTATAGAAAATTAATTCTTTAACTGATATGTTATAATAATGTATTTTTAAAAATCATTTGAATTTTTATATTGCTTATATTTATATTAACAAACATTTTCATTCATTTTACAATTCATCTACATTATGATTAGATATTCTCCCTTCCTTCCAGAAATAAGTTCTAAATGAGTGAGTGAAAAATCCCTTTGTTTCATACACTGCTGAGTGGCAACACATTCAAATACTGCTTTTAAAAAAGTAGATGCTCATTAATATGAGTAATGATACATTACTTTTATTACATATGTGAATTGAGAATTAAACATTAAGACCAACCCAAGGTTAATTCTTAAAAAAAGAAAAAACAAGCAAACACATAAACAAAACATGAAGACTCAGCAGAGTTTATTATTTAGAAATCAGCCAACAAAGACTATTGCAGATCTCGTAAGAAATAGGTGAAGTTCTACTGGGCCATCTGTGACGAATGACAATAATTTATTATAATGTTCATTTTAACAATTGTGTAAATACTCTATTGAATTCTGTCCCAAATTGTTAATGTTACAGGCACAGTTCATGTTGTTGAAGCATGCAGACATAGAAAAAACAGAATTTTAAATCATGGGGAAACTATTTCATGAGGAAACATTGTGTAGCTTTCTTTTATATTGGCATAGAAAATTCAGCATCGTTTTTTAAAAAAAACCTCTGCATAGGAGCTGGACGTGAGAAGTTGTTGCAGGGTCTTTGTTATTCATTTATTCACAAGTGTGCATTCAGTGAGCTGTGCCATGGGGACTCAGCCATGAACAGGATAGACAGCTTCCTGCCCTCATGGCGCCTATATTCTTAGACTGTAAGCCTTGCAGGACTGTAGAGATCAAGAAATAAAGACAGTCATCATTGACAGTCATTCAGAGCTTAGCAGTAGGTGCGAAGCCAAGCCTCAGGCCAAGATCTGCTGCTGCTGTGTCAGTCAAGTGCCCTCTTTCTTCCCAACACCTGCCTTTTTGCTTCATATCAAAATAATCAGATAGAGCCATATTTCATTTTGTGTATCAAGAATAATTTCAGCCCAGTCAACTACTCCGAAAGTTTTATTAATTCCTAGTTTTGTAAAAATATTAAGGTGTTTCATTCACTCGGTATACACTTAATGAGATCCTGCCATTGTCACAGATGTGTTTAGGCACTGGAGACAAAAGGATGAATAAGACTTACTGCAGTCAGCAAGGAGGGGCCGGTTCAGTAGAGGAGTCAGACATGAGGTGGGCCTATAAGATACGGGTTAAAGATCAGGACAGAGGACCTGGGGTCACGAGAGGGAGGAGGAGCCATTCCTAAAAGTTAAAACACACAACGCGTCTCAAATGCCGCTGCTACCCATCGCACTCAGATATTTTCCTATTGAATAACATGCGCTGGAAGATCAGGTTTGCTTAATCCGGTAGCTCTCAACCCTGAACACTGTTCAGATGTATTCTTTTTCTTTGAAGCAGTGTCTTATCATTAGTCAGATTTTTACTTTACAGTTCCTTTTCTTCACAGGGGCAAAAAATAAACCTAGATTCCCAAGACAACTCAACATTATCAGCAATCATTTTCTGTAGCCAGTAGTTGCTTTTTAGATTAGTGAGTATCTATTTCCCAAGTTAATCCCAGCTGTTCTTGTATTTTAGATTCTCCTGTACATGTTTTCTGAAGTTAGACACATTGGCTACATCTACTGGCAAGTTGGCTATTGTGGATTAATAGGATTATTTTATCCTTTAACCAGTGCACATTTATCAAGCCTCTCCTGTGTGTAAGGCATTAGGGCAGGCTCCATGGAGTGTGCGGAGATCTGGGGCCCGTGTGTCCTGCTCCCTGGGAGCTCACGGTGTTGAGGCGGGTGAGGAGAGACAGGCACCTGCTCTGTAGGGCCTCAGGTTCTCCAAGTCTCTCTGGCTCCATTGGTGTAAAGTTGTTATGCAAAATAAAGTCACATGGGCTTTTTTTTTTCAAAATATGAGAGACACAAGAGAGATGAGAGAAGATGTTCCCATCTCTCAGCTTTAAAATAGAGCACAGTAACATGTAGGTTTGACTTCCGCAAGTTTGGCAGGCCTCCTGCATAGCACAGAAGGACTTTAGACCAGCACCACCACTCTAGGCCACTGGTGAGTGTGTTTTTTCATAGAACTGCCCAGAAACAGCACTGCCTCCATGTGAGACTCGCAGAGCACCTCACAGCAGGGCGGCTTGTGCCTGGGGTGTGGCAGTGAGAGCTCTTTTAGCTTCTGGCCCTCATTTCTTCCCTGGGGCATATAATACCAGAGGAGAGGCTTAGGGCAGGCCTGAGCCCAGGAAGAGGATGCCCTACCCAGTTCCCAAGTCTTCTTTCCTTCATAGATTCCTGTAGAAGCCTTGGACCCTCCTTATTATTGCCTCCTGTTGGCTTCTTTCCTCTAGTTGGGCAAATGTAAATGAGGGTTTGGGTTAAATGTGTCCTTTCCTGTATGGATGCAAATATATTAAAATTTGATTTCAAACTCCATCATCCAGATATAGTTCAACCTGGGCTTAGCTTAAACCTTACTTGTCAAAAAACATATATAATAGGAAACCAGAAAAGGGGAAAATGTACTCCATTCCAACTGGATATAGAAATGCTTATACAGGAGGCCTTCAGCGTGAGACTTGTTATAGTGGTTGAGAGCAGAGTCTGGAGCACAACTGCCTGAGTTCAAATCCTGCTCTGCATTGTGAACTCGGGCAAACTAGGCTTTCTGGGTCTTTGTTCCCTATCCTTTAAGAAAGGGATAAGAAAGAACAACAGTGATATTTATTTCATACAATTGTTACTGAATGAGATAGTATTTCTAAAGTGACTGGAACAGTTCTTGAGCATTGTAAATGCTATATAATCCGAGCCTGGCATTGAAGAATAAACAGATTTTACCAGTAGAGATTCGGGAATGACATTTCAGTGGGGATGAGCAGCACGTGGAAAGAAGAAACAAAGGCAAAGAATGTAGTGTATTTGCAGACTGAGAATAATTTGGTGCTCTCGGAGTGGGTGTGTGTGTGTGTACGTGTACGTGTGTCTGCTTGGGGCAAGCCAGTATACACAAATGTGTGAATGTTGATAGATTTAATGATATCTTGATTTAATTTAGGCAAATGTCAACCTGCGGGACACAGATATATTGCCTATCCCAATTTCTCTCTTTTGTATCTGAGCATAGCTAGGTATTCCAACCTAACACCATTACTGCAGTTTATACTACTGCTACTACTACTAGTGCTACTAGTAGCACTGTTATTTCTAACTGCAATGACTGAGCTCTTATTACATGCCAGGCATGTGCTAAGAATATTACTTAATCCCATTAAATTCTTAGAGTGACCTTCTATTATGATCTCCACTTACATGTATGAAACCGATGTTCGGTGCGTTAAGAGAACAGCTCACCTCTATTAGCCCGTTGTGCTGGGTAGCAAATGACCACACTTAGTGGCTTCAGACAACACCCATTTAAGATCTCGCAGTTTTCTATAGGCCAGACACCTGGGCACAGTTAACTGGCTCCGCTGCTCAGGGTCTCACAGGCTGCAATCAAGGTGTTCTTTTCTGGAGTCTGGATCCTTTCCAGGCTCTAGTAGTTGTTGGCATAATTCAGGCTCTGCAGTTGTAGGACTGAGGTCCCTGCTCTTTTGCTGGCAGTCAGCCAGGGCTTCACTCAGCGTCTAGTGGCCATGGCCCTCTCATGGGTGCTCTCTCCACAGACAGCTCACTTATTCAAACAGCAGGAGACGCTCCTTCATCTCCTTTTTCAGAGAAGACCTGGGTCATTTTTAAGGGGGTCAGCTGATTAGGTCAAGCTTACTCAGACTATCTCCTTTCTGGTTAACTCAGAATCAACAGATTGGGACATTCTGTACACCGGCAGAATCCCTTCACCTTTGCCACGTAATTGCCAGTAATGGAAGGGACATCTGATTCTTGTCATAGTTCCCACCCACACTCCAGGGGCGATGACTATACAGGACGTATATACCAGGGGTTGGAACCTTGGAGATCATCATAGAATTCTGCTTCCCAAATCGCTCAAGGTTATAAAAACTAAAAGCCTCTTTGACTCTGAAACACCCCTATAAAATCTACTCTTATCTTAACTAGCACGTGTATCTCATCTTCACACACGACGTATGTCTCATGTTAGCAAGAGTTAGAGACCGTGTAATTGAGTCTGTGTCTGAATTCTCTACTCCTTTAACATTATGTTAATTGTTTTGAAAATGCTTTCTTTTTAGGGATTATGTCATTGTCAAGCTGAAATCTCAAAATGATAAAGCAAAATACCTGTCATCTTACAATTTCCCCTTAATTTACATTCGTTAAAATGGCTTTCAGAACTTTTTTTTTTTACTTTCACCTGAATATTTACCTTTCAAAACCAGTGCAGAAATATCTTGGCATTTCCCTTCTTCTGTCCTATTAGTATTGTATTGTAAGCTTCATATATTTTTCAATCATCTTATTTTTAGTAATGAAATAATGCCAGTCAAGCACACACTATGTCACTTTGTGAGACTAAGATATTTAACTGAAAAATTTGGAGCAGTTTTACAAAGCCCTGGCCAGGCCACTGTGCTATCACACTAATGGCACCTTGTGCCACAGTCCACATTCAGAGTTTTCACTGCCATTTCAAATCTGAGTATATCCAGAACTACTGAGTAAGGTGCACTTATTTGAAAAGTTCAGGCTTTGGTTTAAGATAGCAGTCAAAGTCAGAAACCAAGGCTTCAGGAGGGCCTTATCATCTTTTGTAGTTCAACAAATTTTGTTCATCAGCCAAGTTACTGTCAAATATACAGATGCAAAATGATAAATAGTCAAATTGAAGGAGGTCTGTTTTGTTTTGCTGCCAACGTCCTCAACTAGCAGTATATGCAAGGTACTCAGCTGGGCACTGGAGATGATGAAGAGAAAAGTAAAGAATTTCTTACTCACTGCATAAATAAACATCTTGCAAAGAAACATAGGCAGATTATGCATTATTTGTACATTAAATTCTTTAAAAAGAAAGTAGTCCAGCAGGAACAAATCTTTCACACAAACGCATACTGACATAAGCAGAGAAGATTTTCAGGTTGGGTTAGGTTACCATTCTCTTCTTTATTAACTCATTTAACTCCTTGGAAATAAACATTAACAAGAGAATGAGACAGTTAACCAAAGCAACGCAGGATCATTTAGGAGTAGATGCTATCTATAAATACATTCACAATACATCCCATTTCAAGACAAGTGTGAAACTTTTGTCTTGAGCTTTTACTGGGGACAGTATGTGCCTGTTTCTGATCCTTCTGTCTTGTCTTGAGCTTTTACTGGGGACAGTATGTGCCTGTTTCTGATCCTTTCATGACAAGTCCCTACCCAGGCCCGTGCCCTGGAAGAGGCTGAGGTATTTGGTGAATGTTGCCTTTTTTTTTTAACATCTTTATTGGAGTATAATTGCTAAGGACTGTCTGCTCTTCCCCTGCCTTGCTGCAAGTGGCCCATCTGGGACCATCAGGACTCTGTTCTCTGTTGCAGACCTCCTTGTAGTTGAACCTTGACTTTTTACCTTTGATTGATTTCCTCAGTCTTTTGTGTTTATGCAGAGATTTTTTTCTCCACGCATTCTGGCCTAGCTGCGCTCATCCCTGACCCTTTTCACTCTGGAGATTTGGAAATACATGCCAGGCATTAAATATTTTATTTCATTTATTGCTCTCAGCCATCATTTGAGGAATATATATATATATATATATATATATATATATATATATATTGCTGTGATTATTTTTTAATTTACTTTTTATTTTATTTTAGAGTACAGTTGATTTATAATATTATGTTAGTTTCAGGTATACAGCAAAGTGATTCAGCTATACATATACATATATCCATTATTTTTCAGATTCTTTTCCCATGTAGGTTATTACAGAGTATTGAGTAGAGTTCCCTGTGCTATCCAGCAGGTCCTTGTTGATTATCTGTTTTATATATAGTGGTGTGTATATGTTAATCCCAAACTCCTAATTGATCCCTCCCCCCACCTTTCCCCTTTGGTAACCGTAAGTTTGTTTTTGAAGTCTGTGAATCTGTTTCTGTTTTGTAAATAAGTTCATTTGTATCATTTTTTAGATTATTTTTTAATGCCATTTGTGGCAACATAGATGGATCTAGAGATTATCATACTAAGCGAAGTAAGTCAGACAGAGAAAGACAAATATCATATGATATCACTTATATGTGGAATCTAAAAAAAAATGATACAAATGAGGCATATATTATTATCCCCATTTTATAGATAAAGATACTGAGGCTCAGAAAGTTCTGAATACTTGTCTTAAATCATAAAGCTGTTAATAGCCTACCTGGTATTTGAATCCAGTTATTCCTGAATCCAATATTATGTTAAATGCAACCTCCACCCCACTTCTAGTTTTTAACTTTGATTTTATTTTCTTAGAGAGACTACCTTTCAAGTATCAAATAAGGCTGAAGCATTCTATGGCCAAAAGAGCAAGGACACTCAAGTCATACTGAGTTGGGTTTAAATCCCACAGATGACATTTATAAAGCCACATGACTCTGGGCGGACTGCATTTCTGCAACTCAGAGGTTACATCTGTAAAACTCATGAAATAGACATATAAACTTCTCAGGGATATTCAACAGAATGTTAACGTCAGGGAGGCACAATAGTAGACACTCAGTAAATGGTATAGTAATGGAAGGTGCCATAAAAATTATTAAGTAATATAAGCTAACGAACATATAAATATTCTACTCTCATAGTTTTGTTATAAGCCAAGATCTCAAAGTCATACAACTCGGAACAGAAGACATTTATAATTAATTTTCATGCAAAGAAGAATCAGTTATAAAACAGTGACCACAGTGGTGTGTATTTCTTGCAGGTCAGTGACATTTATTGCTGTTTTCATGGCACACTCCCAATACAAGCATTATTTAATCTCTAAAATGTGATTACTTCCTGACCAAAGAATCAAAGCGGGGAAACACTCGCAACCTAAATAAAAGCGGTTTAATTGTACATCTTCATTTGTGAGATGGAGTAAGAAAGACATTATCTCCATAAAGTGTGCTTTTTCTCTCCATGAAATGGAAGACGGTTGAATGATGCACGTGTTTTTCATCTTTATTTTAAAACTTGAATGCATTTTTGTATCCAGTATTGCCTTTTCTTGTTCATTCTGAATGAAAATTATCCCTGGCAGAAGCAAGACACATATCTACACAAAGATCCATTTGGCCAGATTTTGCAATATGCAGTTCAATTTAGAAATGAAATAAAACCAGTAATGAACAGTGGAGGAAACTGCAGAGCTAAAAAGTGAATGGCTTGTCAATTCTTGTTATTTTTACTAAACATTGTAGTTGTTGCTTATACAGTTCTTAGATAAAGAAGTATTTTACAGATCTCTGAGTCAACTAGGTTTTAGTAGGTTTTATGGGCAAGTTTCTGTAAAGATAAGCTGAGTCTTGCACTGATTTTTAAGGAAGAGTTGTCTGAATAGAGAAGCATATGTGCTGGCAGCAGGGAGACAGGAGATAAAAAGATGACCTTTCTTTAAATCACTGCCTGGCATGAGCAAAAGTGGAGGACTCAGCATCACAGTTTCCACCTGCTGCACCAGGTGTCCCCACTGGACCTTTGTCCTTAGGGTCTCAGCACCATCTCAGTGGGACCCCATGCAGTAGGGTGCTTTCTCCTCCGGGAGTGACTGTTTTCTGTCCACTCAGCTGACATCTGAATCTCATGCATGTTTTTATGAATGGTTTCCATACTTTCTTGTGCATTAGAGTTACCCAGTGAGCTTCGAAAATAACAACCAACTAAAACTGAATAAATAACCAATTTCCAAGCCCCAACCCCAGATATGTGGATTTGCGAGGAGTCTCTCCAGAACTGGCTCATCCTGTCGCCAGCTGCAGTCTTCCCCAGGGCTCCTGATGCCACTCACTCCAGTGGCTCTCCCACTGCCTCCTGCCCTGGACCACAGAACAGAGAAACGGGTCCCAACAGCCTCCTGATTTGGGTAACTGTGTTGCGAGGCCCCTTTCAGCGGGAAGGCAACAAGCCCTACTCAGGAGCTCCCATCCCCTGCTTAGTGAGCTCAAGTCACTCCAGCCTTATGTTCCCTGTGGGAGCTCCACATGCCACCTAGTTTCACGCTCCCACCGGGGACGGGCTCGCCCCAGTGGGGTGTCTACAGCAGGGAGTGAGGTGAGCAGCTCTGTGTTCTGGAAGGCACCTCCAGTCATGGTCCTGCTGCCCTCCAGGAAGGGCGTTAAGGATTTTACAAAGTTTATGTCCTGCGGTCCTCTGTCTGGGCAGTTGATGCTGTGGGTCACCCCCAGGTGAATACTGTGTTTGAGTTGTGTGGGTGGTGTTTGCATTTCAGGTTTCCTGTTTCTGCTGCCAGGAGGCTGTGCTGGAATTTCATCCCACGTTCCTCTGTCTCCTCCTTAGTGGACATTTTCACACCGTGATAGCATTTTTTCTTGAGCTAAAAGTAATTATTCTTCTCTGTGGAAATTTAGATACTTCTCTAACTGATGTATTATATTTATTGATAGTCTATTTTTTAAGTTAGGGAACCAGGTCTGAGAAATCACAGCATGTAAAGTGAGGGGAGGGAAGGAGAATATGTTGCTATATGAGTGTTTTTGGCACCTCCCACACACAAAGGCAGTTGGAAGAGGGAGAAGAAGCAATGGATACAAGAGAAGAGCTGGAAGGGAAGCTAATGACGAGCCATGGGCCTTGGTTTGTGCACCAAGCACATGTCAAGAGGTAGTAGCCCCATTTACATTACAGTAGTGAAGCTAGAGCATGGACATTGCATAAAAATATTCCAAGAGGTCACGAGATTGAAAATGGTATTCTGTGAAACTGCATGTTCTCTCTTAATGTTTGTCTTTCTTTTCCATGGCTCTCTGACTATTAGTGTTTGTGCTTTTTCTTCTACACAGTTTTCTCTGTCTTTCTTTTTCATTACAGCTTCCTCTCTGCTATCATTTTTGCCTGTGTAAATCTTTCTGATCTTTCAGTTTTTATTCTCTTCCTGCCAAATCCTTGGCCTTTCTCCTTTTAGCGGCTAAAGGGAAATCTATCTATCTATCTATCTATCTATCATCTATCTATCTATCTATCTATCTGTATCACAGGCTTCTTGCGGTATAATTCCTAGATCATGATTACTGCAATTACTGCAATTCGAGTTACTGCAGTTCGAGTTTAACCTAATAAATTTTTTTAATCATCGAAGCATTAATTTCTTCCAAAGCCCTTATTTTATTCCCCAAAATGAGCTTCCCAAAGTTGAAATACGTAACCAAGAGAAGAGTTTTATTTTTAAGTAAGATTTTGCTACCTCTTACAGTTATAGCAATGCATCCTGGTCTCGTCATCAGTAAAGACTAGCTCAGTGTGTCAGGGAGAATATTCATCAAGCTTTTCTGGCTGGTTGACAGCGAGAATTAAAGGGTGACTACAGATCTTCAGAGAGACTGTTTACAAGATTATAACTAGATGACATCCAAACCACCAGGTGGTGTGGACAGGTGATCAAACCACGGGTCATTGCCTGTAAAGTCAGGCAAACTGGGTGTAAAAAGGACTGTTCTGAAATGAGATTCTTCAATCAGTTTGCAAAGTCTGGTTAGCAAAAGGCAGACCTTTCAGCCAAGGACAGTGCACCTGCGAATGGTGACTACAGCCATTGGGAAGAGGCCATTCTGTCCACTGGGAGTCCAGAAGGGCTAGTTCATTGTCCTCAGTGTTTTTCAGCCTCTTACTCATATATTCAGTGATGACCATCAATGGCATCATCCTCAAATCTGAAGCCTATTATGTAGAATAAACAATGATTTCAATAGTGTTACTACTATTAAAATAAGACTATTTTCTTGATGCTGACACAAACATGGCTGTTGTAAGGTAGCCTTCCCTACATGATGCAGTGAAGTGAAGATTTATAACCAATTTATATTTAACCTTTAGACAACATTCATTTAGCATTGCCAAATAACAGAAGCTGGGAAACATTTCGTTTTAGAACCCCGTTGCCGTAAAAACAGTCATCAACCTGCATGTCATTTTAGTGGGTCTGGAAGAACATTCCCCCTTGCATTATCACAGAGATTAAGTTATCTGAGGGTCAGTGTATTGTGACGTTGTCTTCCACAAGCTAAAGGATTTTCTCCTATCACAGTGTTAGTCTCAAGTCTAGTTGCTTGACTTCCTCCACATCCTTGCCATTATTTATTCATTGACACAGGGAGAATGCAGTGAAATGTAGTTTCCACCCTCAAAAATCTGAAGTGTAATAAGGTTGATAAAAATATCTATGGGAAACGGTGAGATAGAAAGTGATTTAAGTATCCAGAGAAAAATGTAAATAAAATGTAATGGGAATATAGGGGCAGAGGATTTACATTTGATGGATGAATCATTAAGTCTTCCTGGAGGAGGTGGTAGTACATCTGGGCCCCAAAAGACTGGGGGGAGAGGAGAACCAGGGCATGTAGAAATAGAGAGAAATGATGCATTTTTATCTGTTTTTAGGGGCAAAGGGGAAGAAATAGAAGTGAATATTTACTGTGTACTTGTTCAGTTCAGGTTAGGACTGAACTGTTAAGACTTTTACAATCTTCTCTCTCCCTAAAAATAAGAAGGTGTACAGTTTACAAAAAGTAATATCATGACTCCCCCAAATATAAGATGAACACATGTAAAAAATTTTATTTAATTCATTAATTAATGAGGGACATAATAAAATATTATAACCAGTTCAAAGAGCACTTTAGAAATTAGAGGTCCATCTATTTACCTATCTATATGTCTACAGAAATGTCCAACAGACCATACATATTTGAGGTTATCTGTTTCTCAGAACAAAAATTATTTGCATATGTACTGGACAAAAATTGATCAATGACAAGTGACTTTACTAAGTCTGGGACCTTCAATCAATGTGAAACAATGAATACATCCCCCATGTGACCACAACTGGCTATTTACATTTAAGTAAATAAATGTATATAACATTAAAAAAATTGGCTTCTCAGTTCTACCAGCCACACTTCCTGTGCTCAGTCACCACATGTAGGGCAGCAGTTGCCCCAGTGGACAGCACAGGTAGAATGCTTCCAACGTTGCAGAAGGTTCTATTGTACAGTACTGCTCCAGAAAGCCTTTGGATGGCTTTTCCCTCCATGATATCGAAAGGATTTGCTGCCCACATTTTTTGCCTCATTTCCAACTTTCAGATAACTATTGTGATAGAGGTGGGAAAGGGTGTGTCTTCTGAGGGCCCAGTTTAGCTTGAAGTAGAGAGGAGTAGGGGAAGGTGAGGATAGTGTAGTCAAGTTTCATGCAAACAATGGAGGGGCTAAGTTTATTAAGCAAAGGTGTTTAAATCTCATCCAAGAGGCAATGCGGAGACATTTAAGGAGAATGGTATGATCAAAGATTTACTTTAGGAAAATTAATATGAAAGCAATTTGGAGAATTGATAGGTTCTGGAGAGTATACAGGCAGGATTACCTACTAGGAAATTACTTAAGTCCGGAGGAGAAGAGGGGAAAGAAAGGAGAGGGAAACTCACAAGGACGGTAGATGACACATCTGCATTTAGACACACTTGACATATTGTTATTACCTGGTGCACACGATGACATTGTATATTTACCTACATTTCAAAAGGCAGAGGAAATAGCTTCTTGTATGAATAACTATTTTAGAAAATGTTGGTGTCAGAGAATCCTATAAGAAGTCTCAAGGAGTTGGTTGAACTGTACTGTGAGTGAAACTGGTGCTGCTTTAAAAAGATTTTATCTGTGTTTATGATTCTTGGTGAAATTTCATTTATAATAATAGAATGAAAATGCTAAAACAAGTTTTTATGACATAATTTCCTTAGGTATGTCTAATATTATAGAATTAATTGTAAATCAGGATGTTTAATTTGTGGCCATTGGTATGCAGATGTAATTTAGGTATCGAGGGCTTTTATACAAAAGGAAGAAATGATCATGAAGTTCAGAGATGTTAAGAATGTAGAGGGAGGGGCACACACTAATGTGGGCAAGTCAGTCATCAGTGACCAGATCAGGGGGAATAGTAGAGCCCAAAACCTAAACATTTGAGGGAAATAAAAAGATTTCATCAGGTAATTTAATATGTTTCTTTCGTGTCCCTCCTATGAACCAGTCACTAGGCTAAGTACTATTGATTCCTTAGTGGCTTGCCAAGCTCTAAGGATATAAAGATGAGAAAGGTAGGATCCTCATCATTAGAAAACTGGATTCCACAAGCAAGTAGACGTATACTTAATATAAAGCTAATTACAGATGTACAAGCCAAATGAACCAAGTGCTGAAGCTGTAAGGGAGGAACATTCACTCTGCCTATTGTGGGTGGAAGGTGAGGCAAGGCTTCTCAAGGACTTGGTAACATTTGACACTTGATACAGACTTTAAAGGTGACTGGGAATTCCTCCTGAAGGGAGTTGGTCCCAGGCAAAAGGCAGGTGTGGAGGCTGCGGATGCGCGGTGTGGAAATCACAAGTGTTTTGGTTCCGACACTTGAGAGGACAGTGTAATTAAGTTTGGATAGCTTGGCTGGGAGAAAAAACCATGAGGGGCTATGATAAAGAATTTCAGCTATGAATAGCAATTTTTGTGATTATTTTTAGTGCCTGAATGGAGTACATATTCTAGGACTAACATTTTCGATAGTGCTTAGTAATTTTAAATATTTCTATAGAAAATAATAGAAATATATTTTGTAGCAAGATACAAGTGTAAATGATTTTTTTTGCAAAGATAGAACCAATACTTTAATAAAAAGTCACTTGCCTGATGCTGTTTGGCTTCCAACCTGGGGACCCTGGATGGTACATCTTTACCCTCTGATAACAATGCTGCTGTAGGTGAACAAAGGCTAGTACCATCCTTTGCTTTGTTTTGTTTAAGTAGGTGGCACAATGTGTTTTTAAAGAGAATTTTCTTACCAGTTTGGGAGTTTCTCGCTCGGGAAGAGAAGAAGATAGAGGAAGGGAGGATTCTCGGGGGGCCCTTGGATACTAAAAAGGGCCTGAGTCAGCACAGGACCCTTGGAAGGAGATGAGAGAAAAACCTTGGAAGCATTTCTTGTGTTGCCTCCTGAGATTTAGTGGGGGATTGGAAGGCACAGCTGAGAGGAGGCAAACCAAATCTCTGCCTTGGCTGTCTAGGGGAACCAAGATTCTGCGAATCAAGCCAGGTGACACCTAGGATACCCAAGGTATCAAGGTTCCAGACAGTAAAGCTAAAACACATTGTGGTTAGAGCTGGAAGTCACAGACTCTGCGTTTTGAATTGTCTCCACCTCTGAACTTGCCTTCTCTTAGTTAATAGGCTATTTGTTTCATCCACACCCCTTTTAAGGGGTTTCTGAGAGTTCTCCTGGGACCTTGACTTCCATGAAGTATATGTGTGCTGTGATCCCTGAGACCTGAAGGAAGCTCTAATCAGAGATGTTAGGGGCTGTCTGGGGTGGGTGCTGCCTGACAGCACGGATCCAGGCAGATGTCTTTTTCTGTCTTCGAGGACGTGTGAGTAGATGCACCTGGACAGAATGCAGAATCATGGGAATGTGCAGCTGGATCATTTCAGAAGTTGAAAATCAAAGAACTTGCAAGATAAAGGGCTCTATATTAGAAGTGTATATTTTTATCCCCCCTCTTTGGGTTTATTCTTCACTATTCTCAGAATACTAGGATTCTTCCCTGCTGTGTACACACTTGTTAGATACCCCTTAGCCTGTGTGAATCCACATAAGAGTTATTCTTAGATTATAAAACTGCTAAGGTGAAGATTGTCTTGGTTATGTTTTATGAGTGTCTCACATGTTACTAGAATGTCAGGCACATAGTGATATTTTTGTTTTTTATTTGTTGTTAATGTCATTGATGGAAGGAATCTTGATAGGTTCGTAATATTCTTTTGTTTCCTTATAACTTACATTCTGCTTCCTTTTCACTATTCTTCCCCTCCCCCAAGCAACCTGGCTTCTTAGGCAGACAAGATTTAAATAAGTTTAGAAAGCTAGATCTTTCCTAGGAAATTATACATTTATTTCTTCATTTTCTCTATAGATAGCTAATAAGTAATTTTTTTTTCTCTTCTAAATTTAGTTTTTCTTTTACAGAGGTGCTGTGAAGCACGGGCTGGCTTCTGTAGCATTCTGAAAGCAAGATTTTTCTCTTCTCTGGGATGAAGCAATGCCAGAAGGTAGCACAGCCATTACTGTAACCTGTGGCACAAGCCAAGTGACCCTCTTGTAATTTTACAATATTGAGTTAAAATTAGTTAAACTAATCTCACTAGTTTCTCAAGTATTTGATCAATGAATAGGAGTAGTATCTCCATGGAGGACACTATTCTAGGTCAAAAGCGGGGATGGGTAATAGAAGTGAAACTACTTTACATAAACCCTGCCCTTAGGACCTTAGGGTCTGATTTAAACATATGAAGCCACTACAGAAGATGAGGTCCTTCCGTGTGATACAGACAGGAAGCTTGTAGGAGAGAGGTGGCCCCTGAGCTGGGCCGTGTGACCAGGACTTAGATGAGTCCTCAGAGGCCTTTTCAGTTGGAAACCCATGAAGTAGACTGTTGTGGTCCTAGGGTCCTAGAATAGCCGTGAAGAGTGTTTTGGCCAGAGTGATTCTAATGTGTACTTTTAGAAGCCTACATAATGCACAGTATTATCAGCCTTGATCAAGAGAAGACAATAGTTTTGTAGTTTTCCCTCAGCATGATGACATCATCTTACATTTCTAACTAATCACCATGTCCCTGAAGAAAACTAATTTTTCTAATATTTTAAGGAATAGTAGAGACTTTATGACTCTCAATTACCACCAAAGACTTTTTGAAATCAGTACTGGGAAAGATTGGATTTATTAAAGTTACATATTTTGTATTATCATGTGGTACGGGCAAAATAGGATATGTAAAACATTGGAATTTGTAAGAGGATATTTAATGGTAGTAGTGAAGGTTGGAAATGTTATACTTAAATGAAATAATTATATCAAACTGCTGGTATTGGCTATTGTAAATGAAATAAGATCCAGAATGTGGGAGTGGGGAGGGTCATACCTTGCTTGTTATTCTCTCATTGATACCATTCCTCTGAGTGTTCATTTTCTTTACAGGTTTCACTAACACTTAGAACATTTAAAATAAGGAGGTTTTAAAATCATTTTTAAAATATCAAGAAAGGTATCACTTCTATAAAAATAAATAGGAAATTCTATTGATTCTATTGTTATGCCATAGACTACCATTTGGTATAACTTACAATTTTAGAATATGTGCTACCTCTGAAAAATGAGATTTACCTTTCTTTATTGATAATTGCTGAACCTACATACTCTTGCTGAATGCCAGTGCTGTAAAACGTTAATGAAAATTTCCATGAAACCTCTAGTGCTGATTGAATGAGGGGAGTGGGTGGTGAGACTCATGCTGAAGCAGTCAGTGACTGCTGACAACGGTGCTTAGTTGCCAACCTGTGTTCAAGTGCCACTTTTTACAGCCGTTGAATCAATCCCTACAGTATTTAGTAATAATTAGCACCCTAGTCAAGGCTATTATCACATGGTTGAGGAGAAAGCATAGGCTTTGTAATCAGGAACACTTATACTCAAATCTCTGACTACCGCATGGCTGTCTTGGGGATGGCACTCAATCTCTTTGAACTTGTCTCTCCTCATTTATGAAGTGGCGATGATCATGCTTATCTTTCAAAGAAGAATAAGCACTAATATAAGCAAGTCTGCCGTTAAGGTGAAATTTTGGAATCCATTTTGAATCTCCTTCAGTACCGTTTCACAAACCATGCGATGAAAAACAATTTTTATTTTGGAAATACTTTATTTTTTTTTAAGTGCATTAGCCAGCTTGAAAATATTATCCACTAGATGGGATCCATATCATTGTTTACTATTGTCATTCCTAATTTTTCTACAGTCCACCTGTATTGCTTGCATAATAATAGTGATTCATGGAAAAATGTGACTCTAGTAACTTTAAATCAATTTAAAGACTTTCCATTATGGTTTATATTCCATAATATTATTAAATATTTCATGGTAAAGGACTTGGTTGGTTTTGAAGCAGTTTTAAAAAGAACTATACCTCAGATATTTCTAAATATTTAGAGGTAGGTTTATGATGGAGATAGTGTATAAGAATCAACATTTATAAAAGCAGGAAAATGGTCACCTGAGGAAGCAGGAGGATGAAGTGCTCACAGGTATGAGTACCTGGGAATAACTCAAGTTCCATATTTTTTGACAACAAATAAGAAGAGCTAATGTGTATCAGACACTGTGCTGAGTGCTGCACCTGTATTATTCTTTTTAAAATTCTCACAAAAGCCTAAGAGTTAGGTACTATTATTATCTCCATTTTGCAGATAAGAAAACAGCATTTAGGGTCAACTGATTTGCCGAAGGTGACAAGGCAAGGCTTGGGCTGGACCGAGATGGACACATCCTGGGCTATAGAGATTATATCCCGAGGAACTTTACACAGCCATCTGCAGCATCAGTTTTTTCTTCCATCTAAATATGAGTTATGAACGTTCACTCAACATTTTGAAGAGCTGAGACTTTTCTAGCATACACCTTAACCATCCCCTGCCCGAGTCCATTTCTGGGAAGAATAAGTGACTAGATTTACCCCAGTTGGCTTCAAACCTGGTTATTTATTTAAACCCACTCCTTAAATTATGCTTCACTCTACATTTTTGTCTTGGCAACGGAGCTTTGGTTATTACTTTAAAATGAATAATGATGGGGCTTCCCTGGTGGCGCAGTGGTTGAGAGTCCGCCTGCCGATGCAGGGGACACGGGTTCGTGCCCCGGTCTGGGAAGATCCCACATGCCGCGGAGCGGCTGGGCCCGTGAGCCATGGCCGCTGAGCCTGCACGTCCGGAGCCTGTGCTCCGCAACGGGAGAGGCCACAGCAATGAGAGACCCGTGTACCTCAAAAAACAAACAAAAAAACCCCCTGAAACTAGAGCTACCATATGACCCAGCAATCTCACTATTGGGCGTATACCCTGAGAAAACCATAATTCAAAAAGAGTCATGTACCACAATGTTCATTGCAGCTCTGTTTACAATAGCCAGGACATGGAAGCAACCTAAGTGTCCATCAACAGATGAATGGATAAAGAAGATGTGGCACATATATACAATGGAATATTCCTCAGTCAGAAAAAGAAACAAAATTGAGTTGTTTGTAGTGAGGTGGATGGACCTAGAGTCTGTCATACAGAGTGAAGTCAGTCAGAAAGAGAAAAACAAATACCATATGCTAACACATATATATGGAATCTAAAAAAAAAAAAATGGTTCTGATGAACTTAGGGTCAGGACAGGAATAAAGATGCAGACGTAGAGAATGGACTTGAGGACACAGGGAAGGGGAAGGGGAAGCTGGGATGAAGTGAGAGAGTAGCATTGACATATGTACACTACCAAATGTAAAATAGATAGCTAGTGGGAAGCAGCCGCATAGCACAGGGAGATCAGCTCGGTGCTTTGTGACCACCTAGAGGAGTGGGATAGGGAAGGTGGGAGGGAGACGCAGGAGGGAGGGGACATGGGGATATATGTATACATATAGCTGATTCACCTTGTTATACGGCAGAAAGCAACACAGCATTGTAAATCAATTATACTCCAATAAAGATGTTAAAAAAAAATAAAATAAAAGCATGGACTGGTGTAGCTGGATTCAGTGGGTGTAGTAACCCATTGTATAAGGATTGAAATAAAAGTGTTTATGTGTAATAACTGTCCTCTTTTAAAGTAGTTCCACTTATAAATTTTCATAATGCAATTTTTTTTCACTTATACTAATTTCTACCTGAACTTTTTAAGTATTCTTTTTTGTTTTACTTTTATTTATCATACTGGTCATTTGTGATCTTAAGATGATATTTAAGATAATATTTTAAGATAATATTACATTTAAAATATACTAATATTTTGAAGGATACGTGAAGTTAATCCAGTAATTTTGGCTCGTGGAGGGATGTTCTAAATATTTGGTAATCATGACTACATTCTATTTAATATGAATTTTGCTCTCATACTATCATACCTGCTACAACTTTCAGATCATTTAAAATGTGCGAGAATTTATTGACCTGGCAAATATTTATTGAATGTTTACTAAGTTCAAGGAACTTCCCTAGTCATTTGGAACTTATGAAAAAGGGTGCAGTGTTGCATAGGGGGGAGTTGTAACAATAGGAAATGTGGGACAAGTACGTAGTGAATGTGGGGCGAAATTCTTTTTCCAATTTACGTTAGGTTGGAGTGGACACGATCTCCATGTTTTTAATGATCCAAAGCAGGTTTCATACAGAAGAGATGATTCCAGGAGTGTGCATTGAATGGATTTCATGTGGAACTGTCTTAGACTAATTAATTCAATACGCATTGTTCCAACTAGAACTAATGGGTACTATCAGGCCGATATAAGGAAAAATGGGTTGTGCAAAGATGAGCTTCCTGGCCTTCAGGGATGGTATTGATTTTGTTCATTCAATGGATATTTATTTTTTTCATGAGTCATATATTTCAGCAAATGTCGTTGAGCACAGGCTGAAGGACCACCATCCAGAAATACAAGAGCAAGAATTCTGGTAAATGTTGGAGGAGAAGTTTCTCTGTGTTGTAGTTCCTTATCACAGGGTCAAGGTCACAAGTTCAGAAACTCTGGCCATGGGTCTGTTCCACAGTGGGCTCTTAGGAATCAAACAGGATTGAGATTACTCCCTAAGCAGCTAGGGGAAGGGGCAAGCTGAGGGAACATGGCCAGTTAGAGCTGATCGATGGAGCTAAGTGGTACAGACAGTGATAACATCCTCAGCGTTTAAAATACAGAACTAAGCTATAGTCAGAAGGAGGCAGGAGGGCAAAAGGTGAAAATACTAAGTGCCAGGCTGGGCAGTGGGGAGGAGGTGGGTGAAGATGCTTCATTCCAGGGACTCCTCCTTATTAGATGCTGGTTTCCTGATGTTAGGACAAGTCGGCTGCTTAAAGGTGACAAGACTAAGCTGGATCCTTTCCTACTCTTAGATGTAATTATTTAGGGAAGTATCTTTTACTTTCGGGGAAATCAAGGGAAGACTTTTTATAGGAAGTGCCATTCCAACTGGACCTTGAATATATGGGTCAGATTTCAAAGATGGTGATGGCAGTGGAGATGGGTGGAGGGTGAGCAGATTGGTGTCGGGAATGGGGACGTGGTGGAGGAAGGGATGGAGAGGAGCCCTGTTCTACCTCTGACACTAGAAAGTACCCAGGGCTCCACCCATCTCTGTCCTCCCTCACAGTGCCTCAAGTTCAAACCTTCCCCCTTCCCCTTCTCTCCAGCCAACACTGTTTGCATATCAGTACGCTTAACAGCCGGCTGCTGGACTTCTCAGTGTGACAGAAGAATCTTCTTAGTATTGTTAACTGTGTGTTTGACAAGGCAGGGAGAGAGGAGACAAGACACATCATTTTTATTTATTCTCTTCTGTGCTGTCCAATTTAGTAGCTTCTACCCACATATGGCTGTGCTAATATAAATTACTTAAATTTTTTTTAAGAAAGAGTGGTTTCTTAGTAGTTCCTAGCCAAATTCTCAATAGGCCCTTGTAGCTAATGGCTTACTGTATGGGAAAATGCAGATGGAGGACATTTCCATGGCCACAGAAAGTTCTCATGGGCAGCTTGTTCTACTTAATATTTTATAAGCTCATATGTGATAAAATAATTTTAAATCAGTTGTGTTCCTGTTGCTTTATAGTGTATTGATACTGAACATTATTTTACCTAGGTATAAAATGTGTTAAATCTCACTGTCTTCTCCCCTAGAAAACAAATTATCCAGGCAATTAAACACCTGATTCTCTGTGACAAACAGTGATGGAAACTTCTGAGGTCAATGAAAAGTTTTCATCAGAGTCAGAATCATTTTTCTTAAGTATTCATTTATCTTATTAAAACAACGTCTTCAGGCTGTAAGCCCATTATCTAAAATACATTAAAAATGGAAACTGTGCACCTTATGCTCGTTTTTCAAAAAGACAACGCAAATAGTATATTCTTTTTGAATAGGGGCTTTGCTCGATAAGTGGTGAATATTGTTAATGCTTTTGGCAATTTTTCTGGCCCAAGACAACAAGAAAAGAGAATGAGAGAAAAGAAAAGACTTGAGGAAGGATTATGTTAATCAGACAAAGTGGGAGAGAAAACCTAAAGATAATGATAAAATGATAAAACTAAGGAAGCCTCTTGGATGCTTTGAAGGGACATAGGGACTCACATTTTAACAGGGCCCTGCACACTAGCTGTGTTTTTAACTTCTATCCAGGAAAAAAAAAAAAATGAACGTCTGAATGAAATGAATACACTGTAAAATCATTTCATTGTAGACTAACCCTTCTGGTTCATGATAAAATAATTATGTAAGTTTATTGATGGCTTGGGGTGGAGGGGAGAACTTAATTGTAAGCAGGGTGTCTAATAAATCTGTGTTTATAAACTTTAGCAGTTGGGCTTGCTGTAGATGAAGCCCTACACAGTGGGTTGTATCCTTCCTCCAAATTTTTTTCCAAATTGTTTCTGAGAAATACATTTACACAAGATGCTCCATAAAAGGAAGACTTCTGAAGTCTGATAAAGTTAGGGACGTGCTATGCTCCATACTTCCTGTCTTCATGGAGTCTGCAAAGTCCTGCAGCGAGAGCACGTGCTTAACTTGGCATCACCTAAAATGTTCTGACTACACTGATGTAGAGAAAAAAACGTATGGACACCAAGTGGGGGAAGTGGCAGGGGGGTGGTGGTGGTGTGATGAATTGGGAGATTGGGATTGACATATATACACTAATATGTATAAAATGGATAACTAATAAGAACCTGCTGTATAAAAAAATAAAATTAAATTTAAAATAATAAAATAGAATGGTCTGACTAAAGATTCCCCGATATTTTGGCTTGACACCTTTCAACAGCTTGCAAGCCACTGTAGTGTTCTGTAAGGTATACTTAAAATATACCAGATCAGACCATGAATAGAACAGCTGAAACAACCAAATCACTCAAAAACTCTTGTTTTAGGTGAAAAAAGTTCTTTTTAGGGTGTTGGAGGATTTAGGGGTGAAGTAGCATCATGTCTGCAACTTAATTAAAAATCATTCAGCCAAAAAAGTATATATGTGTGTAAATGTACACACACACACACACACAGAGGGTGCACATAAAATATGGCAAAATGTTCACAATCAGTGAATTACAGGGTAGGTTATAATTTGTAAGATTTTTGAAATATTTCTCTAGGTTTGAAAACTTATATAAAAAAAGGGAAATCTATAACACAAACACAAGCTGCTTTGATTATTTTGGGCAGTGAAGGGGTTGCAATATGGAAGAGTTGATTAGGAGAGAAAAATAATTTTAAGATCCAAACAGAAGTTTAAGAAGGGGAAGATTCATGTTATTGACTGGAGACAGCTATATACATAGAGAAAAGTTTTGAGGGTCATTCTTCCCATTGCCTTGCTTGTTCCTTTAGGAGTTACAGCTCCATTTTTAAGAGTCTGTACCTTAGACCCTTCCATCAGGCTAATGGGAACATTGCCCAGAAAATGGTCAGGATGTTGTTTGTGCTTATTCCTGTCCTCTGCAGTCCAGACCTCAGCATGGCACAGAGAAGCTTGCCAACTTGAAATAGTGTGATGTAGCCAACGAGGTGGGGAAGCCATCCTGAAAAGGGGCTCCCAAGATTTGCCGGAAGCCCCAACTGCTTGACCAAGTAGAGCCAACAGCTTGAAATGTGCTGTAACCAAGACTGGCCTGACCTTGATCTTCCTTAGGCTGACTATTAATCCCAGCTTGCGCTGGCTCTGGGAAGCACTATGTAATAGATTGCATGTCATCTTGTATGCTTCTAGGGCAAGGGCATGGGCATGCAGTAGTTTCTGACTAACTTCTCAAGGACTTTAGTGCAGGCTGTGGCACACAGAGGTGTGTATCCCAATCTTCATATTCTGCCTGGCTCTATCATTAGCTGAAACAATATTGCCAATGTTGCTGTTGCCCTAAGGGAGAGAGAAGAGTCATTTAGTTTCCTGCAGTTTCTGAGATGCTTCGTCAAGTTGTTGCTAATACGCTCTTTCAATAATGCTAGTGTCTCTGCAACCGCAACTCCCCTTTGTAAGCGTTTCTTTTTCCAGCCTTTCTCTTCCTCCCCCCTCTTTTTTTGTTTAACCTTTACAGTAGGTTATAAAAATTGTGAATTGGCTTTGTTCATATTGCTGATACAAGTTTTAATGATAAAGGCTCCTTCCTTCTTCACTAAGCTTGTCATGGTACACATTAAAATTGTCAGAGTTCTTGTGATTTTCTGTCAGTTGTTATGGCATTTCTATAGCTTTAATATATGGTTCTATCTGTTGCATTTATGATATACATAAAACCTTAAGAATATATTTTATCTAATTATTATATTTGCTAATAACAATGTGGTATTTATAGACTTGAATATCTTGCACATTAAGGCACTAAAGCTGCAAAAACGTGTCAGAAAATCATAGTTTCATATCAATACAAATATATATTTATAATTCATCTTCCTTTTCACACTGAAACTAAATATTAATCTCTGGAAATTAATAATTACAAATATATTACCAATAAATAATAAAATTATAAAACTTGACATCTTTATTGTGCTTTACATTTTACAAAGTATTGTCACCTATAGTATTAGTAAAGATGGCTAAACAAATGACACTTAAATATGTCTGCAGAGGCACGTTTTGTAAATTAGTAAAGCAAATGGAGCTACATAAGACCAGGATCTTTTTTGTTTTCTCATTATTTTTGTACTAATTGTTTTCAATAAACCATATGCATTTGAAAGTCTGAAAGTTTTTGCTCATAATGATCAAATGTACTTACTATTCATTATTTCTAAATGTTCTTGATGATACTAGTAAAATTTTAAACAAATCTTTATGCTGTGACCTTTCATGTTAGTCCCACCCATTAAGAAGTAAAGTAAGGATTAAAAGAACTATTTGGTAATTTTGGAAATTTGGAAGTTAGTTATTTCACTGGTAAGTGTGTCTGAATAAAGGTAGTTCTTTGTAGATGTAGAAGTGTGGAACAGTTCAAAAATATTCCCCTAATTTTTTCCTGTATGGTGACAGGAATAATATTTTCCTGTATGGTGACATTTGAGAGAAATGATCAGAGATGTTTAACTATCTATTTTTTTTGTGCAGCTTTTGCTCTTGAAAATGTATTATTTGAATGGCATTTGTCTAGGTAGAGGACACTCATGAAATGCAAAGAACCCATTTCTGCACACAATCGCTGAGTGTGCTAAGCCCCTCAGGGCTTTTGTTTTACTTTACGTGTGACCCTGTGTTGGAAAGTCTCATTGGAAACTCAGCAAACTGTGATATTATCATTCATATCATGAGAAAAGGAGTAGTTTGTCCCTATAGATAAGATTTTAAGAGAAAAATTCTGGAGCCTTCAAAACTGGGTACAGACACATGAAGTAAAATTCAGGAGCAGTGGCCCCTAAATTTCCAATGGTCTTAGATTCTTGTCCTTTGAAAAACTTCAACAGCAAAGTGTGCATTTAATTTCCCTGTGTTACCCTTGGCCAGCTCTTCCGGCAGCAGGCTGCTACTTTGCTGAATAAGTCACAGGGCTGTTGGCAAGAAGAAGAAAAGATTGTCCCTCTTTTGAGCATAAAACTAGATTTTCTGTTGGGGTTGGCCAAAAGGTTTGTTCGTTTTTTTCCGTAAGATGGCTCTAGTAGCACTTAGTTGTCTTTAACTTAATTCGAATTGTTAGATTGTATGTGACAGCTGTCAAATCAGCGTGCATTTAAAAAAAGATTTATCAAAATTGGCAAAGTTTTGTGTAGCCATTTTAGTATTGAAGATGGAAGAAAAAAGCAACATTTTTGTCATATTATGCTTTTTTATTTCAAGAAAGGTAAAAACGCAACTGAAATGCAAAAAAAGATTTTGCAGTGTATGGAGAAGGCGCTGTGACTGATCGAACGTGTCAAAAGTGGTTTGCGAAGTTTCGTGCTGGAGATTTCTTGCTGGACGATGTTCCACGGTCAGTTAGATCAGTTGAAGTTGATAGCAATCAAATTGAGACATTAATTGAGAACAGTCAACGTTATACCACGTAGGAGATAGCCGACAGACTCAAAATATCCAAATCAAGCATTGAAAATCATTTCCACCAGCTTGGTTATGTTAATCGCTTTGATGTTTGGGTTCCACATAAGTTAAGCAAAAAGAATCTTCTTAACCATATTTCCGCATGCGATTCTCTACTTAAACGTAATGAAAATGTTCCGTTTTTCAAACAAATTGTGACGGGCGATGAAAAGTGGATACTGTACAATAGTATGGAATGGAAGAGATTGTGGGGCAAGTGAAATGAACCACCACCAACCACGCCAAAGGCCGGTCTTCATCCAAAGAAGGTGATGTGTATATAGTGGGATTGGAAGGGAGTCCTCTATTTTGAGCTTCTTCCGGAACCCAAACGATTGATTCCAACAAGTACTGCTCCCAGTTACACCAACTGAAAGCAGCACTCGACAAAAAGCGTCCAGAATTATTCAGCAGAAAACACATAATCTTCCATCAGGATAACACAAGACCGCATGTTTCTTTGATGACCAGGCAAAAACTGTTACAGCTTGTCTGGGAAGTTCTGATTCGTCCACCGTATACGCCAGGCATTGCACCTTCGGATTTCCATTTATTTAGGTCTTTACAAAAGTCTCTTAATAGAAAAAATTTCAATTCCCTGGAAGACTATAAAAGGCACCTGGAGCAGTTCTTTGCTCAAAAAGATAAAAAATTTTGGGAAGATGGAATTATGAAGTTGCCTGAAAAATGGCAGAAGGTAGTGGAACAAAAGGGTGAATACATTGTTCAATAAAGTTCTTGGTGAAAATGAAAAATGTGTCCTTTATTTTTACTTAAAAACCTAAGGCACTTTTGGCCAACCTAATAAATTAAATTGTTGTATCTTCGTTATAATATTTATCCCAGTAATGTTTCAAAATGTTCCTGAGGAGTTAGTTTTAAAATTTGTCTAAATTTGGATTCAGCATTGATTGGCTACTTCCTCTGCTTTCTTTTTTTCCCAGCAGATAGACCAACCTACCACAGCTTTTTTGTGTACTGCAAAGGCCCCTGTCAAGGAGTGCAGCCAGGAAAGCTCAGGGTGCGGTGCAGCACCTGCCAACAAGCGACGCTCACCTTGGCCCAGGTAAGGAGATGTGGCGTGAGCCGGCTGCCCTGAAAAATGAATGTGTATTTCCAGAGTTGCCTTTCGGGGTTTCTGATCAGATATCACCCATTACTGAAAAATGGACTTCTATGTGGTTGTAATGGTTAATGGTATTTGAAGTTTCATTTAAAAATATACTGCTCTGTAAATTTTAGGTACTACAGGGCCATTGCCCCCATTTCTTTAATCCAGGCCTATTGAAAGGGAATATAGAGGCTGATTTTAAATCAAAAAGATGTTGGGGGTGTCTTCTAGAAGCAGCCAAGAAGGATCCTTCTAAGATCCTGGAAATGTTTCATATCTCGATCTGTGTGATAGGAACATGGTTGTATGCATATGTCAAAATTTTTTGGACTCTTCATTTAAGGATGGTGCACTTGAGGTAAGTGACACTCAATAAAAAAAATGAAAAGGAAAGTTGTGGATCGAGGACCAGTATGCATATAAAACAGGGTTGCAAAGCACGATGTGTTGCCGCCTCTTCTTGTTTTGTGCAGTCCACAACCTGAGAATGGTTTTTATATCTTTAAGTGGTTGGGAAACGTCAGAAGAGTAGTATTGTGTGACGCATGAACAGGACATGAAATTTAAATTCCAGTGTTGTGATAAAGTTCTGTCAGAACACAGCCCCGCCCACATCTGTGCACGTTGTCTGTACCTTTCTTGTGCCCTAGATTGACTGGATGGCCTACAACACCGGACATGTTTACTCTCTGGCCCTCTAGAGAAAAGATTTGCCAGCTGGCCCCTGATATAAAACATAGGCACAGTAGTTCATGGCTTTAGTGTGATAGTTGTGTAGGATTTGGCTAAATGTGATGTGGATGCCAACGTGTGTAGGGGAGCAGAGGGCATTCTGGTCAGCTCAGTGCTGAGAGCACAGCCCAGGAGGCACAGAAGGATAAAGACTTTTACAGGTGATTAGGGGTTGAAGTGTAGAGCAGCACCCCCGTGAGCACATCGGGCCCCAGTGACGGCTAGAGCATTTAGATTTTATTCCGTAGGCAACAGGAGCAAAGGCAAAGCGTCCCAAAGAAAGACCATGTATAAAATGATGTTTTAAGACTATTTCTTGGTGCTGTAACAGTTTGTCACTGGGATTGAGGCTGGTGATAGATCAAAGGCAAAGAGGTTAATTAAATCACCTATTAATTAATTAATCACCCTTACTGGATGTGAGGGAGCATTGTGAAAGAACCTGAAGGATGTACCGAGTCAAGGGGAAAGCGTGGGGAAATGGTGGAATTACTCAAAAATGTAATTCAGTTATCATTAAACTTCTGTCCTACATTCTATGCAATTGTCTATCTGTCTATATTCCAAGAGTCTGTAAGCCTCATAAGATCAGATAACTTGTCAGTTTGGGTCCCTGTCTTATTTCCAACACCTCACGTGGTGTGTTGCCTGTAGCGGATGGCATCTGCGTTTGAACTTTCACACATTGATTCAATAGATCCACAAACTTTAGAAATTCTATTTGGCATTTTGTAATCATATGAATCATAGTAAGTATGATTGTTTTGCCACAATTTACTGACTTCCTTCCTTACATTTATATTCTGGTACTTGTATTTTTCTCTAATTCTCACCACAGACCTGAAAAGTAGATATCATTGTCCAATGCTTTTAATAAAGAGACTCCACAAAGTTAAGTAATGAGTTCAAAGTTACATGGTTAACAAATGTTGGTGCCAGAAGTGAAGAGTCTTTTCTGTATTTCTCCAAAGCCCTGGCCCTTTTTTAGGATAGATTGCTTGCTATACAAATCTGCTAATAAATGTTCTATTATTCAACTACTTTCCTTGTATTTAAAATATCATTCAAAAATGCTCTTAGAAAAAATACCCTTAAGGATTAAGAAAATAGAATCAAAGATGATTTGAAGATTATTTATTTAATCCAGAGTTTCAGTACAGTTACTAGATGTAGCATAACTGGTACCCAACAAATAAATAGACCAGGCATTTCGGTTTTTTATTAATAACAAAAGATACACACTCAGTAATACCTTCAAACAATATCTCTGTGAGCAGCTGACTGATCACACCGGCAGTTGGTCTGCAAGTTTAGTCTTAGAAATGATGGAGCAGGTGTGGGACTTTGCTAAGAGGACGGGTTTCTAAGCAGAGAATAGAAAACTGATAGGTTTCATTTGCCCAAAATCTATAAAGATCTACAACGTACACAATTTCCTCTGGTCAGGAAAAAAAAGAAAAAAGAAATAGGATCATGCGTAGCTGACTAGTTGTAGGGAACAGATTGTGGTTTACCTGGGCTTCTGCAAGGGGCTTCTGAATACACAGTGAGGAAAATTGGAACCTACTTACCCACCTGGTTTATTTTTTTAAATCATAATTTTATTTTTTCTGGTTAGAAGAAATCTGTCTGCAATAAGCCCCATGCCCTTCATGAGTCTTAATAGTAGCCTCCTAATTTTTTTTTGCTGTCGTTGGGGATTTATTCATAATTCCAACATTTCCTCAGCACTATTTAAGTTTTACATGCGAGAGAATGAGCCGCCTCTCATACGTGATGCTCTCAGGTTGAATTGTTGAAATGTTTCATATTTAATGTGAAACTCGTAATAAATTGGCAAGAAAGAAGGACAGCAATTTCTGTCACAGTGTTAAGGATGGGGAAACTGAGGTCTGAAGTTTGGGCCTGACCTTGAGAGTAAGTTGAGAATTAGCTTACAGAAAACACCAGGTTTTCTTCTGTCTCCAAGATCTTCTTTAATTCATGGTGACCTTGACCAGGGTTTCCACTAACTGAAATAGTCTTTAGGAAAATGAACACTCACTGGAAAACACTGAACAACAACTGATTGGAAAAACATGGCAGGCAGCCAGTTTTCAATTGCCTATTCAAAGATGGTCCACGTAGGTCCACACAGAAACGACACGGGGTTGACCACAGAGGGAGGTGGCTTTATCCACGTGTATACATTTCTGATTGTCTTCTTGAATAATAAAATGAATGATTTTAAATAACCTATGTCATCACTGTTTCCCTCATTAGTGTGGAAAATCAAATGATGTGTAAATCATATGTTCAGAGCCTTTTTTTTTTTTTAATTCAGAAAAGTGGGCAGAAAAAATAAGGTTTTCCAAGATGCGTAGACTATACACTGTTTTTAGAATAACTAGACATTAAAGAAGGAATTCATATTGGAAAAAGAAACAGCACTGAGAGACTTAAAGCTTCGTTCCCCTCTCCCTTTCTCCTGGAATCCTGCCAAATTCAAGGTTAGAATGTCAGTAGGCATGGTCCCTTCTACTGTCTGTCCTGTTGTTAAATTATAAGTGTGTGGGGTGAAGAGCGAGCCTTCTGGTGAGGAAGAAAGCTCTTAGCTCAAGCTCTCAAAGATTTCCCAGCACCAACGTATATAAACACAAGACTACCAGAGACTGTGTGACCTGTTAAAAAATTGGCCTGGGCTGGTGAAATTTAGGTAGATGTAATGTTGATGATGAGGATTCTGTCCCAGGGAATCACCTTAAGAGGGTTCCTCCTCCTGAGCCCTGCAGGCTTCTGCTCACTGAGTCCCAGCGGTGTTCTCTCCTACGCTGGGATGACATGTCCTGTCCCTTCTCCCGTCACGCTCCAGCCGTTGCCCACAGTCTAGATGGGTTGTACCTCCTGTGGAAAACAAAGCTTCTGTGATAGGAAGAAACTACTTTTTCTAAAAGGAAACAGGCTTAAAATATGGTAAGGATGTTTATGAGTAAAATGATTTATTGACTCTAAAAATAATTACAAGATAGAAAGGATGTAGAAGTGAGATGAGAGAACACACAGAACATAGTGTTCTGCCTTGGAATACTGTATGGGGCTCTGAATTGCCTGGGAGCAAAGACCTGGAGAGAACGGACTCTGTGGTCCTTTTGTCCATCAGATGTTCTGCGTTTGAATTCTGGTTCTGTCACTTACTGGCTGTGTGACTTGGGGCAGGTTGCTTAACTTCTTTATGTCTCAGTTTCCTTGTCATCAATTGGAAGTAAACATTTCATTAAAGCTGTGAAGGTTAAATGACTTAACTCATTAAAGTATTTAGAACAGTGCCTGGCACATAATAAACATCTGGAAACCATTAGCTCTTATTGTCATTTCTTCAAGTGAAGAAAACTTTTGATTTTCTACCAAAAACACATTGAAACAACTGCTGAACTCACATTGTAAACTTACACCTCTAGGGCACTTCAGTTCTGATTAAGTTACAAACTGTTAATACCTCTAGCACAAACTCTAGGTAACCTGAGTTATCCGCTATTAACATCTTTTTGTTTGCACCCAGTTTATTAGTCTTAAAATGAATCAGAAGCCAAGAGATTACCGCAGCCATGAACTGTGGATGATTTTTTTCCCCCTACAATCACTGTAATTACTTTATCTCAAAAAGAACTTTATCTTTGCCACTCTAATAAGATACTCTGCCGTGGAATAGCATTAAAGCTAAAAGGTTTCTGATGATAAATGGTGAAATAAATAGAGTAAGTTGTACAAATGCCTGACATGATGGACTTTATTTAAAATTGGTTTATAGATTAGGAACAATTTATGTGAGGAAATTTATTAAGAAATATACTCTAAATGTATAACTGTTCCTAAACTTAATATTTGTTAGAGATTAATTGTTGACCAGGAGTCTACTTACTTCCCTTAATATCAAAACCTACTCTTACGTACATAATAAAGTCACATATGTAATAAAACTGTAGATGAGAGAAAAGGAGAATGGACAGAATGGCTCCTTGGACTTGGCTTGAGCCCCATGGTTCAGGGGAGAGTGAGAGCAAAGAGTGGACAAAAGAGGTTTTTCATGAGAGTCTGTGTGAGAATCAGGGCAAAAGCCAGAGCCAGGCAGGCTTGGGGACGAGAACGGAGCCCAGCATCATTCTGGCACCTGGAAGATGCTGGGTAGGACTGCCAGATTAGCACACAAATATACAGGGTGTTCACATAAATTTGATTTCAGATAGACAATGAATATTTTGTTCATGTATAAGTATGTCCCAAACATTGCATGGAACATAACTATATTAATTTTTTAAATCTGAGATTCAAATTGGCATCCCATTCTTTATCTGGCTATGCCCCTCCCTCTTTGCTGGGACATCTGTGTAGTGATTATTGGTACTGACCCCAGGGAGGCCCCTCAGTTGGCTCTTGGTCAAGCTGCGTAGGCAAAGCAGCAGCCGGAGGAAGAGATGAACAGCAAGAATGTCAAACAGAACAGCCGGAGCTGGCAAACTCGGTAGTGGTCACGTGTGGGAAACACTCAACTGGGGGTTCTAGAAGTAACTGGGGGCCTCTGAGGTGTAATGCCAACATCCTTGAGTGAGAGTAATCAGCCAGCAGTCATTCGAGTCACAATCATAGATGGAAGTGTTTGTTTCTGAAGAACTATAGACAGTTATTAGTAAACCAAGGGAACGTCTCATTAGAAAAACAAACAAAAACAATAAATATGTTCTTGTGGATTGGAAAACAGTTCATTTTTGCTATATTACAATGATATAAACATTTAATAAAGAGTTCACAAAAAGTGAAGAAATATAAAGTTGCCTATTGAAATAGATAAAACACTATATATACATATAAAACTGTGTATGAAATGAGTAAAATGCTATCCAGCTGAGCTGCAGGCAGCTGTAGCCAACAGCTGGTCACTATGTTATGTTCACTATTCACTGTTTTATGTTATTTCAACTGTAGAAATTCCTACATTGAGAACCTTTGTCATATGCTTAATATTTCAGAACTAAAATTTTCTTTGGTCATATGTTATTAGTTGGAGTGATTTCAATAAATTGAATCCTGCATAAATGTTGGTAAGTGTTGGTAACGCATTGACTTTTCAATCAGGCTAATAATTTTCAGTTGGACCCCAGTGGAGGAAGCCTTTCACTGCTTCTTTTTTGGTGACTCTCTATACTATATTAATAGCTGACTTTTTTAAAATAATGATTTTACTTTACAAATCTTTAAGAAAGAGGAAAAAGAAAATAATCTTGCACATGCATATCCCCAGAGCATATTTTTAGAACACCCAGTAGCATCAGAAGTCCCTGGAAAGATGGGCCCTTACCAGGCATGTACCCTGGTCGTGCTGTAGTGTCTCACCGTTTGTCCTTTGATACCCAGCCTTACTCCTGACCTATGATGCTAGTGTGAAAATCTCAAAACCGTGAGCAGGAAATTTAAATCATGCCATTCTGAAATGTATGCATATATATTTTAAAAAATGTGTTGAATTCTTTATTTCCTTATTCCCAAAGGAATAAACCAATAAAACCAAATACTTTGGTTTATTGTGTGTATATGTATGTGTGTGTATATAAATATATATATTTTTATATATCATGAGGAATGAGTATTATTAATAGCTATTATTGAATGTTTACCAGAAACCAAGATCTAAAGCAGTTTACCTAAATATCCCATTTAATTGTTATGTTGTTTGAATAGTGTTCTAGTTTCTTTATATGTATGATTATGGCAATGAGGTACATATTGTTATTTACTTCATATGGAAAATACGATAAAGTTTTCCAAAGTCTGTCAGTCAATACTGACACGTGGTCATTAATCTGTTTAATTGGAATTTGGTTGTGCTACATAGAATTTTATTCATTGTTCAGAATGATAGCGTTAAAACAATTACAAGAGAAGTATTTATTGGGACTACAAAGGACATTTGACAAAAATCACAGCCTAAATACATTTATAAAACATAAAGGAAAAGATAAGATTTTTTAAAGAAAGTGTATTATATATGCTATTATTTCATTTTAAGTTGTAGTTAAATGTATCATGTTTTAAAACAGGGCTGCTTTGTTTACTGGTTAACAATTCTGTTCACCGGCAGTGATAGAACACTCTTTCATCAGCGGCTTACTCCATGAGGACTTAAGTGTTGTCTTAAGCACTGACTGGGTTGTTTGTACCTTTCCTATCCACCATCCTTCATGTCACAGAACCAGGTATCGTGGTATTGAGTCTGCAGGCAGGGCAGGACAACGGGGAACATCCATGCCTGTCTTTTCTATTTGTAAAAGGAAGTAATAATATTGATAATTTTTAGAAGCCTCTTTTCAGTCTTCCCCTTACATCACATTGTTTATAACTTTGTCATAGACCCACTAATAATTACAAAGGAAGCTTGAAAAACAAGTGTTTCCCAAAGGGGAAACAGGATAGCCATAATTGGCTTAGGCCAGTTTATCCGAGGGTTTCGGTCCATTGCTTCTCCAATCAAAATCATACTTCTGCAAATAAGGAGAGAAGATGAGATGGACATTGGATGGGCAAATGACTAATGGCTGCCGTATTTGTAAATGCATAATTATTTTAGATCACTTTCATGGACACATCAGTTTCTTTACTAAGTCTGAATGTTACTGTTATACACTCTATTTGTATCGCTATGGCTATGCAAGGGATTTGGCCAGCCTTGATCTTGTTTTTGTGTGTGAAATGCCACTGTTGTTTCAGTGGTTGTTTCTACACATAAATGTATCTCCCTGGTTTTCTACAGAATGAAATTGATATATTATCCATTTGACCACTTAGAAGCGTTATCAAGAATCGTGGAAAGAAAAAAGAAAGATCTTCAGGGCAGTGGGTTATTTGTTCTTTGCTTAAGAAGAAAATGGCCTAAAAACCTCATTGGGGAAAGATAAACAGAATTTAGTAGCTCTGTCATACTCTATAGTAGATCCTTTGTCAGTGCTTTATAAAGAATGAGCATATTATCTAGCACTAATAAAATGTGAGGGGCAGAAGAGTTGCATTGAGAGACCTACAGAATTAGGCAAGAGAGTGCAGGTCAGGACTGTGCTATGTTTTTTCAGTTATTTTACAGAAGCATTGGTACTTATGCAGGCATGCCATTTTCCATCTGGGAATATCAAGCTACCTGCATAAATGTATCATTGAAGCCATATGAGAAATGGAGAGGTCAATTGACTTCACTTGGGTCCACAGTGAGAAAGGAACCAAACTGAGAATTAAATCTGGGGAACCAGAGTTACATTCTAACTGAAACATCCATATTAAGTTACATTTGTTTTCTTACTACTATGGAGAGAGAGTAGAGCCTTACTCTGCAGGCTTTTCCCGAAAAGAACCAAATTTATTAGACTACATTTCCTAAAGTGGGAATGGAGATTTGGGAAATGGACAGTGACACACAGGTGTTTTCCTTCAGTGAGGAGAAAACAGAAGAGCATCGGTACACCTGGAAAATAGGAAATCATGAAATTACAGAGGAGGCTCTCGTGGATTATGACAGTTTTTCAGTGACTAGTTGGCTCTACTGGCTTGTTGGAGGCATAATACTAACGAAGTTAGAGTCCTCGGCATGAGTCCTGCAAGGGCCACTTGCCTCTCTGAGCCCCGTTATAACCCTGCTTGTACTGGAACTGCCTGGAGCTGCTTTATGAGAAGAGAAATACCACTGGGCATCAAGGCTCAAGAGCTCAGCAAGCCCCATCATGAACAATCCTGTGTTCTCAGCTTCTGACCGGTGGCTACCACACTTGCTCTCTCTGAATTGTCATTTCTAACCACACCTCTTGACTCTCCAAGCTTAACACCATCACTGTTCCATGGAGAGGTACCTATCTGCATTGCCCCTTTTACCTTTCTACAGTTCAGGCTTCTTCTTGAGAATATTTTCAATCAGTCTTGCCAGTCCACACAAGTCCTATCCAAGTTCAAACAGTAGCTGCTGGTCTTGCTTCCCAATACATCCTGATTCTAATAATGATTTTTCTTTCATACTCTTCCTCTACCACTTGTGACTCTGAAGCTGTTCATAGAAAGGTGAATTTCATTGAGGGAAGGAGATACTTTCTGCCTTTCTTACATTTGAAAGCCATGAATTTAGTAGAGAAAGGAAGACCTAGGAAGTGAATCATTTTAACTGCTTTAAACATATGAAGGGATGACAGATGGAAGATTCCTAGGATTTTGTTTTATTTTCAGAGAGCAGAGCTACAATTTATGGGTGAAGACAGATTTTAGGTCAAATAACTCTCTTCAGTTAGAGTGCCATACAATGAAGAGAGCTACCTAACTGGAAAAGCAATTGTTCCTCCATTACTAAAGGTCGTCTAGCAGAAGACAGATGACCAAACACCAAGTATATATTATAAGAGCAAGTTTTTTTATCAGGAGGGAATTTAGATTGGATGACTGCAAAGTTCATTCCTACTCTAAGATTACAGATAGGTTAAGGAAAACAGTGACTGTGATGCCATTTGTTCAGTTATTCATTTATTCCACCGCACAGGTATAAACATCTCCTATGCATCAGGCACTATGCTAAAGCACAAAGGTGGAAAAGCCATAGTCCCTGCCTTGAGGCACTGAGTCTAGAAATGGAGTAGAGTAAAGGGTGCCCAATTAACAGAGTCCTTTATTTTTTTGGTCACACTCCATTCATTTTTGTGGTCACACACATATACCATCTTTACTATGTCTGTTTATTCAAAGCTTAAATCTTAACTTTATGGCAACATTACACAATTTACAGATTATATCACATTTGTTTACACTGACCTTCTACACAAACTACTTTAAATAGGATATCCTTTTCAGTAAGAAAGAGAAAAAAAACACGTTTTTTTACTTACTTTTAACAGATTATGAAGGAAAAAGCTCATCTGTCCATGAGATGATAATGCCAGCTTTAAACGATGGCTGTATCTGATTAACTGTAGGTGATTTCCTAGGCAGTAGGGCAGTGGATGTTTATTAGGATGGCTTTCTAAATTAATATGAAATTCCCAAAGCACGACTGAAGATTTAAAGAAAATTCTGGGTCATTTTGACACTAGATAGAAATACAGTTCATGAAACTAGTTAGGAGAACCCTTAGTTTACTCATACTAACAAGTGACTCCAAACTACTGGCTCCAAACTACTCCAAACTAGTGGAGACCCAAATGATCTCCACTCAGTCTCCAACACACCACTCTTTACATATACAATGTAGGTGACGAATTTCGAAAACTGTATCGTGTGTTGGTCAGAGGTGTATGGAAACTTTGTACTTTCCACTCAGTTTTGCAGCAAGCCTAAAATTTCTCCAAAATAATAAAGTTTATTTTTAAAATTCTATCTCTAGTTTTTAGATTCATAAATCTGTGTATGGAATCAGCACCTCTCTTGCTTTACCACCTCTATTGTATCTGGTGCTCCAGTTGAAACCTCTGATGTACTGCCCTATTACATAAGCTGAATCTGTAGAGCCTTTAACAGTTTAAAAAGTATTTCCATGTGCATCATGTTGATTTATAAGAGAGCCATGTTAATTGGGAAAAGTAGGTATCATTATCAGTTTATACCTGAGAAAACCCTACAAGCATCAGAGAAAAAGAGAACTACCAAAGAGATAGTATGAGGTGGGGCTCTAGCTTGAACCCATATGGTATGGAAACAATCTGAGGATTTTCTCATTCTGCTACATCACCTCCTCTCTTAGCAGAGAGTTAAAAACCTTTAGTTGGTACAACATCATTCTCAATGGTGAACAACTGAAGCCATTTCCCCTAAGATGGGGAAGAAGACAAGGTTGCCCACTCTCACCACTATTATTCAACATAGTTTTGGAAGTTTTAGCCATAGCAATCAGAGACGAAAAAAGAAATGAAAGGAATCCAAATCAGAAAAGAAGAAGTAAAACTGTCACTGTTTGCAGATGACATGATACTACACATACAGGATCCTAAAGATGCTACCAGAAAACTACTAGAGCTAATCAATGAATATGGTAAAGTATCAGGATACAAAATTAATACACAGAAATCTCTTGCATTCCTATACACTAATGATGAAAAATCTGAAAGAGAAATTAAGGAAAAACTCCCATTTACCATTGCAACACAAAGAACAAAATACCTAGGAATAAACCTTCCTAAGGAGACAAAAGACCTGTATGCAGAAAACTATAAGACACTGATGAAAGAAATTAAGGATGATACAAACAGATGGAGAGATATACCATATTCTTGGATTGGAAGAATCAACATTGTGAAAATGACTATACTACCCAAAGCAATCTACAGATTCAAGGCAATCCCTATCAAACTACCACTGGCATTTTTCACAGAACTAGAACAAAAAATTTCACAATTTGTATGGAGACACAAAAGACCCTGAATAGCCAAAGCAATCTTGAGAAAGAAAAATGGAGCTGGAGGAATCAGGTTCCCGGACTTCAGACTATACTACAAAGCTACAGTAATCAAGACAGTAGGGTACTGGCACAAAAACAGAAAGATAGATCAATGGAACAGGATAGAAAGCCCAGAGGTAAGCCCACACACATATGGTCACTTTATCTTTGATAAAGGAGGCAAGAATATACAATGGAGAAAAGACAGCCTCTTCAGTAAGCGGTGCTGGGAAAACTGGACAGCTGCTTGTAAAAGAATGAAACTAGAACACTCCCTAACACCATACACAAAAATGAATTCTAAATGGATTAAAGACCTAAATGTAAGGCCAGACACTATAAAACTCTTAGAGGAAAACATAGGAAGAACACTCTTTGATATAAATCACAGCAAGATCCTTTGTGACCCACCTCCTAGAGAAATGGAGATAAAAACAAAAACAAACAAATGGGACCTAATGAAACTTAAAAACTTTTGCACAGCAAGGAAACCATAAAGAAAACGAAAAGACAACCTTCAGAATGGGAGAAAATATTTGCAAACGAAGCAACTGGCAAAGGATTAATCTCCAAAATATACAAGCAGCACATGTAGCTCAATATCAAAAAAACAAACAACCCAATCCAAAAATGGGCAGAAGACCTAAATAGACATTTCTCCAAAGAAGATATACAGATTGCCAACACTAATTATTAGAGAAATGCAAGTCAAAACTACAATGAGGCATCACCTCACACCAGTCAGAATGGCCATCATCAAAAAATCTACAAACAATAAATGCTGGAGAAGGTATGGAGAAAAGGGAATCCTCTTGCACTGTTGGTGGGAATGTAAATTTATACAGCCCCTATGAAGAACAGTATGGAAGTTCCTTAAAAACCTAAAAATAGAACTACCATATGACCCAGCAGTCCCACTACTGGGCATATACCCTGAGAAAACCATAATTCAAAAAGACACATGTACCACAATATTCGTTGCGGCACTATTTACAATAGCCAGGACATGGAAGCAACCTAAGTGTCCATCGACAGATGAATGGATAAAGAAGATGTGGCACATATATACAGTGGAATATTAGTCAGCCATAAAAAGAAACGAAATTGAGTTATTTGTAGTGAGGTGGATGGACCTAGTCTGTCATACAGAGTGAAGTAAGTCAGAAAGAGAAAAAACAAACACTATGCTCACACATATTTGTTGAATCTAAAAAAAGAAAAAAGTTTCTGCAGAACCTAGGGGCAGGACAGGAATAAAGATGCAGATGTAGAGAATGGACTTGAGGACATGGGGATGGGGAAGGGTAAGCTGGGATGAAGTGAGAGAGTGGCACTGATATATATACACTACCAAATGTAAAATAGATAGCTAGTGGGAAGCTGCTGCATAGCACAGGGAGATCACCTTAGTGCTTTGTCACCACCTCGAGGGGTGGGTTAGGGAGGGTGGGTGGGAGGCGCAAGAGGGAGGGGATATGGGGATATATGTATACGTATAGCTGATTCACTTTGTTATACAGCAGAAACTAGCACAGCATTGTAAAGCAATTATAATCCAATAAAGACGTTAAAAAAAACAACTTTAGTTGGTACATCATTATTTTTAACGCTGCTTGCTCCATGGGTTCCCTAAGGCATTTAAAATATTTTAAATGTGCAGGATCACTGTCACCCTTTTCTTCTGAGATGCTCTTATATTTTCTTTGATTTATATTTTGAAGGCTCCGTCTTTGCCGAGGCCACAGATGCCACTGACGTGTTCTTCACTAAATTTCATGTTATAGACATTCCAGCCATCTATTAAATTCCATCTCATGGATCAAGATAATAAGAACTGCAGATTAGCTGAAATGTGGGCCCTTGATACCACAGGGCTGCTGTCATTTAGACTAAGCTATTGCTCACCAGTCTTTCCTGGGGAGAAAAAGATCTTCAAATCACTTATAATGAAGGACACAGGGAACACTGGAGTTTTACACTCTTAACCTGAGATGTTGTCCTTCCTAGTGTTTTCTTAGGCAACATTAATGACTTTTAATATGGACTTAAATTATTTTAGTTTTAATTTGGAACATTATTTTCAGCAATGAATTTTTTTTCTCTTATTTGGAAAGCTATGATTTTGAAGGAGAATGGGAGTAAGTAATATTGGTACAAATATTAGTTTCTGTATTTGATTCTGGTCTGTCAGTAACTGGAAGAAAACATTGCAAATTTACTTGTTACAACTTGAAATTTACGGAATATTTGCTTTCAAACGGCTATGTATTATGTTGAACTTGGGAAATTCCGATGAGAAAAAGAAACTCTGTGAGATTGGAAAATGTGCTGTGGTGTTAGTTTAGGTGAAATACATGCTAAATAACATCACAAATCTAGGAAAATGTCAATTTATATGTTCAGAAACACAGAGCCCTCTGTAAATTTCATAACAATGTCAGTTTTGTCTTATTAGATGAGGCTTTCTTAAGGTTTGTCAGAAGAAAAGCCCAAGGTGGAAAAAGCATAGTTTTTTTGAGTTTGTTTGTTTGTTTTAGATTACAGTCTTATGTACAAGAGTTTTGAAATAAATGCCACAATGGTTGGCTTTACATTTCTCAAAGATCTACAGACAAGTATTTCTCCACCTGAACATATTACTCTAAATATGCACATTTCTGGAATTTTAAAGTACATGTGGAGTGTGCACCTTTAACTTCACTGGAGCATCAGGATAGAGGGAAAGTCAGAGGTGGGAAAGCTCAAAGAAGGAGATTTTGGAAGAGTGATGAAGAGAAGGAAAGGGCAGTGTATGTGTTTATTATTTTATTGTAACATAAATATAGAGCATACCTGTTATCATAGAATTCTGTTGGTCAGGAATGGTTTAGCGGATTCCGGTTGGGTCAGTAAGATGGGCCTATTTGGATTTTATATTTTAAGTGTATTTTCTATAACTAAGGAGAATGAGGAGTGGATAAAAGGAGAGAGAGCTGTGGTTACTCAGCTGTTTCAGAAATGAGATGTGTGGTCGGGGTTCAGAGGAAGTCACACTGGACCGAGTCAAAGTTCAGAAATATTTCATGGCTTATGAGCTGGAGGCCTAGAAATGAGGTGGCCCTGCCTTGATCACAGCCAGTAAAGACAAATCAACAACTAGGCCTGAGGCTGGGTGCGTCACAGTTCACTGTTTTGTCACCATGTTGAATTCCTTCAGATGTGTGTACCGTGGCATGTGAAAATTTGGTTTTTATGACACAGAAGCTTACAGTCTCTCCCATCCCATACTGAGGCAGGAAAGGAGGTGAACTTCTTTCACTGAGGAACACATTTCATAGGCTGCCATCTGTGAGTTTAGGGACATCCCCGGTGTGGGTTAGTGAGGACACTGGGCCAAAAGGTTAGCTGTCAGATCTGAGCTAGCCCTGGGCCTGTGAGGGTTATGTGTCCTTAGGAATTTTGTCTCAGGTCACTCTTGGCTGTAGATCAGGTTCCCTGACAGAAGACCCCCTCAAAGCCACACCTTTCTCCTTAGAATCTTGTTACTTCTCCATCTCCTTATGTTTCCCCATCTAGATAGCAGCCACCTTCTAGTGCATATAATTCTCCATGTGAGAACACATCATGCCCCCCACATTCAAAAGCGAAACTCAGTGCAGCATTGCTGGGCAGGAAATCTGGTCAATTCGAGGCCACTGTGTTGTGGAAGATACAGTTTTTTCAATGAAATGCAAATGTACATTACTCTAGTACTCATGCATTTATAGAAATCCTTTTGTAACCATTTCTTCAAATAAGCAGAAAAGCGCCAGTAGTAACCTGTCAGATATTGTAAAAGTTGGCAGAAATGACCCAATAATAATGGGCTTTAGAAGTAAGTGAAAAGTAGTTTACATAGGACCTTACGTTGAGTGTCTCAAATAGTACAATAATTATTCAATTGCAAATTAAATTTAAGACACAAACATATTTTGAATTACAATGATTGAAGTTATCTTAAGGAACAATTGTTAGATTCACCGTGATAAAAGCACAACATTGTTATGTGGTACAATAAAAGAGGTCCAAAGCACTTCTCCTTTTAAAGGCTCCCAATCAAGTTGGGAGGCTAATTACATCAGGGACAGTGCAGTAGCAAAGCAGTGGGGACCCTCCAATAGATGGGCTTCACCACAGCTGCCTTGGGAGAAGGACGCTGGAACTTTTACAGCTCACATATCAAGAATCCAAAATCTCATCGAGCCATAATCTGTTACCACCTCTTAGGGAGTAGGGGGGTGACCTCTCTAGGCAGACAGCATTACGGAGCAGTGTAGCGAGTAGGTCTAGAGGAATAAAGAGAAGCTGTCTGGCACAGGTACGCACCGCAAACTACTGATTTGATTAGCCAGCAATTCAGAATCTTAGCAGATACAAAGTGGCTCCACAGGGCTGCCGCTGAGATTTTGCCTGTGCCCATGGGTTCCCAAAGGGAGTGTGCTCCTGCCATAATACCTTCTACCCAGGTGGAGTCTGCCAGGTTTGAGAAAATGGCCAAAATCTTGCTGGGAGATGCAGGTACTGGCAGAGCTTTCTGGTCAGGAGAAGCGTCACAAGCAGTGACCCAGAGCAAAAAAAGAGAAACTGAGAAAGATAGGGGTTGTAGAGAGTGGAGAAGAGAAGGGAATCAAAGAGTAATGAAATGTAGTTTTGTTATAGAAAATATGAAGGTAGCAAAGGTGGCTTGGGAAACCAGATTGATGTTGATGTCATTTATTAAGACATGAAACACAGGGCTTCCCTGGTGGCACAGTGGTTGAGAGTCCACCTGCCGATGCAGGGGACACGGGTTCGTGCCCCGGTCCGGGAAGATCCCACATGCCGCGGAGCGACTGGGCCCGTGAGCCATGGCCGCTGAGCCTGCGCGTCCGGAGCCTGTGCTCCGCAACGGGAGAGGCCACAACAGTGAGAGGCCCGCGTACCGCCAAAAAAAAAAAAAAAAGAAAGAAAGAAAGACATGAAACACTGAGAAATCAATAGGTTTGAGTTAAACAATCACTGAGTATGGTTTTGGACATTTTGAGTTCTATCTGCCTTTTGGAAATCCGGGTAGAGATGCAAAGTAAACAGCTGGATATTCAGACCTGGTGCAATCTTTGACATTTGTCCCAAAATGCACTCTTATAAGCTTTATATATGTGTTTTAGTAAGAAAAAGAAAGTCCTTTGGTGCTTCTCACAGATTCTTGCTAGAAAGTCAGTATGAGCCGTGGCAGCTGACTGAGGGGTAATAACTGGCCATCCCATCTTTTAAATTCAAGTGGTGTATTTGCCTCATGCTTGGGTGCCTGGACACCCTCCTCACTTACAAGGAGGTCTTTCCCAGGTGACTGTCTTTTGCAAGTTGACTTCTCCTATATCAGCCCCTCCCACCCTCCAGGCAGGCCTCATGGGCATGACTGAAACTGGGGCAGGTGGTGTGTGTCCTCAGGCTGAGACCTCGGCTACAAGTGAAACAGCATTTCAATTATATAAGTTTATATTGGACATCTCTGAATATAGCACTTCTCATCAAGTTTATTCCGTTCTAACTATGCAATCAATGTTAAGCATGATGTTTGAACTCCAAGCAACATGTGTGTTTAATAACTACAGTTTAAGATATTTCAACAACCAAGCAGAGAGCTAGTATACCAGGAGCACAGCAGGGAACATGCCGACCCCTGTTCTTCTCCAGGGTGGAAACTGGAGGATGCAGAGTAAATGTGTAAAGATAACTGATTTTGTACATAATTCCCTTCTTTCTACATACGTTATTTGTGGGGTTTGGTAAAAACAAGAGGAGAAAAGCTGAGAACTCAGACCACTGATATTCTATTTATGTATATTCTGGGATTAATATCTCACTCATATCTGACTCATTGTCAAAGTGAGAATTTTTTTGATATGTTTTTGATAGCAACATAACCAAACGCTTCTCCCTAGATTTGTGACCTTTAACAAGACCCTTAATTTTTTGAGAGTCTTTTCTCACCTTTCAAATGAGGGCCCTTGGCTACATTATTTTAGCCTCTCTCCTATGTGTAAAACTCTGTGTGTCTGTGGCTTCCCTCCTGGGCAGAGGCAGTGGAGGCTACTAAGTAATACTGGAATAAATACTAAAATGTACATAAGTCAGTGTGTTCAGGGCCTGACGCCTAGTGGTTGATCAGGATTCGTATTTCCTTCCCCTCCCCTTCCCATGTTTCTATTATTGCTATTATTATTGTTATTGTCATTTTGTCTCTCAGGTGTACCAGTTTGGATTCTGTGGTCCGTTCACAACACACCATCAACATTAGTCCAAGCTTGACCCCCTATTTAATTATTTATCTGTTTCTTTCTTTCTCCATTTTTTGTTTAACTTCCCTAGCCCCTTTAATTCAAGAAATATTTAAAACCTACTACCTACCCAACACCCACTGAGGGGTTGTTTAACACACTACGGAAGAAGCATCCACTTATTTACGAGAATTATTCTGTAGTTTCAGAATCAGAAATAGCAGTAAAATAAGGAAATGGTTTATGTGTTTTATGTAGCTAATACCATTTCCCCCTTTGCTATGATTGTTTGAAAGCTTAGAAGAAAAACAAGTGCCCTCCTCTAGCAAACATATAAAACTTGGCTGCTTGACCTGGTTTAGGAACGTCACCACCAGCTTTTATCAAATGTTTTCCGCTCTTATTTCCCTGGGTCAGCTCCCCATCCCCACACATTATCTTCACTTAGGTGTATTGTTGTAGGCTACTTCATATCCTTTCTTTTTTTATAGGAGTGGATTTTTATTATTAAATGCTATTTTCATATTTTTTTTTAAAACTGCTGATGTTGAGTGACTTAATGGTAAGTACCATGAGATAAGAATTTCTTAGTGATAAAACATTAAAAATACTATGCGAGGCTATTTCATGTGAATTTAAAAGATTAAATTAGATTCACTAAATGTGAGACTGATTTAAATGAATATCAAATAAGAAGATGGTTTCTAACTTTAGTGGTATTATTTAATTTCTTTAGTAGATATTGTGCTATTCTGTGTGTTATTATCTTTATTTCTTCTTGAGTCATTTTTGGTGATTTGTGTCTTTCACAGATTCTTCAGTTTAATCAAGAATATTTAACTTATTGCTTAAAATATTTCTTTTTTTTTTTTTCTTAATGTTCCATTCTATGTTTTTTTAATTTTTATATTGGAGTATAGTTGGTTAACAGTATCGTGTTAGTTTCAGCTGTACAGCATAATGATTCAGCTATACATTTTTATATCCTTTCTTGAATCAAACTGTGTAAATATATAAACAAGCCTGTAGATGGTTGAAGGGATTCATTTGGTTAAACATATTTTCACCTGAGAATGAAGCCTATTCAGTCTAAACTGGAATTAATTTATTTAAATTTTATCTGTTATCTGTTTTTTCCTTGGTCTCTATCTTTTCTGCTTTTGTTAGGGCTGCTGTGCACTTCCCATGCACTTGGTTAATGTATGTGGAATGAATGAGTGAATGAATGAATTGATTCATTGAGATATAGGACGGGGAAGGGAGTCTAGTGTCCTTAGTTACATAATACATTTGCTCTTTCACCCCAAAAGCTAAGATACAGTTAATTAGGTTACTAATATGTTGGTCAAGTTAGTTTACTGCTATAAATTTTGAAAACTAGTTGATTGGAACAAATTAAAAATACACATATCAATCTGGTTAGTGTGGGGAAGGGGAAAAGATTAAAAAAGGAGGAAAAAATATTCATTTAGGATTGTCTGATTATCACAGTGCACAGGTCTTTTCTCAAGCCTGTTTTGGGGCTGACCATTTTATTTGGTGGCATTTAAATAAGGTTTGTGGTGTGTGACTATATGTTTATGTTACCTTCAAGACCTCTGATAACTTTCAAAAGTGAAAATATTTATTTGGGGAAAACACGCTGATCATAGTAACAATCCTTCTCTCCTGTCACTTTCTCAGTACAGCCACAGAGAATCACAAATTCACAGAGAATCACAATAAAGAAAAATCACTTCAAATATGCCGTTGCAATGAATCTCACATGTAACACAAAGGCTTCCAGCTGTGGCATCCAATGTGCATCCTACGAAATCGGCTTTGCTAAACACACACACACACACACACACACACACACACACACACACACACAGCAATAATATGACAAAGAGAACTATCTCCTTACTGAAATTATCTTGCTGAAAAAAAGGAAGAAAGAGGGAAGCAAACGTTAAATGCAAAGCCATTAGTTCCCCTCAGGGGCTATATCTGTTTGCTACACTGATGTTGTTTACCATGTCAAAAGCTCTGCAAAGGAGAGCATGCTTCCTGCATGTGTTAAATCAGTAAACTGAGACAATGGCAACCGTGGAGATGAGCCGAATGGGCAAATAATGATAGACTTTGTTTGGCAGGTGATACTGTCTGTGCTTGTAGTTCATATAAAATCAGAGGCATACATCTTCAGTGACATCTTTACTTATTCACTAGTATAACTCCCATCTAGATACAGTTTTAGACCTTTTCCAGAAAGTTCTCTCATGCTGACTGCTACTCAATTATTCACACCCCCTAAGGCACCCAGTCTTCTGACTTCTATCAGCAAGATTGGCTTTTTCTAGCAAGAACACTTACAATGTGATCAGAGGGTGGATACTGCACCAGAGCTCAACAGCAGGCTGGAGGGGAAGGCCCTCGGGCTGGGGTCCGAGGATAGGCAGCAGGTGCTGGACACTCGTGGTCAGGAGAGCTACCTGTCCAAACCTTGGTGTTCAAAGCCTGGTGGATGGGCTCCATCTGTCATGGCAAAGGCATACAAGGAGGAGGTGTCCTGGGGAAGGCATGGCATAGTTTGGGCCAAAGACTAAAGATGAAGAAAACATTGGTCTAGGCTGCTAAAAAGCCTGGCTGGCAGAGAATACGGATTCAAATAGAAAACGTATGCCATCCAATGAGGCACTACTGAACTGCAGGCTGAGTTTTCAAACTGCATTTAAGACGGAAGAGGAAGAGATTATGCAACTCAGTGAAACCAAACACCCAGATAAAATGAAAACTGAAAAGCTATTCACAATACATTCCTTGTAAGTAAATGCTACATTTGGTAACTCAAAAAAAAAAAAAAAAAAGCTTCTTGATCAGAGGCTGACACTTTCACCCCAGTGAGGCCCCAAAACCTGAGCGATGACTCATTTCTTGTCTCATAATACTGGTTATTGAAGGATTATGTAGGTCCTTTTGAAGACATAGCCATATCCACATGCAATACTTTGACAATGTTCTGATTATAAACAGCCAAATTAGTCTTCAAATAAGTAGGCTGAGAGTAGAACTTGAGGAATATTAAGTTCCTCCAAATTTTAGCGAAGTCACATGTGATACCTGCTCAGCCCACAGGAACACAGCCAGTGATGGGGGCTGATTTGAGTCCTGGCTTGTCACTTGGGCATTCCCCAGAGTCAGGTCTAAAATTGCTGCTGAGCAAGCAGCCCAGACACACGAGGACAGCTGCTTTCAGGGGTGACCAGTTATCATCTTTCCCATAGAATTAGCCATGCTGGGAGACACTCACCTGCTAAAATTGGTTTAACAGAAATAGAATTCTTTTTATGAAATTCCTCTCTGCAGTGAGGGTTTGAGAATTCACAATCACCAGTTTGCAGGTGACCCACAAGGAGAATCAGATTACATGTTCTTTCCCAGGCACCTCCATTTCTAAGAGTCCTTACTTCCTAGTGGCCTCACAGACACTTTTTGATCTTGGTAGAGAGACTCAGAGGCAGTGTGTGTTAGAGAATGCCTCCTTAGCCTAGAGGGGGAAAACAGGATCTTCAAATAGCATCATAATGGCATTTCTTCCTGGTGTTTAATGGCGTTTCAGAGCTTGGCAGGCATGCCACCTAGTGTTCTCATTCAAGAGGCCTGGTCACATTCAAAGAGAAATGAAGGACACCCACAGCGTGGGCAGCAGTGAGGATGGCTGCAGGCCTGTGGAGCTGATGCAGAGGGACGCTGCTGAGCCGTGATCTATGGCACTTTATGTATGTTTTTAATTTGGCAGCTGCCACTGAGATTCAAATGTTCCAATGCAGAGCACTGTCCTTTAATTTGTTTTCTTTATTAAATGTACAGCCGAAGTTCTGTCTTCTTTGTTCTTTCTTGGAATAGTTGGAAGGCACAAAGAGAATGTGTGCCTTGCTTTCAGTTTGCTAAATTATATCAAAGTTCTTTTAAATAATGGTCTGTAAGTAATTTTTTCTTTTTTCTTTGACTAGCAGCTGATGGAAGCAGTACGTTATTTTGAAATATATTTTGAAATAAGAAAAATAAGGTATAGTTACACCAGTGCCTCTTAGTATTGCAAGTAGCTTTATTAATTTTCATTATATAAATGATGCAATTCTCATTATATAACACTTGAAGGATATGGAAAAGTATGAGGCATAAAACATGGATCTAATCATCGCTAACATTTTAGTGACTGTCCCTACTGGAATCTTTGAATCTTTGAATGCATTCATATTCTCACATGCAGATGCATGTTTCTCTCATTTGACAACAATTGATATCAATCCACTCAAAGTTATTTTTTATAGTTCTCTGTATTTTTTATAGTTGCATAATAATCTATGCTTTGCTATAATGGTGGCATAATTCTGTAATGCTATAAGCATTTCCCTATTGGTCTATTGATAGTATATATTTCATTTCCAGATGGTGTGTGTGAGGAAGGGAACGAGAGAGAGTGAAACTACTATGATGCAAGGAATAGGAATGTGTGTGTGTGCATGTATTTATGTGTGTGTGTGTGTGTGTGTGTGTGTATAATGTGTATCCTTATACTTATATCCTTAAGTTCTGGTATTTTTAAATAGCTGATTCCAAAAAGATGGATCTCTGGGTTGAAGGAGATGTGTATTTTCAATCTGAATAAATGTTGCAAGATTGTGTTAAAAAAAAAAAAAGAAAAAAAGCTGTAACAATGCAAATTTGCCGTATTTGAGTGCACTTATTCCCCTAAAAAAATTTTCATTATTTATGTTCCCAGTCTTATTAACCTAAATGAAATATTCTTATAATTTAATTTTCATTTTATCTGTTTATTGAACTTTAAATATGCTCCTCTGTAGTTTTTTAATGACACTGTAAGTCATATATATGTATGTCTTCATATGGCATAGTAACCTTTTATCTACTATACAGGTTGCATATATATTTTCTAATCTATCAGTTTTTGTTTTCTATTGTTTTTATTTATGGTGTCCTTTGTTAAACTCACTGAAATATTTTTCACATAGTCACATATGTCTATATTTTTTCCTATTTTTGGATAGAAAATTATCCTAAACCTGTATATTTTACAAGCATCTCCTATTTTTTTAATTGACTACATTTAAAACTTTTAGTTGGTCTGAAATTTCTCCTTGCATGTGGTGTGATAAAAGGGCCCGAGTTCATTTCTTTTGAATGGGTGGTTTTCTATGATATTACTATTTATTAAATAATCATTTTTCCCATTGTATAGAAATATTACCTTTGTCATAATAAAGTCCCATATATAAGAAGATTGATTTATAGTCTTTCTCTTACTTGGTATTACCTATGCAAATGCATGGCCCTTCATACTATTTTGAGCACAGAGACTTCATAGTATCTTTTGGTTTGTGAAAAGGCAAGCCTAGCCTCAACTGACTCATCTTGCATACTTTTCTTGGCTTTTCATGGACATTTATTCTTTGGCTTGAGTTTTAATATGATTTGCCCATTCCAACTCCCTCCAAAATAATAGCTGGCCCCTCCCTTGGAATCTTTTCAGTACTTAAAGGCTCTGTCACATACCCCAGGCTCTCTTCGCTGCAGCCGCTCCTCTGCTCACAAGATAAGAGTTGGATATTTAATTGAGAAGTAACAGTGGCAAAGATGTGTTCTAACTGCCACGTTCCAGGAGGAGCCTTCCTACAACTACTTATAGAATAGTGTAACACCTATAACCTGTCTCTACATTTAAAGATTCAGCAGATACCTGTCAGTAAAGGGTGAATGAGAGACAGCACATGCAGCTTGGCTTCTGGAACATCCTTTATTGGGGACAATTCATGGAGCTAGGGCAGCATAGCTATTTAGTGAGACTGGATATCAGACCCCAGTCCTTGGGGAAGTTATGATTGGAGAAGTGCCAGTTCCTTCCCAGGTATAAGTAAGCAGAGGTGAGGGGCCAGTTTTGCTATTATAGCAGCATGGCACGGTGAACCAGAGGCCTACCACCCTGACCCTTCATCTCCACTCTATCCCAACTGATGAGCTTAAGTCCTAGATGCCCAGTTGCCCTGGGTCTCTGTAAGTCATGGGTTGCCTGTGTGCTGGACTGTACTTGGAAAAAAAGCCACCAATCCCAATCCCATTGAATACACCTACATGGAAGTGTTTTCCACAACCATAGACTATGAGGCTAATGTTCCTTAGTTTGATTTTTTTTTTTTAACCTATGATTGCCAAGGCATTGTTTTACAATAGAGACAATGTAATTGTACAACTATATCCTATATTCACACAATACATTTTATAAAGCATCTACTATGTGCCTTTCTAGTTGCCAGGGCTATAATAGATTTTAAAAAAAAGACAATAAACAAAACCACCTGTTCTCATGGCTTTTAAATTATTACGTGGGGAATATAGAAAGTAAACCAAAAGTTGTGTAATGGATAACAGCAATAAGTGGTTCAGGTAAATGCTTGATAAAAGGAAAGGGAAAGAGTGTGATGGGAGTGCAGCATTAGATAGGGCGGGAGAACTTGGTTATGGGATATGTTTTGAAGTAGAGTGATTAAGATTTGCCCAAGGGCTTGATGTGGGATATGAGAGAAAGAGAGATATAAACATGATGCCAAAGATGCGTAGTTTTGTTATGTATTTAATTACTTATTTTTGCCTGAGTGAGTAGATAGTTGTGTCACTTACTAGGATTAGGAAGACTGGAAGAATAGCAGATTTCTTTGTGTGTGGGGAATTGAAACTGCTGTGAATATTTACTTTACAGAAGCCTAATAAATGTTCGGTTGGCTGATACATATGATATAAACTGAGATAAATTTCAATTCATCAGCATGTAGATGGTTTTTAAAGTCATTAGCCTCTATGAGATATTAAACAGGAATCACGGTTAAGTGCTCTCTGTTTGGGACATTTATCATTTGTCTGGTGTCTACATCTCCCTTTGAAAATGCTCTGGTTTATGTAGCCTTGAGAGGCCCTGGCCATCCCCCATTGTGGAATCCGCTGGGCCAGAATTCTTCTCCTCTCAGTGTTGGTACATCCAGGAGCAGGAATGAAACGGGGGTTCTGTTGTTTAAAGGTCACTCCTGGAACTTGAATCTTCAGTGATTGATACGGCAACATGGGGACACTGACGTTTTTTGCCTCTGCAGTGGCGTTGGTAAAGATACCAGACTCCTTCTGAAGCATGACTTTTCCCTTGGTTCGTACTGCCTAGTCTTCTGTGTTCCCTGTTCTCCAGTTTCTCAGAGATTCTCTGGATTCTCAACATCCTTTCACTGTGTTTCCTTTATGCAGCGAGCAATTGGCAGTTGCTTTTCTGGGTATTCAACTCTATTACATAAATAAGTTTGTAGAACATAGGCAAAAACTTTTAGGGGGTTTTAAGCAACTAGAAGACGGAATTCACGGCATGTGTTGAGTACATTATGTGCAGTTAGCAAGTGGAGCATGCATGTGTTCAACATGGAGAGGGGTGGAAGGACCAGGAGATACCCAATATTTATGAGGCATCTGGGTCCTAAATATATGTGAGACAAAAAAATATTAGGCACTAAATATTCAGAAGCACTAAATAGACATCAACACTTAATGGTCAGGAAGTCTAAATTGGTCACCCACTGGTGATGTCCACTCTGGACCCATGTTTCCCCTGCCCAGAAAACACAGAATCCATGGTTGTTCATCAGGCTAATTAACAGGCTAAATCTGTATTCAGATGTACCTTGCCCCTTTGTCTCTCTGATAGAGCAAGTGTGTGTCTTTGGCCCAGGGCACCTTCTGCCTGTGGGTCCCATCCTGTCTGCATCCTATCCTAAACGTGTGTGTGTGTGTGTGTGTGTGTGTGTGTGTGTGTGTGTTTATATCTTTCCCTTTGCTTCTCAAACTATGTTTTAAATTGATTTTTAAAACCATGTGATTCAAGCATTTTAATTTGGACTGAGAGTCTTCTCTGTGGCCTCTGGGATAACTTGCCTGGAGGTAGACTTAAGGCTACCGTTGCACCAGCGTAATTTCCCACGTGACATAACATAGCCAGAGATGGTTTCTGTTCCTTGAAACTATAACTCTGATTAACACCCTCGTGGGCTGAAGAATAATTGAGTTTGAAATCAACATCCTGTGAAGTCTCCCTTATCTCTTCAGTAGAGAGCTTAGAGCCTCATAGGTAGAGAAATATGCCTCAAGAAGTTATATAACTTCTGAGTTATCCTCAGACTCTCAGCACCTCTTCAGCTATATCACAGTTTTGTTTTGTATCTGAAATGGTCCAAAATGTTAGACAATGATTAGCCTTTAATTTAGCTTCAAGTGCCTGCAGTTAACATTTCTGAACTTGGAAGGACACAATGACTTTCTGTTTGGAAGATTCATTTGGGAAACATAAGAGATTGGATAAGGATGTGTTTCATATGATGGGACTAGTTGTGTGTGAAATGAACAAGAACAAAGAACAAGGGAATGAACACCCAACTAGAGGTGAAAAATAAGAAACATGCTTTGAACAAGGATACAGAATTGATCAGAACTCTGATGTGAAGGAAAGCTCATAGTGATCTGGGTAAATGATGAGATAAAGCATATGCTAACCTGAGAAGTCAGATACCTTTAAAATACCATGAGTTTCATATTATGGGAAGAGCTGTGTTTTAATACCAGACTTAAGGTGTCTAGAATGAGGAAAACCCAGATTAAGTAAAGTAGAATATTGAATCCATGGATTTTAAAAACAAGTTACTATTTAGGTGTGCACCCAAACCCGAAGGTAAGATGCTCATAGGTATATGAGTTTGTGTGGATAGAGGTGAGGCCAGGCACTTGCCATTCGGCTAACTCTTATTTAATGTGTAAATAAATGTTATTTTCTGTATGCTGATGGGAAGGGATCAAAGTGTAAAAGCAGCTCTGCATCAGTAAATACAAAGATACAGATTTTCCATATATGAGAGTATTTCTTAAAATAAAAGCATCATTTTGGGCAGCCCATCTCCTTTCTCAAGCATATTTTAAATCATATAACTTCAGTATTTCTAACTTTAAACTGTATGCAAAGTGCACTTAAAAAGTAGATGTAGTTTATTTGTTCAATGATTGCTCATTATATTTTATTTCTCACTGCCCTCTTCCCTTATAACATTTACTCTAAATTATAAGCATTATGCATAGAGCAGGATATATGGTGGTGCTTAAAAAAATGACACACAAAAATCTATAAATGTGGTTTATTTCCAAGTGCTAAGCATAGTAGACTCCATCTCATAGATTGATAATGGTGAAGAGGATAACTAATGCTGATAAGAATAACTAACCCTTATTGGGCATTTACCTTGGCCGAGTACTCTGTACTCACTTTCTCATTTGTTTCTCACAACCCTAAAGGGTAATATTGTATTTCTGTTTTACTGATGAAGGAACTAATTTCCCCCAAATTACAGCCAGACAGAGACAGAACCAGAATTTGAACTCAAGCAGTTTGCCCCCAGAGGGCTTATCAGCCCTTCCTTCCCTCTTGATTAGTGCGAGATGAGGACGAGGGAGGAGATGGGTGCTTCTAATTCACACATTCTTGGTAAAAATAAAACAGTGTTCATAGGCCAGACTTCCCTGAGGCTGTGTCAGAACAATTTAATCAGATTGTTGTCTTTACTTTTTTTTAAAGCTGCATCCAAAGAGCTACTTCAAAATGTCAAGGACCTACTATACATTTGGCTGCCCACTGATATCAAAGGTTACCGCCAGGGAAGGCTATATTAGTCTTTCTGGAGTTGTCATTTCAAATCTTTAGTTATTAAAAACAGTGAGGTACCCCACATTAACCATGGTGGCAAAATTTATCCCTTAGGTCTTCTGCAAGGTGTTACGGTCCAGAGTTAGAGGTTGATGGGGAGATATAGATCGCACAATGTTAGGGGCAGAGGACAGGGGAGTTCTAAGTTTGGGGGCAACATTTGCAGGAAGGCCTGTGCATAGGCCTGTTAGAGGTGAGTTGTAAAGGACCCTAGGACATAGAGGGTTTAGAATTAAAGAAAGCATGATGCAGGAGGAGGTCCAATGTCCTGTGTTGATCCTGAGAGAGAACAGCAAACAACAGGCCTGTCGAAAGGAGGAGATATTAGCTGCCCACCCACCCCAGACCCCGCCCCCATCCTCAGACCAATCCACTCCCCTGGCGTCTGCGGTGTCCAGACCCTGGATCTCACTGCCAGTCCACTTCTGTGTGTTCCTGCTCAGTCCCTGGCCTGGGTGAATCTTTCATGCCCATGATGCCCCCTTTCTTACCCTTTAGACCTTACAATCGGGGATCAAAGCCCAGCCAAGAGCTCAGCTCTGCACTTAGCTGTCTTCAACCGGTTCAGTTTCTTGAGCATGCTACCCATTCACTGCATGCATCCACTTCATTTCTGCCCCTTCAATATTTCTGCTTCTGAGTGCAGACATGGATTAATTTCCAAGGATAGAAACCTGACACGTCTGGAAAGCAAAGTCCATAACTAACAGACTAGACCAAAGGACCAGAGCATTCAGATTGATAATTGTACGAGGTCCATTTGTCCCAAGCACTGTTCTCTCACTTAGTTCTCATCACAAATCTATGAGGTACGTACTTCATAATCCCCATTTTCCAGGTGAGGAAACTGAGGAGCAAAAAGAATAAATAACTTGTATAGCGTTGAACTGCTACTAAGAGCCAGAATTCAAACACAGTCAGTCTGTGTCCAGAATTCAGGCTTTGGACCCACCTGGCTCTAATGGATGAAGGAGCAAGATTCAGACAGGTAATTGGCAGGCCATTCATTTTTTATGTATATATCCTAACATCTGCCTTTCTCCCATCTCTTGGTAACTGGGGGTCATTTCTGCTCTCTAGCTGGTCAGCCTCCCAGGCAGCTCCCTGTTCTTTTCTGTCATTTGATCATTTAGAGCCAGGTAGCTTAATGACTAAGAAAACAGATTTTGAGAGCCAGACTGCTGAGTTTACCACTCAGTTCTGCTACTTACCATGTGACTTTGGGCAAGTTTTCTAACCTTCCTGTACTCATCTGTAAAATGGGGACAATAAGTTACCTACCTATGAGGTAGGTGTTTTAGGGTTGCTGTAAGAATAAAGAATACTACTGTATTTAAATTTTGGAGAACACTGGCTAGCACGAAAAAAGAGCTATGTCATGGCAAGCTGTCACCACCATCATCATCATTTGTAATGGTTTAACAAATATTTACTGAGCACCTATGTTTCAGACACCAAACATAGGCCAGTCTGTACCCTCATAGGCCAGTCTGTACCCTCCTTATATTATAAGGAAGACAAATACAAAACCAGCAAGTACACAGGTAGGTAAAATGAGTAAACGTTGTGTCTAGCGGACCAGCAAGGTTATAAATCGTGCTAGTTATGGAAACATGGCTGAGGTGGAGAATAATGGGTGAGGGACACTGGAGGTAGGAGCTCAGGAAATCTGATACGACGTGTGTGGAGGAACAGGACAAAAGCTAAAAGGCACTGCCCTCTTACTGAGCACCAGGCACTTTCCTCAGCATTGCGTATGTTACATTCTTCCTTCAGTCCTTCAAGAGATACAGTTATCTCCCTGTTTTACTGGTGAGAAGTGGAAAGCACAGAGAGGTACTTGATCGGGGCCTCCCATCAGTTAAATAGTAAGAAGGATTTCAAGCACTCAGGCAGTCGGTCGGTCGCAAGCCTCTATCCCACACTCTTAAATCTTATTTACACTATATTATACTGTAGCCTCATAGTTAAGAATCGCTAGTCTATGTTGGCTTAGCAGTGAAATTTTTCCCAGTGGACTGTTTCCCAGGGCGATTTGCTCTGAAAGTTGCATTAGGGTTGAGTAAACCTTCACCTGGGTCATCCGTTTCTTCCATCCTCCTCCTCCCAGCTGCTTCACACCCCTACTTGGTTCTTCTCACTCGACCATGGTATACACCGTTGTTGGAATGTAATCTTGGAGGTATTTCCTTTGGAGTTCACAGCACCATCCTGTATGTTCCCAGCTCCAGACCAGCAAGGGGTAATCATTTCATTCAAAATTACCGTCTGGATGCCACGACCTTGTAAACTCTTAAAGGAATCATACTCAATACATCTGTGAATCCTCCAGCAGCTAACATTGAATCTTTCATAGATGTTCAATAATTTATTAATTGAATAGTGAATTAATAATGTTATTTTCTTATGTCCCTCCTTATTATGACTAGTTTCTTTCTGTTTTTTTTTTTAACCTTCCTTATTAAACGTATTGAATATAAACTTTGTGCTAAATTTTATCTTAACACATGGCAACCATTCAGGGCTCTTATATTCTAAAGCATTCTGCTGCCCAGGTGCCATTTGTAATTTCCTTCCCTCTTTGTGACCCGGAAGTAAAGTCACGTGATAAACACAGATGTAGTGTCACTAAAACGTTTCCACCTTTAATTCTGACCAGCATCTAGAAATGCTTCGTAATGCCCATGGAGGTAGAGGCCAAGCTAATTTGTCACAGGCTCCTGTAGTCTGTCCTCAGAAATACCTATTATCTAATATTTCAGGGATGTGAAACCTGCTATACGCTAGTGTTTTCCAACAGTGCAGCAGGTTTAATGGGGGAAAATGTCTTTCCAAATTGTTAGCTAACATTATTCCCAGTCTTCCTTTAGTGTATTTTGTTTGTTTTGTTTTTGAGCGGGGATAATGTTCCAATTAAAGTGAAAAGGAGCACGTCTGGTACAGAGGAAAAGAAATAGAAGAAAACTGCTACTCAAGTGAACTTATTGCTTTTTAATTAGTACCTATGGGAAGATGTGTTTCTGTAGCAGCACCATTTACGGGCAGGATCTTAAAATACTGGTGCGTGAATTGCTCTCACATTTCCCACAATCTTCTTCCCCATAGCAGGTGTAAATAAGTAACTAATGAAAGAGTTAGGAAACAGAATCTTTCATCTCTCTTTTGCAATTGCCTCAGAAGGACATAGAGACAGAGAGAAAGAGAGGTAAAAAGTGGAAACAAAATATTTGATAGATTCATGGTAACAGCTGTTATAGGAAACCTATGGAATTGCTTTCCTGTACAGCAGATGAAGGCTCATGCAGAAATGGAGAGTGGTGAATTTCACTTTGTAATGAGGTAGGCAGTCATGCGATAAAATCATTTTCCTTCTGGAGGACATCCTGTTGGATAGTTGTTTTTTTTCCCCTCACATTTAACTGCACTCTAGTATGAGAATGCCATCCCCACCTATTTTGTTGCTATTTCCCCCCATGTCCTCTTAGGTACCGAAAATGTGAAAATGGTGAAGCAGCTGGAACCTTTTACCTAATAGAAAATGGAAAATCAAAAGGAATAGTTAGTAGAAATTTCACAGAACTTCTACTTTTCTGGAAGAAAATACAGATATAACAACTGAGTCATTGAAACTGGCATATGTGTTAAGGCCTCATGTCTCTGAACAATTTTAGTCTAGAGAAGAGATCTAAAATTAAAAATATTAAACCAACACCTACTCCAGAATATCACTGTGTATCTTTCATCTAGTGAGGCCATGCCCATCGGCTATACCATTTCTATGATATGATGAAACAGAAGAAAATCAGAGATTGTTTGTACATTTACAGTTTGTGCCTGAATATTTGGGGAGTCTCGTGGTTTCTTATGTAAAAAGTTGATAATTTAAAAAATATTAATATGTGCTCTTTATAAAAAAACCTTAAAATATTTTTGATATCGCCATATAGAATCACAGTAACTTGAGCTAGTTGGTAAAATGAAACTTAATGGTGACTTTCCTAATGGTCTATAATTATAGAATCTTGACACAAAATGAGAACTAAGAAATCAACTGGTCTGTTTCACGGAACAGATGAAGAAATTGATGCACAGAAATGTTAAATGATTTACCTAAAGTCCTTTAGCTAAAGAAAAACAAAACAAAAACTAGGCAAAACTGGGCCTTTGTCCTAGCTTTCTGACTCTGAAGCCAGTGTTCTTTCTCATCTATAAACTTAAGTTTAGACACTACAGAATCTGAGCAGATGAGGTTTTACCAAATTCTGAATTATCAGGTCAACAAAATGGAAAGGAAGTTTTTTAACAATTAATTTTACTCATCCATTCATTCACTCATTCATTCATTTCTTTATTATAATTCTTTGGGTGCAAGTAGGCACATTTATTATTAATTTGGGAATGAGGAAATCTTTGGGAGGGGATATTAATGAATATCAAAATCTAAAATTCATAAAACCTTACTTTTGACCGTTTGAAATGTCTTCTTGTCAAACAAACCACCCTTTAAAGTGGCTCCTTAAATTCATCAGAGACACATAATTGCAGAAAATACATTATCTTGAGAGCCATGGAGAGGTAAATAAGTCACCCTTCTCCTTCAGCCTCTTCCTCATTGTTCAAGTCCAGAGGCATTTCCTGGGGGTCTCACTCTTAGTTTCAAAGGCAAGTTCTTTGAAGAAAAGACAATCACTTTGAAAGAATGCTGTCTTCTTTGTACAAGATTTTGAGATAACCCCAAACTCTGCAGGGAACAAGTCAAAACAACAAAAATAAATCATCAACAGCAACAAGGAAATCCCACCAAAAAAACGACAGACCAAAAAAACAAACCAAAACAGGGAAATATGGCAAATTTTTTTTGCCTCCATCCTTTTTTTAAGGACCCCTATCTTTCTAATACTTAGCTGTTCTTTACCCTCATGTACCTTCTCACTAGTATAGTGAGGTATAGAACTGAGGAATCTGGGTGGCCAGAAAAGAACCTTCCAAGAAAATAGAAATACATATCGTCTATAATAACATGAATAGTGATAATGTAATATCTAGAGAGATGAAGGATAATGTTCATATTAGTTGCTAGTCTTCTGGATCTCTGAAACATCACTGTTATTGACATACTTCTGCAATTTTTCTGTCACTTATTTTGTTCTCCAAATTGTGCTTTGATCTTTTTTGTAAAGCAGATTAGAATAATGGATGAAATGGATGAGTTTACCTTGCAAATGTCTGTATTCCCCTTTTATTTTTAAACCATGGGCAAGTTCTATACATAATGCAAGATTGCAAGTAAATTTTCAAGTAGCCAATGTGAACTCCAAATTTAGTTCTTCTATTATTAGTGATGGAACACTAGGCAGAAAAAACTTTAAAAAAAAAAAAGCAATACACTCTTGGATTTTGTAGGAATACTCAACTTTAATTGTACCTAATCATTTTCTAAGCTTGTACCTATGATAAAGCATTGTTACTTGCTGATAGAAAGGGTCAATAGTTTTTGCAGCCATTTTTCAAGCCAGCATACTTGAAGAAATAGGGAGAGGAAGAAATTTGTCTTATAAGGATGTGCGTATGTCCTTGCCCCGGCAGTGAGCCACAGCCGCCCCTCTGCCTCTGCAGGAGTTAGTGTTCCAACACTAGCAGGGACAGCAAGAGTTTTCGGTGCAGCCACAAGAAAATGCATTACTGAATTGGAAGGCCATGAAGGTGAAATTTCAAAGATTTCTTTCAACCCCCAAGGGAACCGTCTTCTCACTGGCAGCTCTGACAAAACAGCTAGAATCTGGATGCTCAGACTGGTCAGTGCTTCCAGGTTCTTGAGGGACACATGGATGAGATCTTTTCATGTGCTTTCAACTATAAAGGTGACATAATCATTACAAGAAGCAAGGATAGTACCTGTAGGATATGGTGCTGATTGAAGAAGGCCAGTCCGTGAGGAAACTTGCCAGTTGGAGCGTCACACCCAGCCAGCAAGCTATTTTGGTATTTCATGTTTTCTCTTTGTCCACAAGTCAACCATTTATACACTGTCTTTAGCTTCACAGATATGACCATTAAAGCTGATGAAGTTATATCATTCCTTGATATTATTTAATAGAGATGACAGGAACGAGCATACTGTTTGGTAAACGTCACTGGTTATTTCAATTTTCTTTCTTGATAGCATCACGATACTGATAAGTGAAACAAGAGTAATGTAACAATGTGTCTCCTAGATTCTACTTTGAAGCCTATTATTATAATTTCTGTTGAATAAAGATTTTGGAGAAAAAAAAGGATATGCAACTTTATTCTTTATTCTGTTGGTTCCTTTGAAAATATCAGAAATTTTATTTTCTGATTGATATTATAATTTTACTTCTCCCTATAATGGCCCTTGAATTTTACTAATAGCAAGAGCAGATTACCCCTAACCTTTGAGCAATTTTGTCTTCAAAGACATCCTTTCATTTTTGATTATATCTCAACAAATGTCTGTTGAATTGGTGAAAGTATGCATTTTTTATTTAATGATCCTTCTGTCTGAAATGAAAAACTATTATTAATGCTCTTTCTTTAAACACATTCTGTATCTCATGAAGTTATTCATGGCACGATCATGAAAAATTAAATAAGACAACGAGCAGAATCAACAAGGACCATCGTTGGTGACTTGCCTCATTAAGACCCTTTACCAAGCTCAGTCTTGGTAGATCTCGTCCCTTTAGTGTATTCCATGACTTACTTTCCCAGAATTTTACAAACGCTGGTTAAGTCCCTGCCACCTCTTTGGAGAAATGGATTTCATACATTTCTCACTATTATATGAAACGCTTAATCTTAGTTATCCTAATTTTACTTGTTTTGGAAAAAAAAAATGCCCTCTTAGCTTTCTATTTCAGAATTGGGAAATAAGTCAAAGTTCACTTTGTTCAAGATGCTGATTATTTTCTGAAAATTATTTTTTTTCTCTCAGTTCATACAGTACATGTCAACTTGCCAGATCTCTAATTTTCCTGCAGTTTCAATTTCTAATCAGTCACTAGTTCCATTCGATATTCCTTGGTATTTGCCAAGCAATAATAAAAACAATAGGCAAAATTGAAATAGCATTTACTCCGATGAAGGTGCTCTTTCAATAGTCTGTTTTTTACAGATGAAAGAGACCCAGGCACAGAGTGGTCATCCAAGGTCACACAGAAAGTACCTGTTGGGCCAAGAGTCAACTCCAGACTCTAGTTCCAGCTCCAGTGTCCATTTGCGTGACAGCTGACAAAAGCTTTGCAAATGTCAACATTCCAATGTCTCATGTAAGAGTGGGTTAATTTTTTTAAATTGTATATCCAAAACACTTCTGACTGCTTCCTATAGTTTTGATGGCTGCTTTGAAGTTGCTCATTGGTGGGGGACTGTTTCTTCAGAGAATATTCTGTGGGAACTTTCAGATTCCCTTACCTTCCTCACAGCAGATCTTTTGGACTCTTCATTTTACATATACAGTTTTTATTTTTGTCTTTTAATCCTCAGAATTCCGCACCTTGCATTTAACAATGCTAGAACTTAGCCATACATTTTCTTTAATTTCCTAACATGTCACTGTAGGCCACCTCATCAGCTTGGTTCCTCATTCTTGATACAGTTTAATGTATTGAGAAATGAAATATTTCCTGCCGTACCAATAAACAAAGGATGTCAGAGTCATCAATGATTGCAGCCCCTCCAATGTGAGCCCAGGAAACTCAGGACTGAAAAGGATGCCTGCCATCTAGCAGCCATCAGACTGCAGCCACTCCCTGCGGTGAGCCCTGAGGAAACTCAGGATGTTTCAAGATACTGGCCCTAGATGGCTGAGGTGCATATTCAAAGGAATGATTTCAGTGAGCCAAGACTCTTGCATCTTACCATACGTAGAAAAGCGCTAAATTCCTTAACTTGAGTATTAGATAGACCCTTCCAACATCCTATTCGGTTGGCTGCTTTCATGTGATACAGCATAGAATTGAATCAATGAAATCTTTCATCCTACTTCCCACTGTTCCATTTCCTTCACCATTAAAAGAGTTCTTCGATTCCATGCAACGGCATATGTGATCTCGTTTTGGTAAAGCAGGCATTCTGAGAGTGCTTGAATAGTGGAGCTGGCAGAGGCATTGATGTCAAGAAAAGCAAATTCTTATCTGTAGTATGAGCAATTCTGCTAAAGACGGGTTACCAACACCTCCAGAGCAGAGGGTCCTATGTAATCAGCAATGCTTTTAATTAATCCCAGGGCCTGGCTTTCAGCAAAGTGGACCTTTTGGCCCCAGATATGAGCTTTTTTAATGTTGTCAAGTAGACCCTTTCACTTTCACATCTTGCCTTCATTTGTCCCTGAGAGCTGTGGTAGAATCATGTGTGCTAAGGGGATGTGGCATGGGGTAGAAAAGGGTTTGTCACAGTCACTTGGCAAAATATTCAAACTCGTATTGTGGCGCAGAAACCCCAACCCCTATGATCTAGCCTTGTCCTCTTCTCAGATCCCACCAGAGACTCCACTGGAAGCTCAGCTTCATGTGGGAAAGGATTTGGTCAGTGTTGTTCACTTCCATACCTTCAGTATCTGGAACACAGTATGGCCCTTGGTAAGTGCTAGAAATAGATGTGAATGAATAAATCTTATAGCCAAGCATTCCTTTGCTCGCTCTGTTCCAACCGCAACTGTCCTTCCTTCTGTTCTTCCAACTCAGAAGCTCATTCCCTCCTCGGGGGTCTCTGCATGAGGTACCCTGCCTGAAATGCCTTCCCTCAGACCTTGGAATGGGCGGCACCTCTTCATCACTCTATGACCAACTTCAATATCACTTTCTCAGAGAAGTGTTTTTGGTCACCTGTTTTAAAGTATCTCCTTCAATTACTTTTTAACACTTTTTTATATTTTATATTTTGGTATCATTTATGATTAGCTGAAATTGTCTTGTTAATTTGTTGAGATGATCTGTTTCCTCCTACTAGAGCAGAGCGTGTCTCCTATTTACAGCTGTTCCCCTTGTACCTTGACACTGACAACAATGCAAGGTACTCAATAAATATTTTATTAAATGGTTGAAGAGCACTATTAACTTAATTCATGAGGAAATACACTTCTTGTTGGAGGGTTTTGCCTTTCTTTGAAAAACCGTGCGTTGCCCCAGTTGATTATTCTTCACCAGATTTTTGGCAAAACTATTGAAAGTGATGCACTGTACTGTAACCCCCTGGTCCTGCTATAGAATATTTTAAAACCTAAGAACAATGTGTGTACCAACCCATTCTTTCACACAGTGGCTAGTTGTATTGAGAGGGTTGTACATTTGGTCAATAACTTCCCAATTTTTTTCCCACATCTTTTCAGCTCTCTTGGATGATTGCCTTTTTGCCCTAAAAGATGGATAGACATTTAGCATAGTCATTGGTCTAGTTGGGAGGCCTTGGTATTGAACACTCCATGAAGAAGCATTTCCAACCTGCACATTGTAGAGTTCAGATTAGGGAACAATTAATCTCCATCTGTAAACACTAAGAAGGAACTCACTTAGGCTCTCAGCCACACTTCCTTGTTCTGGAGAGAATCATCACCTCAGTCATCATGGTGTCCCACTTGGCTTTCTTCCTCTGTTTCATAATCCTTAAACCTCTTTTTTTTTTTTCCTCTCTCTCTCTCTTTACATTCGGAAGCCTTTTTTAAGGAACTCTGCAGTGTACCAGGAGATGGGATTTCTAGGTTATATTTAGCTGTTCACACTGTGAGGTTCTCCCTTCACACTTGGTCTAGCTTCCCGTGCATAGAAAGCTACAATAACCTTTTTCTTCTCCCAGATAGACAAGCTAATTACTTCTCTTGTTCGTCTTTATGCACAGTCTTTTCTACTCTTTTCCGTAAAATATATTTAGGTTTCTTTGGGGTTATTGCTTTTTTCCCTTCAGTGTATTTTTCTTATTCATGTCTGCATGTTGTCTTAATCACCTTTTTAAAAAATGAATAATTATATAAGATATTTTGGGGGTTTCTATATTCTTGTTTCAGAGGCTTGATTTATAAATAGCTTCTTTTTTGCTGGGCTTTTTATGAGTATCAATTTTTAAAATGTGCTTTCAACTGAAGTTGTTAAACCTATTGAAACATAGACTTTAGTTCTCTGAAGATCTAGATTTTACTTGCTGTCAATGCAACTAAACCTCAGTCTTTGCCATCCTGAGCAGCACTTAACAGTACTTAGTCTTCTGCATATATGCAAAGATTTGAGTCCCGAAGTCTTAAGACCTCATTTACTCAGTCATTCACAGTGAAGTATATATCAAATGAAATGAACCAGCTAGTTTCTAAATGTGTGCAGCTCCAGAAAGAAGCATACAGTTTTATTAGCTAAAATCATACGAGACTAAATCATACCAAAACTACATAGTAAAATCATATAAAACCAATCTTTTGAAGACAAAGGGGACTTTAACACCTACTTTTCCACACACAGATTTGTTCTGGGTCTGGTTCCAGTGAAAGCTGACTATTTCTTACGAACTCTAGACTAGTTAAGTTAGAAATGGCTTACATTGTTGATGTTGACGTTGTTCCTGTTCCAGTAGGAGTACACTGCAGAGGGCAAGGTCGGCATCAGAAATGGCGCATTTTAATGGATTTCTAAGAAGAGAAACAGTTGTAGATATTCACTGATGCAAATAACAGTGATGTAAAGCTGGTCATTTGTTTTCTTTAATTTAAAAAAAAATTAAAATAATCCAAGGAGAGTGAAAATCAGGGTCAGTCTCTGCATGTGCAGTCTGAGCTCTATTTGAGGGCTTTCATGAATCAAATCTGCCAGTCTAAACCTGATACTTGGTTTTAAGGGTTAAGTGTACCTAAAATAATAATGTTAAAGTGATCAGACATTTTTGTGTAGAATAAAAATGTCTGTTGTTAGTTCCATTCTGTCTTATTTTGGTATGGTGAAGCAGGACCAACTAAAGCAGTATTAATTTCAGTCAAATTGAATAGAATGGCAAAGCTATGAGATAAACTGGGAAACTGAACAAACAGGATCCAAATAACAGTCCTTTGAAGTGAAAATTACTAGCATCACTGCTGTAAAGTGTAATCTGCTTTCAGAAAAATAAGGCTGTTCTTTTCCTTGTGAAACAAGGAAATAAGGTTGGATATGAAATGGACAAGAGTGTGAGAAGCTGTGCAGTGGAGGGATCCAGAGGGAAGAGAACAAGCATTTCCTTTCTGGGGGAAAGTCATTTATCAGAGAATAACAACTGAGTCCTGGTACTGTAGATCAGCAGTTCCTGGATGTGTGGATTTTTTTTTTCAAAACTATATTTTGAAAATTTTCAAATATACAGAAAAGTTGAAAGAATTGTACAGTGAACATTCATATACACAGGACCTAGATTCTGCAATTAATATTTTATTGTACTTTCTTTGTTACCTAAATATCCATCTATCTATCTCTAATCACTTACCAATCTGTCTTGGTTTTGAGGCATTTTAAAGTAAATTAGAGACATGATTACACGTCATCTCTAAATACATTGCTACATAATGAACACCACTATGTAGAGTTCAATACTTGTGTATCATTTGCTTTTTTAAAGTATATATATATATTTTTTTAATAGATCTTTATTGGAATATAATTGCTTCACAACACTGTGTTAGTTTCTGTTGTACACCAAAGTGAATCAGCCATATGCAGACCTATGTCTCCATATCCCCTCCCTCTTGAGCCTCCCTCCCATCCCCCCATCCCACCCCTCTAAGTCATCGCAAGGCACCAAGCTGATCTCCCTTTGCTATGCTGCTGTTTCCCACTAGATATTTTACATTCGGTATAGTATATATGTCAATGCTACACTCACTTTGCCCCAGCTTCCCCCTCCCACCCCATGTCCTCAAGTCCATTCTCTATGTCTACATCTGTATTCCTGCCCTGCAACTAGGTTCATCAGTGCCATTTTTTTTTTTTTTTAGATTCCATGTATATGCATTAGCATACAGTATTTGTTTTTCTCTTTCTGACCTACTTCACTCTGTACGACAGACTCTAGGTCCATCCACCTCACTATAAATAACTCAATTTCATTTCTTTTTATGGCTGAGTAATATTCCATTGTATATATGTGCCACATCTTCTTTATCCATTCATCTGATGATGGACACTTAGGTTGCTTCCATGTCCTGGCTATTGTAAATAGTGCTGCAATGAACATTTTGGTACATGACTCTTTTTGAATTATGGTTTTCTCAGGGTATATGCCCAGTAGTGGGATTGCTGGGTCATATGGTAGTTCTATTTTTCGTTTTTTAAGGAACCTCCATACTGCTTTCCATAGTAGCTGTATCAATTTACATTCCCACCAACAGTGCAGGAGGGTTCCCTTTTCACCACACCCTTTCCAGCATTTATTGTTTCTAGATGTTTTGATAATGGCCATTCTGACCGGCATGAGGTGAAACCTCATTGTAGCTTTGATTTGCATTTCTCTAATAATTAGTGATGTTGAGTGTCTTTTCATGTGCCTCTTGTCCATCTGTATGTCTTCCTTGGTGAAATGTCTATTTCGGTCTTCCGCTCATTTTTTTTTTTTCATTAGGAGACTTTTATTTTAAAAGTGTCACCTTAAACTGCAAGGATGTCCATTAAGCATCACAATTAAACATGCCAAAGGAGAAGGCATGTTGTCAAAATGCCCACTTAACCCACCCAAACATCTCAAACCCACCCTTTGCTGACCTTCTATAATTCCATTTTTTTAAGTTTTTTTTTCTTTTTTTAAACAAGAGAAAGTAGACAGATACATGTTGGTAAATGCTAACTGTCCATATTCACATAGAGACACAGTGTAATCTCTGAGCCCAATATACAGAGAAAGGAGGAAAAAAGCTAGAATTCTATGCACTACTACACAGGGGCCTAGCACCCTCCAGCTTCCAGCAGAGCTAAGGGAGCAGAAGGTTTTTCTTTTTTCCCACAGAGCATGGTGGTGTTGATTCCATAAAGTTTTTGTTGAGACAGGAAGGGATAAAAATGAATTTGGAACAGAAAGGGGTAGAGATTCTTTTCCCACTGAATTCTGCTCAAGGTATTTCCCCCCAAAATAAGTTGTGAGCCATGGTATAAAGGAGAAAAGAGACCTCAAAAACAGGGCGACTGAGCACAAGAGGAGAAGGAGAAAAAAAAAAAAAAGACTGCAACTTGCTCCCAGGGACTGGAGAAAATTAACAAAGGAAGGTTGGAATCCATCAGTGTTCCATTAGTCATCTTCTCCTTCACCTTCCTCTCCTCCCTCCCCCTCATCACCTTCAGCCTCATCCCCTTCTTCATCAGTATCTTCCAGTCCTTCTTCCTCTTCATCGTCATCGTCACCTTCTTCTCCTTCCCCTTCCTCATCATCCGTGTCCAGAACCAAGTAGTACTATAATGGATTTGGCCGAATATCATCTTTGATGACCTCTCCTAACTCATGTGCACCTGCATCAGAATGATCAGTAAACCAGGTGAAGAAGCTTTCTGGGTCCTCATGCTGTCTCTTCCTGCTGGCTTTATTCTGAGTTTGACTTGAACGTTTTGTCACATCCTTTCCGGATTTCCATTTGATTTCAGTGGACTTTGAAGATGGATCACCAGTCTCATTCAGATGAAATTCTTTGGAGAGAACTTTATTTTCAAAGTAAGGGTTTTCATCAAAATGAAAATCTATTCTGTAACCTGATTTAATATCTTCAAATTCTGTCACTTCGACTCTTATCAAATAATGCAGCGCCTCTTCGTCCTCCTCCCCAAGCAGTGCAGACACTTGTGGATGGTTAACAAATGTTGTTACCCAAAAATGTGGGGTTTTGCCGATCAATTCCGACCTCTTCTGAAAAAATGGTTGGCGTAGTTTGTTATATTTCTGTTCTACTTTCAAAATCTCCTCACTGGCTTGTTCGTTAAGTCTGTCTATTTCATTTTGTACTTCATCCATGTGTTCAATTGCTTCTTGCTGTTCCTTTTCTTCCTTCGGCAAGTTCGGAGAAGCAGACGTTTCCTCTGGCCTGGAGGCAGGAGTCCTTCTCGGTTTCTTCGGTTTCTTTGCTTGGGGTGGAAGTGAAGACTGGTGTTTGGGGGCCATGCTGGGAGAAAAGCCAAGAATCCACCCAAGGGAAGAAGCTCGTACCAGGAGCTCTGAGAACTCTTCCGCTCATTTTTTAATTGGATTGTTTGGTATATCTTTCCAGAATCTTTCGTATATATATTAGGTGCCAGTACTTTGTCAGATATATGTTTTATGACTATTTTCTGACAGTCTGTAGGTTGTTAATTCATTTTCTTTATATCATCTTTTGATGAAGAGACATTTTAAATTTATTACTCTTTTATAGTTATTGCTAGAGTCTGTCAAAGAAACCTTTGCATAATCTCAAGTCATAAAATATTCTCCTATGTTTTCTCCTAGACGTTTTATAGTTGTGGCTTTTCCATTTAGATTTAGGATCCAGCTCATGTTAATTTTACTACGGTGTTAGGTATGCATACCTATATGGATATGCACTCATTCCTTTCCCCTTGGTTGACTTTGTTCATCAAAATCCAATACCCATGTATGTTTAGGTCTATTTCTGGGCTCTAGATTCAAAATAACACCATTTCTGTATAAGGACACAGTAGAGGTATCATTAGTAATACTTGACAACTTTGAGTTTTGACATGATACCCTCAATAGATTTTCCAGGACCTTTGACATAAAGATCTGGAATTCCCAGCATAGGAGTATATTGCATAGAAAATACTTAGTTTCTAATATTATGTGTAAAAATTAATGTTACTTTTTTGTGGTAGAAATATCCCTCCACCGTCTTCATAAACTTGGTGGAAAACTTCAGACGACACATAAGCTTCTAATGTTGTTCTATAACTTACAAGCCTTTCTGCTATATTTCACTGTAATAAACATTTCAGTGTAAATACAATTTCTGAATTCCAAATGATGTCACTTTTTAAGATTTCTTTTGTTGTATAACAAAATTCCGGAGTACCAAATAGATTAGGGCGTTCCCAGGCATAGCATTCACACTCTACATATAAAAAGTGCAGGGCTTCCCTGGTGGCGCAGTGGTTGAGAGTCCGCCTGCCGATGCCGGGGACACGGGTTCGTGCCCCGGTCTGGGAAGATCCCACATGCGGCGGAGCGGCTGGGCCCGTGAGCCATGGCCGCTGAGCCTGCACGTCCGGAGCCTGGGCTCCGCAACCGGAGAGGCCACAACAGTGAGAGGCCCGCGTACCGCAAAGAAAAAAAAAAAAAAAAAAAAAGACTGTCCACTCGAAAACTTCTTTTGATAAATACTAATTAGCAAGTTTTCTATGACCATTGTAAAATAACAACTGTTACATGTCTACTTGATTTGCCCTAGCATTTCCACAACTAGTCTTCCATACTTCAGCAACTGTCTCATCCATTTCTAAATGGGCATACTTTCTCAACCTCACATAACTTATTCATCTTTAAATGCCCTTTCACATAAATAATGTCTCTTTCATTTTCATCTTAGTTTCACATGCGTACATTCTTAAATGTTTGTCAGTCACTGAGCAGGGCTATTCTTCCAGGACAGTGGGGTTGGTTTAATTGGGATGCAAAGCTTGTAGCTGCAGAGGGCAGGCACGTGAAGCCTAATTCCAGATTTGTGAGTGCAGAGCAGATGCCGGGCACCAGGGGCAATGGTAGATTGTTGTAGAGTGGATACAAATGTGCACAGCACTCCCTCTCTTTCACTCACATTCTCCCCTAGACAGCACTATGGGACCGAACTCTGCTTTCTAAAGGCATCATGCCATGCTGTGGGGCTGCTCCAGGCGGTGCAATGTGTTATGATGCTTTTCTAGATTACTGTTCTGCTTAAAACTCATTTTTAAAAGAATGATTTCCTGACTGTTCCCATATAGTCAGTAGGAATTCTGTGCAGAAGTTTTATCACTCAGATGTGGAAAGCATTACCTGTTTTTCTCTTTTCTCTGTTTCTGTTTTCTCTGGCTAAAAGTTATAGTACAAGTTATATTTTTTCCCTCTTTATACCCTGTAGTATTTATGGATTTCCAGAATGTCCCTTTGGCTTAAAATGAAGCAGCATGTTATACAGATTAGGAGCTGTAATTGTTAGGAAAATGCTATAGGGCTTTTTAGCAAGCTACACATCACATTTGATTAATGAGAAATAATGGTAGACAGCATTCTTTATAGAGAAAATGTGTTTACCATATTTCTTTCCTTAAAATAGATGTGATTTAACAGGTGAAATGTCCTATGATTCCTCTCCTTCACGCAGACATAAAATTGATAGCCTCTTCCATATGGAAAAGAGTATGACATACACAGGAAGTTAGAGACATTGACATAATTGTCTTCAAAGTACAGACAGGCCTGGCACTTTGAGAAATTTTAAGTCGGTATTCACTCTATGAAATGAGGGAACATAAATGAATAATAATATTCCCGAGGAACTGTAGTCATATGAGGAACTTTCTTTAATGTAAGTTGCTAAGATTTAGGGAGAATCATTTGTGTATTTGTTTCTTTTGTATGTTAACAAGTTTTACGTTTGCATACAAGGAAGAAGTGTCTAATGGAGATAATATATTACAAATTATGTTTCAGTTATAATGGTTGATTTAGTGAATTTTTTAAATTGAAGTATAGTTGATTTACAATGTTGTATTCTTCTGTACAGCAAAGCAACTCAGTTATACAAACATATACATTCTTTATATATACATATAATATTATATGAATACATATTTATATTCTTTTCCATTATGGTTTAAATACAATTTTATCTCTACTTAATCAAAGCTTGTCGGTTGCCTTTGAGAGGATAATATTCTGCCTGTGTTAGGCAAGCATCCGTAGATGGCACACACTGCCTTCCCAGGGCCTATTTGCTGTTGTACGCCAAGCGTCCTGGTCCAGTGTCCTCATCACACTCTCCAGAGGATTGTGCTCTCACCCATTCTCTAAGGAGACCTTGTGTGCTCACATGGTCAGACGTGGCAGACTCCGTGGATAAACCTGTGAGCTTTGGTAGCGAAGTACTTGAACCTAGCCAGACTTCTCTCATACAGTCTCCTCCTTGGAGCCTGGGAAAAGAACTAATGCTGGAGTAATGTATACTCCCTCAAAGTTGAATTGGGTGGGTCGAGAGCCACCCTGTCCTCTCTACTGGAGGGATTCTGATACTCATTCTTGGGAGAGCTCTTCCTTAGCTTGGTCCTTTTGTTACCTCTGCTCGACAGAAAGTACCATCTTAAGGGATAGTTCCTTAAGTTCCAGCATGGTCAGATGCTTCAAATAGTTCTCAGTAAACTGGATAAACAAATAACAATTGTCCCGATTTGGGAACTTTTAGGGGCATTTGGGGATATCTCTTATGGTGAATTGTTCCAGGATAATTAAAGATACTTTCCTGGAGATATTTTTCTTCTGAATAACAAGTTACTTTGGGAAAATCTAACTGATCATTCTATTATGCCTTGTGATTCTTGTTAGTAAGCCCATAAAAGTATAAATAATCACAGCAAAACTGCAGACAGCAGGAATTCTAGTCACTGGCAGAGATGATGCCAAATGAGTGCAATGTGATTCCTCTGGAAGATCCAAATCCTGAAGGTGTCCTCACTACATTTTGTGGAATGTACCACCTCATATTGATATATTCAGTTGCAAAATAATGTCATGGGGAAAACAAGACATGCAGATATTCATGGGTCTTAGGAAACCATTCATCCCTCTCACTGGAACCTGAATATTAAGTCTAGAACCTTCCCTATCCCTACAACATCCATTTACCCCATAAAGTGACCTATTTATATTGCCATTAAGCCAGCCTTAAGATTCTATTTTGTCACTAATGATTAAGTTAGTTTCCTAGATTAAATTCATTTCCTAGATTACATTTTTAGAGAGAATATATAAGCTTGATTAAATGTCAATCCAGTAAATATTAACCTTATTCCTACTATGTGCAAATTACTCTGCTGAGTGAACTAGAGAATAAGAATGTAAGTAGTACCAAGTACCTATCTTCATGGTATTTGAAAATCTAGTGATTGGGAGCAGTGCATAAATAAGGGTAACGTAAAGAAAACTATGGCCACTTCCATAAGGTAAGCATTAAGTACTATTGCATTTTAGAAAAGGAGTGCTCACATATGAGCATCGATGTAATGCTCATAGGTGATTACTAAATAAAAGGGAATATTTAAGATGGACTCAGAAGATAAGTAGAATTTAATGGCTAGAGATGTGCAAGGCAAAGGCATTGAGATAGCAAATCATCTGATGTTTTTAAATGCAGAGCCTGGTCCGGGTAGGCTCTAAGGATGAGTATGGGAGAGTAATAGGAGGTACAAATGCACAGGTAGGTGGTCTAGGGTTAGGGCTAGGGTTAGGGTTAGAGTTAGAGTTACTGTGGATGGCCCTGAATGCCAGCATGGAAACTGACCTTAATCTGGTTATTAGAGGAGAGCTAATGACCATTCGTGAACAAAGGAATGGTGTGAAGCCACTGTGCTCTCGCAGGAACACACTAGCTTGGGACTGGAATATGGACTGCAGAGAGGAGGAGACAGAGGAGACTGCTAATGTGGGACTAGTGGGAAGACTATAGTAGTCCCAGCAACAGGTAACAGGGACCAGGAATCGTGTTTTTAGGAACTGAGTCGCACAGGAAGGGGGCAGAAGAGAGATGGTCACGTGCAAGTCAAGGAAGGCAAGTCAGAAAAGAGGGGATGGGCAACCAAATTCTAAGGAGAATGTTTGCAAGAAGAGGTGCCTAAAGAAGACATTTTAAAAAATTCTCCTAGATGGTCCATAAGATTTAAAATGTCACCATGTGTAAAATGGTTGCAGAATATTTTAGTTCCTTCTCTACATCAAATAATACACATTAACCATAATTTTGGATTGTATTTAATATCCACATGAATTAATATGCATGAGAGGGCAGGCTCGAAGCGAGTTCAAATTTTATCCAGACATATAACCTCAAGTTTCATACATTGCTTTTCAGTGGGACACTTCTCTTGCTCAAGTAGGTGGTAAGCTTCTGAAATGTAGATGTTCTTTTCTTCTTGTAGACCCAGAACAGTGCCGAAAGTGAGCAAGCAGTAAATGCTTCATGATTCATTTATAGTTAAATAATTGTGATAAGTAGAACAGGTATTTGTGTTCTTTTCTGCTTTTATGCAATCACAGTGACTTTGCTCACTTAAAACTTTGGCCTTTTACACTTGCACAAGATAAGAATCCTGTTTTAATGAGGTTAGAAAGATAAGAGCAACATATTTTCAATATTCAGAACCACTGTGATGGGAAACAGAGGTGCAGCATGTACTATTTCCTGAGGAGAAAGTAGAGACCAACCATTGAGACAGAAAACTGATTTAAATTAATTAATTTTTATCATCTTTATTGGAGTATAATTGCTTTACAATGTTGTGTTAGTTTCTGCTGTATAACAAAGGGAATCAGCTATATGTATACATAGATCCCCGTATCCCCTCCCTCTGAGTTTATTATTTTAAACTATATGATAGATCACATCCGTAATCCAGAAAAAACCTTCCTAATGGTATTCCTTTTTAAAATTTTAGTTATTTAGCAGAACCTTGTATTATATTACCTAGGTTTAATCAACTAAATAGAAATTATTAGAAAAATCTGTTACATTCTGACAATTATATTCTGGTCCATGAGTTGGCTTCTAATAGATGATCAAAATCAATAAACTTCTAGCAGGGAATCGCAAGGAAAAATATCATGGAAGAGTTTAATATTAAATCACATATTACATTAAGAAATTAATACAAATTCTCCTTATAAAATGCAAGCTTTTGATAAAATACAGAGACCACTAAAACCTCAAGTCCACAATATACATGACAGCAAAAGTAAGAAATTGAATAAGGCTACAATTTGAGGGAATGAAAAGCCTTAACTTTTTGATTGTTTCTTGATTCAAGACATCTAACCAGTTTTGCATTATGGTCTCGGAAATATCTGGTAAAACTGTTGTAGAACATTTTGAAATTAATTTAATTTACTTTCTGTGTAATAGTGCATTTTTACATTATCAAATTACAAATTATCCTGAAAGAGCATAATCTAGGCCTCTGGGATATCTTTTGAATTTCCTCTGTAGTAATTAAATTTCCTAAGCATTTATGGAGTACCTCTTATGTGCCAAGCCATTTGGTATATTCTTATGATACAGAGATCGATCGTGTTTTTCTCTGTGCCCTTAGAGTCCACCTTCTAGCTGGAACATCTGTTTGGTAAAGCACTTCTAGAGAGTATGAGATCTACTTGCCACATATGAGGCATGACCAGAATGCATTACTAACCTTGATGAGGAAGTAGATCATTCCTGTAGGAGGAAGCAGGAGAGTTAAATTAGGAGGGAGAGGAGCAAGGTATAAGGGTACTCCGTAAAAACCAAACAAAACCAACAACTAGCATAAAGTCTGAAGCTCCACGATTTTTTCGGGATTCATGGAGGCGCTCTTGGAGATGGTGCATTGTTTGCAAATGTGTGTGGGACAGAGGTTTGGGAGAAAAAGTCAAGAGATAATAGAATAAAAAGGAGAGCAGAAAGGGGATCTAGGATGAGGAAGCAAAAATGCAGCCCCCAAATGAGTTGGTAGTAGATGTTTTAAATCAACCAGATTAAAATGTATCGTGAGGTTTAAAATGATTCCTGGTTGCTAACTCAATAATTTAACCCTTTTCAGTTCTACCATGAAGAAATAATTAGAAATGGCATCAAAGATTAATGCATAGAGATAGTCACAAAATGTTATTCACAACCAGGAAATACTAGAGACAACCCGAGCATGAAAGGGATGGAATGATTAGGCAAATCAAGTTTCCAAATAGGGCCACATGGTCTGGAGACTTTACAAACCACACATTCGTGACGTCCAGCTCTGTACCACCTGTGGAGAAAGGGAGGGAAAATTCTCCACCTATCTTGAGTAATCTTACTTTTGGATGATTGGATGTAATTCCATCAAATAGTTCTGTTTTACTATAATTGCCAATCAATATAAGGATGTAAATATTCAAAATATTGAGCTTAACGAAGGAAAAAGATCTAGGGGAAGGAGCATATTTGTGACTCATCTTACTCTTCCTGGCCAGTCCTCTCCCCACTTTTATTTATCGTAGATAAATCAAAGAATCAATGAAGGGTCCTGGTTTCCTTCAGCCCCTTACATACTGTAGACTTCATACATTCTTCTATACATATTATTGAAAGCTGTTTTATTGTCACTTAACACCTTTTGGTTTTAGTCCCTTCTTTAATTGAATTTGTATTTCCTTTGGTTCTTTTTTCTTTTGTTGCTGAGGACTTAGCCAGGTCTGAAGATTTACAGAATGTGGCTCATGTGATGAGCTTTGAAAATGGCTTCTTAGGATGGATGAAGGAAAGTTTTCCCAATAATTGAGATTGCAGTCAGTGTTTCAGTCCTTTGAGATCGTTCAGTTCTGTTCTTTTCTGCTTGATAGACTTTACCTTGAACGTTAGAAGATTTCATCCATGAAACTTATGAGATTCTACCTGGTGCCTTTCAAGTTGAAATTCAGTATTAGTTCTGTCTATACTCCTGGCAGGCAAACAGAGCTTCTTAAAAAGAAAATTCAAATACAATCCCAAATTCTCTGATGAGAGTAGATAGGAATTTTGATGGAACAGATTCGTATGAGCAGAATCAGGATTGATTTTCCCCTGACTTACCTGACTATTTAAATTAATTTTCACTTGATTTTTTTTTGTAATTAAAGTAGTGATATGCCAAAATATCAGACGTTTGATGACTAAGAACTGTGTAGATGAAGAAGACAGTGTTAACAGAATAGTAAGCCTGTGCCAGGAGATAAACGCTACGTTTTATTCATCTCCCTGACGGAAAGTAATTTTTCTGTGCAAACAACTAAGTCATTTTGTTAATGATTTACTGAAAAGTTCGTAAAGGATTTTGAAGAAGACTTCATCATCTGAAATCTAGAATTAGTATCCTTCATTTTAATATCTTACTGTGTGAAATAGGCTGTACTCTCACGTAATCCTGAAAGAGTATTTGCCAAAGGAAGAAAAAATGTCTATATGTCAAGTTTCCATAAATATTAAAAAAAAAAAATCATTGTGCCCTATTAAGAAAGAGGCTATGAGTTTATAAGGAAAATAAAACAGGTTACTTCAATTAGTTTTTACTACTTTGGTCAGTTCTGATGCATAAATAACCAATTATTTTTCTCTTCTGTTTTATATAACAATTTTTTAGACTCATCAAAAGTTAATAACAGTGAGGAGATAGACAAAGCAGTTCAACAAAAACAACAGGTGTTCAGGACAACAAATAGGACTTGTCCAGTGCCCTCTCCTAAAAACATACTCCATCTTATTTCAGTCCTTTTACTCTAGTTCTAGTGTGACTAGAGTTAAGGACTTTCAGTATTTTCTTAATATATTAACATTTTTTGTAAGGTACCACTTAAAAAGCAGTCCTCTCAGAAACCTATATTGCAAGATTTGGGGGCTGAATTGAAATGAATTTTTCATTCCTTATAAAAGCAAAACAAAATTTTCAAGCATTTTCTTACTTTTTTTCCTCCCAGTTCTTCTCAGCTTTTTTTGTTGCTTACTTAGGGTATCCCTGTTATGTTGAATGAGTCACAGTGCAGGGTGGGTAGAAATCAGAATATACAGAGGAGACAGATGTGTCTTCAGAGGCTTTGGCCTATAACCAGCATTTTCCAGACTCTGATGGGAAGAGTACCAGCTCCTCAGTGTGCCCTCTCTAAAGGGTTTCATGGTCAAATAAATTTACAATGTGCTTTACACTATTTTCCAGTCTTGGACATTTGCAATCATGTTAGCATTCTAAAAGCTCTATTTCATTTTTAAAGTGTTGATTCCTATTCATTTATAGATTTCATAATCCACGAATAAGTTGCAAATTGCAGTATAAAACTACACTGTCCTGGACAATAATGTAGAGTCATGACTGTCCTCAGCATTACCTTATTATTCTTTCAGTGTCTTCACCTCATATTCCCTTAAGTACCGAGTCTTCATTCCTCCCAAGAGGGTCACTTATTACCAAGAAATACATATTGTGTTTCTCCAATATGTATGTGAAAGAACTATAAGCTACTGCGCCTGATTATTTGATCATTTAAATCAGTTTTCACCTAATTTCAATGACCTCGGTTAAGGTGATGGGGCTGACTAGTCTAGGAGTGATAGGGGAAAAATTAAAAGCTAAATTATGATGCTGCCTTGTTAGGGAGATTATTGTAGACTAGTCAAGAAGGGTGTTATGGAGAACACTGTGATTCAGCTGAGTCTAGAAGCACGAGGCAAACTGAAGGAGAATTAGGGAGAATTTGGAGAATTGAGGTGACACACATCCTGGGAGATTGGATAACTCTGTGAGTCAGTCACAACAAGACCACAAAAAGCTCCCTGAGTGGTGTTTGCTTTTGGAAGGATAATATGTAGTTCCCCGGCATGAGTCAGTTGGTGCAGGTCAGTCAAGGAAGAGCTTTTCTCAGAACCTCTCCAATCCTACCATCTAGCAGCCACTAATTATACCTTGGGAAAAAGTGGCTCTTGTCCCTAGGAGCTCCTGAGAAACCCTTATTATACAAAATCCCTTAGTTGTAATGGATCCCCAGCGTATTAAACCTAAGGATACCTAAAGCATTACAATTATCTGATTGTTTCTGCTAAATAATGTTCCACAGAAGAACTATTTTTTTTTTTTTTTTTTGCAATACGCGGGCCTCTCACTGTTGTGGCCTCTCCCGTTGCGGAGCACAGGCTCCGGAAGCGCAGGCTCAGCGGCCATGGCTCACGGGCCCAGCCGCTCCGCGGCATGTGGGATCTTCCCGGACCGGGGCATGAAGCCGTGTCCCCTGCATCGGCAGGCGGACTCTCAACCACTGCGCCACCAGGGAAGCCCTGCACTTTTTATCTTAGTAAACTAATCAGTGTAAATTAATTATCATGTATCCAAGCATAGGCAGTGTTTCTTATGTCTCATACACTTTTCATCTCATAGAAATAGATTCTTGCTCTATGTGAGGAAAAAATTGCTTTCAAATTAAACACATTATGTCATTTGAAGATACTTTTATCTTCATAACTTTTTTCATTCTCTCTCTCTCTTTTCTTAAAGTGGGATGATAAGACAGAAGCTTGTGTCCATTGGTTATGGTCCATGGTGAATTTTTTTTTTTTTTGTAAGACTGTGTGTTTCCAAAAGGAAAATTCCTCTGTCATTCTGAAAATAGCCTCAGGCATTAAAATATCACGTTCTAAAATGTCATTAATTCTCTTTTCTTGTGGCTGCTCAGTTTTCTTGTGAAAGACTTCTATGAACTAGATAAAAGGAGGGGAAAATCACTTTTCGCCTATAGCTTCCACAAGAAGCTATTCTAAGAAAGGGCCTGGGAGGTGGAGGATTGAGAAGCTGCAAATATGGAGAAAGAGACTGGCATATGTTTAAATCATATGTTTCTGAAGTTTGAGCATGAAATTTCATTTTAGAAGAAGTTGCCCTTGGGAATAGAGGAATGAAGTGCTGGGCACCTGTTTGTCTGATGACAACCAAGCTTGAGACAAACTCTGGGCCAACCGGGTCGCCCACCTGTGCTGCCAAAATACCCTCAGATTCAGCTCTGAGTGTGAACGGCGTGTGTTTCCTGAAGATTAGTGAAGAGACAGTAGAAGGTTCAGGCCACCTACTGAATCTTCTAAGCCCCAGTGCTCTCCAATATTCCAGCCATCTCTGCTTTTCTTCCTCTCTCTCTCTATTCTAACCTTAGAATCTCCTCTGCTCTCTCGATTGCTTCACACAGATCTTCACTAGTGGCTTCTCTAAGCTTTGCCAGTTTCTTTTACTTTTATTAGAAACTCGATTATATTATATAGTCCTCAGTCTCAGGTGACATTTGAGTGTTTTTATAGATTCAACCACCATGAATTAAAGCTCTGTAATTGTTTGACTTACTCTATCTGATGTGGGAAAAAAGAATAAACGAAACCGGACAGTTTCCTTAAAATAGGTAAATAGTTCACAATTTCCAGTCTGTATCCAGCATGAGCAAACCAGAGCTGCTTGAACATTTCCTCCATTCCTGGTATCTAGACAACAGGGCATTTTACCTTGACAGAGGCTGGCAGGCAAAGCTCTATCTCAGTTCAGTCTTTCTTTACATCATTTGAATGACATGTTAATGAGCCTTTGTAAAGGCAGGACCCAAATATGATTGTGCTGGATTTATTTTTCCCCGGTGCAGGATCTTTTGCAAAATCCCTGCTGGGCTGCATTTCTTCTGGAGTGTGTCTTTTTTCAGAATAACGGCTTGATGTTCTTTTCACCTGAAACAAATACTGCCGGGGGGCTCCGTGCTCTATAATAACAAGGCCTTGGTGTGGGGAACCATGGAGATTTTGCCCTCAGGAACTAATTTACGCTCTCAAACTCTTGGGACAGCATATAAATCAGGAGTGAAAAATAGCAGAAACAGAAGAGCCCCCAAACTCGGATATTTTAAATTCACATTAAAAACATTTTGACAGTGTCTCCTAAGGATAAATTTGTACATTACAGATTTACCCACACTTGAGTTATAGCTGTGATGGGTCCTTTTCACTGTCATCGTCCATCAGGTAATTTTTAAAATATCCTCTATTTCTGAACTTACTGACATGTTTATTTTCTTTAAAGGACACTGCCATTACAGTGGGTTTGTTCGGTATTGGAAATGTTGCAAGAAGCTAGTTCACTGAATTCCCATTGTATTTCACTGATTCAAGGAATCTACATTTTAGGAGGTAGAATCTATCCAAATGCTATACTTTGGGGATTAAGATGCCTATGATAAAACCCATGGATGTATTTATAATGCGTAACACTTTCCGCCACGAAGCATTCATTCACAGTGGGCTTATGTGTCCAGAGCAGTACACCCCAGTGTTCTCGGTGCTCCTCTAGAATTCCTGCTCTCCCATCAGCCTCATTCCCTGCAGACCCTCCCTCCCTCTCTTGGCTGCCTTTGCCGTCTGCACATTAGTGCACAGCACTGGATGCAGGCATGCTGCTTGTGCATAGATCTCTGTGTCTTACTTACAAATAAATAAGCAGGATTTTCTGTCCTGAAAGGGCCCACACCCTGGCTGCTTACGTGAGAATCCTCACGTGCCAACACACTTGGACCTGATGTCCTCTAAAAAATGATGTCAACTTCTGCCTTGGCAGGAAGTATAAAAGGAGGCTTTATTACATATTGTCTTTGCCTCTCAATTCATGCCCATCATTGATGAAAATCTGACTTGTATCTCAGAACTTCCTAAGTTCCTGACTGCTGGTCTGTATTAGATCTCTATTACCCATGGCCCTTTGGCTTTTTGTGGGGAAGAGAAGAGGCATGGCTGACTCAAGAGTATATTCCGAATTACAGTTTCCTTTTGCGTGTTTGGCTAGCTGTTGCTCCTTTATTCTAGACCTCTTCCTGCGTTTCAAATATATGGTAACTGATTATGTTTTTGCACTCTGGCATATATCACCTTGGCTTTTATTTATTTGTGTGTGTGTATGTGTGTGTGTTTTGTTTTTTTGGTTTTTTTTTTTTTTTTTTTTTTATTAACTTCATAGGATCCTTGTAAGGATTAAGTAAGGCTTAACAGCAAGGCTGCTATTACAAGGGATCTCAAAACTCCCTGGCTTCTAATCATTGGTTTTTGGGCAGCTCCATTATTATCTGATAGTTATTTTATAGATGCAGAATCCACAAACGTAGTTAGTTGGATCACATTAAGGGGTGGTATTATCAGAACTATGACACCGTGATGCACCTGACTGTCCTTTGACATTAGATGATCCTCCAGGCCAGCGCTCACTTGCAGCTGTGCAGCCTCCCCTTTGGGTTGTGCCAGAGACATATTGCTTCACTTTGTCTCCTTGGAATTCTCTCTTATACTACTCATGGCTATCATCTCATTTAATTATTAGTAAAGCATTTCTTCAGACATGTATAATACAATTACCTTGATTAAAAATTTCTTAGTTAGAATTATAACCTAGTAATGCCTCCCTAGGTATCAGGTTATCATGGCCATGAATGAGATCATCCCAAATTATCTCTCTGGTGATCCCTAATTTCATTCTTAAAAGTATGACTTAAGGGATTTCCCTGGTGGTGCAGTGGTTAAGAATCCACCTGCCAGTGCAGGGGACACAGGTCTGACCCCGGGTCTGGGAAGATCCCACATGCGGCAGAGCAACTAAGCCCATGAGCCACAACTACTGAAGCCCTGCGCACCTAGAGTCCGTGCTCCACAACAAGAGAAGCCACCACAATGAGAAGCCCGTGCACCGCAACAAAGAGTAGCCCCCGCTGGCTGCAACTAGAGAAAGCCTGCATGCAGCAACAAAGACCCAATGCAGCCATAAATGAATGAATGAATGAATGACTCAAAATTGGGGTTAAAAGCACCCTGTCCTTACCTTCATATACTAACTACACCTTAAAATGGGAAGTTAATGTATTCTTGAAAAGTGCTTCCTTTTTTATCAGAAAAAAATAACTATGTTTTCTAAATCTGTAAGATGCCATGAAATCATATTGAGTTGGGCATCTGGAGTGTTGAAGGGAGCTTATTATTGCTGGATCTGTTTTAAGGTGGTAATCACATTTGTCTTACATCTCTTACATCATTGCCACTTCCTTCTCTGTGCTGGATGCTGTGGGAGTGCCTTGTGTTTGTTCACTTGAGGGGGCAACATCAATATAAAATCAACTAAAGAAAGGAATTGGAAATAGCCAACACAGAAGTTGTCTGATCCTGTATCTTTTTAGAAAAGAATAAATAGAATACTGACTAAACATTTATTTTCAGTTTTGTGTCATGATATACACAGAGGAGGGGATAGGGTTGTCTCAATAGAAAATATAGAACATATATGAAAAAACCTGGAGGTTACAAAAACTAAGTACATAGGAATATAAACCAAGGACTTACATGTCAGTTCGGATGTTTTTAGCTTCGTATAACAGCAGGCTCATTCATATCATGTAACAAGTTCAAAGGCAGAAAGACTCCAAGACTGAGTAACTAAATAGCTCATGGCCCAGTTTGACTATCTCTATATCATGGCCCAGTTTGGCTATCTCTATAGTCTACTATCCTCCGTATGTGATGGCCAAATGTCTATGTGTATGCTATATACCAAGAGAGACAAGTTATCCCCATGTGTAAATATTCCCAGGCACAGTGGCCCTGGCACGGTCTAAGGCACATGAGACTTAGCACAAAATAATGAGGTGGTCCTCATTTGAAAAAAAAATAGTTCCCCAGACAACTAAATCACTATGTGGGGAAATCCCTATTGTTTTATTCCATATATTCTTATTCTGAATGAAGAATTGTCTTTATCTATTTGCACACTGGCAAGAACTGTTGGCCTCCAGGTCATTATCAGATAGCTAAATGCTTAGAGCAGCAAAATGCAGAGCTTTATGTTTACATATATAAAAGGTATTTTAAAGGTTGTATTGCCCATGGTCAGAAGAAGAGTTCACTTTCATTAATAAATTGTATAGAAGTGAATACCTCCGCTACAGGAAGGCTGCAGGGACTTTTCCACATTGGAAATTTAATCTGATCTCTCTTCTAATTAGTGATTAAAAACAAATGACCAATGGGAGTTATAGGGAAAAGCCTGAATACTTGATTAAGTTCTGAAAACTAAAATTGATGAGTTGGTACTATGCTAACTTATCCCATCATGTATTAGTCCTTTCATATTTATCCTCATACTTTCACTCAATTGTAGCCTTAAGTCTTACTGAAAAAAAGGAGCGACTGTGTTTCTTCACCAAAGCCGGTAAAGTGTTTATTGTCCATCGGGTATGTTTATCTACAAAGCTGGATGCCGTGGATAACGGAAATATGGCCAAGTCAGAGCAAAAATCCAAGATCACAGTATAATGGAGTCACCTTAGCCCTTGGAGTCTGGGCTAATACAACTTTTATGGGGGGCAGAAAGCACTTCAAGCTGACCTAGATGCTGTTTTTGAGGTGCCAGTGGTCAAATAGGGCAAATACGTTTAAATGGCTTTGCTGATGTAAATAGAAATGGTTTGGCTCCAATAACATGAAATCCTAGGAAAATATATTTATTTCCGCAGCAAATGTACTAAAAGTAAACACGTAAAAATATTAATCTGACCATCACTGAGCTATAAAATAAGAGTTTTTAAATTTTTCAGGGGTAATTTGGTTTTGCCTTTGGTTTCTCCCTTCATCAAATTAAATTCTATTCATCCTTCAAGGACTCAACCAAATGCATTATTTTCCGTGCACCTTTCATGATTACCATTTACCCAAAATCAGGGTATGTTCATTTGCTTACTCATTCATTTATTTATTTGTTCATTCATTCATTCATTGACACTCTGGTTTCCCTAGCAGACAGTGTTAGGAGCAGGGTTACCAGATTTAGCAAGTAATAACACAGGACACTCAGTTAGGTTGGTATTTCAGGTAAATAATAAGTAATATTTTTAATATAAGTATGTCCCATGCAATATTTGTATTGTACTTAACACCAAAACATTATTTGTTGTTTATCTGATTTCAGATTCAGTTGAACTTCCTTTTTTTTAGCTGGCAACTCTATTTAGGAATGTCAAGACTGAAGGGCAGTTAAGACACTCTTGGAATATTTTAGGTGATGGAGAACCTCAAAACAGTTAATGGAAAGATCAGGTAATAGAAAGGAGAGACCTAAAAGAAATTCAGGATGTAACATTAACATAAGCTGGTATTTTTTTTTTAACATCTTTATTGGGGCATAATTGCTTTACAATGGTGTGTTAGTTTCTGCTTTATAACAAAGTGAATCAGTTATACATATACATATGTTCCCATATCTCTTCCCTCTTGCATCTCCCTCCCTCCCACCCTCCCTATCCCACCCCTCCAGGCGGTCACAAAGCACCTAGCTGATATCCCTGCGCTATGTGGCTGCTTCCCACTAGCATAAGCTGGTAATTGATAAATGTTAGTGGTGAAGGTGAATGGTTAGAGCTCCAGTTCAGGTGACCAAGTAGATTTTTGTTCAACCCATTTTACTTTTCCTTTTTATCATTTTCATCTGTATAATCTTTCTGAGTGAGGTTTTCTACTAACTAATTATTGTTCATTGAACTAGCAGTGTGATGTGAAGTCAGACTGTCTGGAATCACTTCTTAGCACTGCCACTGACTTGAGTGACCCAAGGAGTGCTATTCAATCTCTGAATCTCTAGTTGCTTACCTTTATGTTAAGAAACATAGTGGGAATATATACAGCAAAATCAATTCCCACTGCTTTTTATAACTTTTGTCTTCTACTTTTTGTTTATATTCATCTTCTAATTTTTATAATGCATATAAATTACCTTTTAATTAAAATTTTGAGGCTACTGATATACTTCGATATAAAATTATTTTACATAGTGGTTTAACAAAAGGTGCTGAAACAATTGGTTAGCTATATGCAAAAAAAGAAGAAGAAGAACAACAAGAAAACAACTACTGCTACTACGACTTTGATCCATACCTTGCGCTATATGGAAGTGTTAACTCTCAAAGTGGATTATGGGCTTAAATGAACACCTAAAACTATAAAACTTCTAAGAGAATATTAAACGTAAGAGAATATTTTTGAGACCTTAGGTTACGCAAAGATGACACCAAAAGCACAATCCATTAAAAAAAAAAGGTAAATTAGACTCCACTAAAATTAATAACTACTCATCCTCAAGAGATACTAAAAGCCTGAAAAATAGATTGCAGACTGGGAGAAAATATTCACAAATCACATCTGATAAAGGAATTTTATCCAGAATATATGAAGAACTCTGAATACAAAAGTAAGGAAAAAAATTGAACCATTTAAAAATGAATAAAATGTTTAAATAGACACCTCACCAAAGATACAAAGGTAGCAAGTGAGTTCGTGATAAGATACTCAACATTATCAGTTAGTAGGGAAGTGCAAATTAAAACTACCATGAGGTACCACTACACAGCTATTAGAACAGCAATAACAAAAAAATCAAACAACTGACAAGTATGTGGGGCAACTGGAACTGCTGCTGGGAATGCAAAGCGGCAGAGTCATGTAGACATACACTTACCAGATGACCCAGCATCCTCACTCCTGAACGTTGACCCAAGGGAAATGCAAACTTACGTTCACACCAAATTTATACGTTCAGCTTAAAGCAGCTTTATTCATAATAGCCAACAACAGAAAACAGCCCAAATGTCCTTCAAGTAGTGAGGGGATAAACAAACCATGGTACAGCCATACAATGGAAGACCACACACAGACCGAAGGAAAAAATAGATGAAAACATAGAAAAATTAATTATTTAAAAATGCAAGTCGTATCAGTGACATTGTTATTCAGATTAGATTTGTCACAGGTAAATGGGAAAAAGACCAATGTTGCAATGTGAATAAAGAATTTATGAGTAAAGATAGAATGAGATAGAGGGTATAGGAGGTAGACTGTTTTGGGCAAAAATGATGAGTTCTATATTGGGTCATTGTGTTGGTACTATCCTTGGAATGTTCAAATGGAGAATGATAGCCCTATCCTCTACATTTTTATAATGCATACCTTGTTGTGCCTTTAAACATTTATTTAATTCTGCCTTGTTTTATAGCCATTTGATATGTTTCCCCAATGACATTATAATCTCCTGAGGGAGGAAACTAAGTTTTACCCTTATTTATTTGTGTACACAATTAACACATTTTTTTTCAACAAAAGCTATTTTCTAAATCTATCACTATTACATGATGGTACGCAATGCATTGACCTCCGGGGTTGATTCAGTTGATCTGTTTGCGAAGACCCATTTCTTCCAACCTTCATCTCCTCTTACAATTCCATTTATAATACACCTGAGACTTTCACTTGATCTAATAAAGCGATTCTTTCCAGGTGAACTATGCCATTCTCTATTTGAACGAACCTTGAGTACAGATGTGCATCAGCCACTGTGCCAGCCCCAGGTGGTATGAGTCGAAAGACACTGGCTTCGTTCACATGGAACTCAAAACAAGTTAGAGACAACTAGGATGGTCTAGTCATTAGTGTGATAAAAAGAGGCATGACTGTAATTCATGAAACTAGAAAGAAAAGGCACCTAAGTCAGCCTGGGTGGCGGTTTAAGAAAAATCTCTGCAGTGAATTTTGAAGAATGAGCTGAGATTATTTATACTGAATAGGTATAAAAGGCCACAAGAAACCAACAGCAGAATAGCTTTCAGCAGAACCTGGACACCTGAGATTTGCAGGATGGGAAAGTGGAAGTGGTTTAGCATGGCTGAAGCCAAAGTTTCATGAAGGGATGTGGAAAGACCAAAGATTGGGTAAGTCAGTGATTATAACAATGTGCGGTCACGGTAGAATTGGCAAGGCTTGGTGACTGAGCGCGGGGACTGATGGTGAGGTAGCAGTCCAGGGTGACTGGGTTTCTGGTTTGGGTATCTGAGTGTGTGAGGATGCCATTCATTAAGGCAGGGAGGAGCAGATTCAGAGAATAAGGGAGTGGGTTCCGCTTGGCCGTGGGTAGTCAGCTAGGGCTGCCCTGAAAGCAGTGACATATATGCAGCTGGGACTCGGAGAGCAATCTAAATGTGTATTTCCCCAACAACTCTTACGTATTCTTCAGGTCAGTCCTTGCCTGGGTGCTGTTTCTTGTGAGAAACCATAAGAATATTGATCTATTCATCAAAGCATTGATTAACTACCGTGCGCTAGACAGTGTTTGGGGCATCAAGTGAGCAAAGTGTGAGCAAAGTAAAGTAAACATTGTCCCCGTCATCAAGGAATTTATAAAGTCAGGGGTTGAATGAGGGAGACACAAAATAAATATAGTATTTAGAAACTGAGATAGATGTTATAGAGGGAATAACCAAGATGAGATGATAAGAAAGTGAATGATGGGGTGGTTTGGACAGGGAGCCCAGTGAAGGGCATTCTGAGGAGACACCATTTAAAATGACACTTGACGGAAGCAAAGGAAGTGGTTGCATACAGGCCAGGACAGCGGCATGTCAGCCACTGGGAGTGGAAATGTGGAGGGTTAGAATAGGAAAGAGACCACAGTTACACACTCCACAAGGATTCATTAACCAAACTAGAGAAAGAGTGTATAAATATAGATGCAATTTATGGAATTTGAATCAAATATTTTTCTAATAAAGGTTATTTAAAATTAGGTTTAAAGGGATACATTTCTATCAGATGTCATTGTACATGGCTGTCCTCATTTAGGGGAGTTGGAGACAAGACAAATATACCATGGGGTGAAAGAAACTCCTGACTGAACCTGAACCATAGGAACACACTTGCTTATAAATTCTAAGAAAAAGAGAGCCTATTTGTGGTCTAAATTATTTCTTAGGTAATAGTATTGGAATCCTGGAGTCTAAAACCAGACTGTCTGCCTTTACATCTTGGTTTAGTCCCTTGTTAGGTATGTGTCCTTGCGTTAGTTACTTAAACATGCCTCAGTTTCTCATCTGGAAAGTCAAGCTAGTAAGTTTAATGCCAGGAGTAAATGAATAACTAAATTGATTGTATTTAGAAAAATATATGTCACATAGCATGTGCCAACAAGTGTTTACTATTACTATTACCATCATAAACGAGTCAGTGAAATGAGATCTGTAAGAGTGGTTGCAGCATGGTGCCCGTGAGGATGGCTACTGTCCCTGTGTTCTAGGTCAGGCTTCAGCGACAGGGAAACTCCGCCTGGGCAGAGCTTAAGTTGAGGGTCGGCAGCACAAGTGGGGCATTAGCTTTCCCAATTTTAGCAAAATCAGATTTCACACCAAGCATGTGTGAAATCAACTGTGTAAGCTGCTGTGCACTTCTGCAGTGGTGGAACTCCTTGGGCGCATGTTCACTGTGACCTTGGGGGTATGCCTGCAACACCACATCCTCCTGTCTGTGAGCCCCTTCTCAGAGACATTGTAGTAAAGCCAGGATCAACATGCCAGTTCCCTGAAGGCTTGGAGCACGATATGGTTAGATCAGATGACCTCTGAGAGTATCTTTCTGCCATTGGTCCTGTCTGCAATTTTGGTGAATAATTTCTGCTTTTTTTCTTTCTCACAAGAATATTATAAGAATTCATTAATGGTGCAAGGTACTTTGAACACCTCTACAAAGTGCTTTCTTGTTATCTTATTACATTTGATATCTCTCCAATCTTTTGAAAAATGTAAATCATGAATATCAAAATCCATCTTCCATATTTTATGCTGCTTTTGTCATGATGAGAGAATATTAATTTATCAGAGATTTGTACTTTTCTAAAGGTTGCTTTTAAGGTTCTCTCTCAGTGCACTTTGCTAACCTCATTCAACATGTGGATGGTAAAATGGTCAAGGTAGGATATTAAACATGTGCAATTTGAGAAAGAGATTGCGATGGCAAGATCCATAGCCGGCTCCTTCCTTTCCCCCTAAGCTTAAACCACTTTTAGGCAAACTATATAGAGAAGCATATGTAGATTTCTTTAAATGAGCCAGATAATTTTTATAATGTCTTATTCAATCAGATACACCATCCATTTTGTACTAAATTATATATTTTTGAGCCTAGTGACTAATGCCAATTTGATTGGAGTCATCTAAAGTTACTCATGCCTCCATGTGCTTTTTCCCATGAGCTCTCTTTGCCTGGTTAGGCTACAGCCCCTCTCTTCACTCCTACTTTGTTGAATCGAATGCTTTCTCATGTTTCAAGACTCAATCCAAGCTTCACCCCCTCTGAGAAACAAACCTATGCAAATAGAATGAACAGTTTTCTCCTGGACAGGCTCATTATACCCTGTGCTACTTCTTGAATAACATGCATAATGCTTTACTGCATTTGATTACTTGCTTTCTTATTTTCTTCAAATATATCCTGTTTGCCCTTGATGTCTGCTTCACATGGCTGCTTGTATCAGGAATTGCATTCAGCTGCTAGAAACAGAGATCAAAAATTACAGTGACTTAAACACGATAAAGTGTATTTTTCTCTCTAGTAGAAGTTTGGCGGTAGGTAGTCCAAGGCCGATATGCATAACTACTGACATCAAGGATACAGTTTCTCTCCTTCTTTCTGCCCCATTGCCCTTAGTTCCTGTTTTTTTTTTTTTTTTTCTCAAGGTCACCTCCTGGTCTGAGTCGTTTTCTAGAGTATCATCCATCAAATTCATATTCCAAACAAGAAATAGAGGAAAAGGGAATGGCAGATAAGAGTTGGCATCAGCTGTCTTTATCCTTTGTATTTGAGTTTAATAGACATGAAACTCTTACCTGCTTACATGTCACTGGACAGAAATATGTCAATGACACCTTCTAGCTGCAAGGGAAACTGGGAACTACAGTGATGTATGGGGGGTATTTTACCACCTCAAATATTTTATTACTCACTAAGGAAGAAGGAGAAAATGTGTGTTGGTAAAACAACAAGCTAGCAGCCTCAGCCACGGTGTTCAGTAACTTACATGTAGAAGTAAGTAAAAAACATCTCCTAGAACCATTGCCTGTATATTAGGTGCACAGCAAAGCACCTTGCCCTACTCATTCTCAAAATTGGAAACTGAGAAAAGCAACTCCAAAAGCGTTGCTTGCTAAATTAATTAGATTTATTGTCTTGGTTCATAATTAAATATTATATTCAATTTTAGTATTTTTGTCATACTAGAATTATTTATTATGATTACTTGCGGCATTCGTGCTCTTATCCATGGCACTTCCTGTGCCAAAGATGCCAGGATTAGCACCTGGATTTGTGCTTTTAACAGCCAAGCAAACTCTTCTTATACATTTCATCTTTTCCATGCACATTTCCTTAGTGGCCACTCTACTTTTTCTTGCTTTCTTAGTTTTTGTATTTATTGGAATTTTATATCAGAGCATTGTGAATTAAAATCATGTAAGTATCTTATACAGTAAAATGTGTATTGATATATGAGGTCATGTGTTTGTGTACTCTTGGTTATACTGACTTTAAGTCAGTCAAAATAGTCAAACCGACAGCGCTACAATGATGCGTTACAGAATGTATTTATGGAAAGGGTTTGGTAATCATCTCTTCCAAATGTGTGCTGTTTTCAAACCAGATAACACACAAATAAGCCTGGTTAGAGTTACTCTCCTTTAAGACTCTCTAATGAAAGAGTGCACTTCCATCTAATGGGGTGATCGGCAGTAAATTCTTTATGCCTGTTATATGTGTCTATCAACCCCACACACATGATCCTCTTTTGCTCCCCTTATATTCCTACATTATTTATACAAAATCCAACATAGAGTAATGTCATATATTTATTTTTAAATCATCTGGTTGCTTTTTTATTACCGATATTGATTGCCATAGGCAATTTCTACATATTGCCTCCAAATCAAATGTCTTACTTATTTCATTTTATGTCATCTTAAAATAAATAATCAATAACACAAAATGTGTTGCAATTCAAATGGTTAATTTGAATGTTAACTGAATGGTAAGACAGGTGAATACACTAGGGTATTTCTTTAAGTATACTTAACTGAAAATTGCACATTTGAAGGATTCCAAATGTACTTAAATTGATCTACCAAAACGCACTGAAAAATAAAACATTAAGTAAATTTGATTTCATTTTGAAGGTACAGATGTACACTTTTAAAAGTTTGGATTTTGTACATGCTCTAGTTTAAAGAAAACACAAAATTTAATTTTTTTTGTTTTTGCGGTACGCGGGCCCCTCACTGTTGTGGCCTCTCCCGTTGCGGAGCACAGGCTCCGGACGCGCAGGCTCAGCGGCCATGGCTCATGGGCCCAGCCGCTCCGCGGCACGTGGGATCTTCCCGGACCGGGGCACGAGCCCGCGTCCCCTGCATCGGCAGGCGGACTCTCAACCACTGCACCGCCAGGGAAGACCAAAATTTAATATTTGTAACACATATTTCAAGTGATTGTTTTGAAAAGTGACATAAAAGAGTTTTCAGAAGTATGAATAAACTAGTTTGATTCTAAACAGTCACAATATTGTATATAATCTTACATTATGCCTGTGCTACTACTTTAATTAAAGTAATATAGGTTTTTGTTTAGAAAACCACAGCTTTTATAATAGCAAATATTGCTGACACAATCCATCTGCATGTTCTGAACCAAATTGCTTTGTTTTTGTGCAACTGGTGAGGGTGACCCTTTGGGACAGGTTTGAGATTGTTTAGCAACCCTCTTAGATGTGACAGTTGACTCTTCCCTCTTGTGGCATTTCTCTGCTGCGAAGAAAGACAAGGTGACAACCAAAATAACACCATAAAGAGCTTCTCTATTCTGAACTACACACACACACACACACACACACACACACTGTGCTTTAGTTTTCAGTTGTCACGATTGTTTTTTCTTCACTGTACAGCACCACACTTCTCTGCAGCCAAGCAAAATTTATATTGCCAAGACAGATGCTATAAAATGAAGCTGAACATGGCAGGCATTGAAAGAGTTGTGTGTTTGCAAATGATTACCTGTCATGATATGTTTCTCAATTTTTTTTTTCCCTAAATTATCATGAAAAACACAAGGTTAGAAAGGAAATTGTGCTTCTTAGTCTTAGAAATCATGATTTTAACCAGGAAGCTAGAAGGAAGGTGATGAATTTTTCAGTGCGAGAACTGAATCACAGTGAAATCCCAAATTGAATGTTCAAAATCATATTACTAAGGGCAAGGCTTATATTCAAATATCTAATCCTGTTGAACTTTTTTAAAGAATTACTCAGTGACTTAAAATCATTCACATACCCAATGCTTCCCCAAAAAAATTTTTGCAAAGGCCCTTTTAGTAAATGAAGTATTTGGTGACGTTGACTTGTTGTCAGCAGTACAATGCACATGCCTGTATTTGGGTATCTTGATTAAGTCGTGTCTCTTCAGAATCCTGGAGGGTTCATAATGTTTGAAACAACTCACAGTGGCCTACAGACACCACCCCTTCTTTGGAGTGGACCTCTTAATAACAATTGCTACCTGGGAATATTTCATGTTATTCCTATGTATGGATCTGGGAATGTTTTTACACCTTAATCAATGTCCTCTGAGGCAGATATGCATTTCTTCTCAGTCGCACCTAATCTTCTCTAAGCATGAATCCATAGTTAAAATGGGAAAACAACTTGATGTTCCAAATGCTGGTTTAAGGCAAACTGATCAACATGATTGACGTATGGAGATGTGAATGCTGTGTAGAAACACTACCTGTGTGGTTCCACTGTACTGAAATGCTGCTCTCCTTATCCTGCAGTAGGTACTCCTCACCTTTGTTCATAGTTGTTAGCTGTGCCTATATCTGACTCTTTGTGTCACTTCACTTCTTAGCGGATTTATAATTCTGTGTGTTTTCACCACAGGCTTCTTATGATCGAATGAATGCCTTACATTTTTGTAGATACTTTACTGTTGAGAACTAGCTGTTTATACCCAACTTCATTCCATAACGGACTTAAGACAGTGATGAACTACATAATTAAGGGATATTCACATGAATGCCAAGGACACACCACTGATGGTGCTGAAGCCACTGTGGGTTTAATTATGGTTGCTGCCCCCACCCTCCCAAAAAAGTGACAGGAAAAGATACAATATACATATGAATAAAAGTACATTTTTTTAGTATTGTGTCAAATTGCGCTTCAATACTTTAACCTAATTTTGAGGAGGTTATGGCCCATCTCTGTACCAAGGAAGGACGAATGGCATCAATTGTCTCTTCCCCTATTCTCAGCCCTCACTTTCCTTTTCCCTGAGTCACCGTTTAGTCACCTCCAAATTTCTAAAACTTCTCAGCTTTTGCTTTAACTGTCCTCATTATCTCCTTGCCTGAATGTGCAATTCCAGTTTTTTCCGTGTTGGATCATTTGATGTTGTCCTGCAGATCACGATGTTCTGTCCATTTTTTTCTCTATGAGCTCAACCATGGATAGTTCTGATTGCTCTGTCCTTTAGTCACTGCCTTTTTTTTCCTGTAGAGTCTATGTTGTTAATCCCATCAGTGTGATTTTATTTAAGATATATTTTACTTCTCCATATATTTCACTTGGGACTTTTCAACATTCATTTCTCTCCTCATCAAGGTCATGTTTTCCTCTGCTTCCTTGAACATATGGAGCATGTTTGTAATAGTAGCTAAACATTCTTGCCTGTTAATTTCATCATGTTTGTCATTTCTGGATATTCTTCAATTGATTGATTTATATTCTACTTTTTGCACAGCTGGTAAATTTTTAATTAGAATCCGGGCATTGCAATGTTATGTTGTTAGGTGTTGGATTTTATAATATTCCCTCAAAGAATGCTGTAATTTATACAGGCAAGCAGTTACTTGGGATCAATCTGATCCTTCTGAGGTCTGCTTTTAAGCCTTGCTGCTGGGGTCCAGAGTAGCCATAATTCTAGGATTAATTTAGCCTCACTATGATAGCTATTGTCTTCTAATAACTCTACCAGATGCCCCCTGTGTTATGAGGTCTCTCCGCTCTGTCTGGTGGGAACGCAAACTATCCCAACTCTGTGAGTCTTCGGAATTGTGAACCCCACATGTGCACATATGGATATTCGCCCATAGGTTCAAGATAGCCTCTGCATATCTCAAGATCTCTCTCTGTGCAGCTCTCTTCTCTCCAGCATTCTGCCCTGCAAATTCTCAGCCTTCCTAAACTTTGATCTCTGTCTGTCCAACTTATTAGACTTCTAGGCTTTGTTTACTGTTTCTTTCCAGTGCTGCAGTCCCAAATCCTACAGGTAGTGAGCTGGGCCGTATCTGTCTTTGCGTCCCTTCTCACTGGGATAGCAGCCCTGCACTGCTGATGGCCCAGTGTCAGCAAACATTTGTTTCTCTCTCTGGCTCTCTAGTTGCTTACACTGCAGTTTCCTTAGCAGTTAATCCTTCAAGTAGGGAACTGAAAGTATCAGGTATAGTTATGCATTTCACCTGCTTTATGTAATCTCCACAACTGTTCCATGAGACGGATACTAATATTATCTTTATTTCACAAATAAGGACACTGACCCTGAGAAAGTTTGAGTAACTTTCCCAAGGTCACTGATCTGATAAATGGCAAGTCAGGGTTCCAGCCCAGTTTTATTTGATTCAAAGCCTGTGCAACACAGTAATATTCTATGATATCTCAGTATGATTTCCAAATTAATTGGAAATAGAATCATTTAGTTTCAGAAATAACTCACTTGAAACTAAAGGCTTTTAAAAAAATTATTGTCCTCTGATAGCCATCTACTGTATTTTTTGTTTTTGGAAAAGCTTGTGCATTACATTTAAAATCTCACAAAAAAATGAAGCACTTGATAGAGAAATCCTTTTCTATCCATATTCACTCTCTCCTCTTCCCTGCACCACTCCTCCACCCACTTGGTTAGTAACATTATATTTCATTATTTTTTAATTTTAATATATTTATATGCACAGTAGACATTTTAATGTTGATTTAATTCCTTTCTTTTGACGTTATCTGTGTTGTTACATGAAGTGGCCTCCACCATGTTTCATAGTCAGGCAAAGAGATGTAAAAAATCTGTTCAACCCCTTGTCTGTGACTTTGAATTAATTCCCTAAAGTAACAAGTGTGTAAATGACTTGAGTTTTTTCACTCTGGTTTCCTATAGTTAAAGCTAAAACCAGGAATTCAGCTGACCATGATGAAGAGGAGGATGACGATGATGTTGACAGAGGCAACCCTTTAATCAGCACTTCACAAATGTCATCACATGTCATCTTCTCAACAGTCCTATGAGATATAGTCCTCATTTTACAAAGGAAAAGACTTAAGCCTAGGAAAGTTAATTAACTTACCCTAAATTGCATAGCTGACAAATTCCAGGGTCCAAATTCAAACTCATAACTGGTGGCTCAGAAAACAAAACGTATTGCTTACTAGTGTATTACTTTCACCCCGTAATTAAAGGGGGTGACATTTACACAAGGCAGAATTCAGCAACCCATGGCTTATACAGGTTGATTCAAAATAATTGAGTAGAAAACAAACTTATGGTTACCAAAGGGAAAAGGGATAAATTAGGAGTTTGGGACTAACAGATATACACTACTAGGTATAAAATAGATAAACAATAAGGACCTACTGTATAGCACAGGGAACTATATTCAATATCATGTAACAACCTATATAATGGAAAATAATAAGAAAAATACAATGTATATATAATATATATATTTATAACTGAATCACTTTGCTATATACCTGAAACTAATACAGCATTATAAATCACTGTATTTCAATAAAAAAGAATTGAATACTTTAAAAAGTTTATCACTAAATAACTAGGTTATGTCTGAACAGCTAATATACACCAAATTGTAACATCCTTACAAGTGAATCTTGTTAAAGGGAAAATAGACTGCATGTTCATGGTCCTGCATGTAATTATAGATATTTTTTTTAGTTATATAATTTATATATTATGTAATGTGCAACGATTTATTAATACGTATTTAAAATAGTTTGATTATGTTTTCATCACCTGGAAGACGGCAGTGTCTCTCAGTGACAGTAACTCACTAAGGACCCTGACTCTATTTGCTAAGTCAATTTTATTTCATTTACTTATCAACTATGTTGGGTCACATTTCAGTCTTTGCCACATACAACTTAAAGATTAGTTGAGGAAATCAGACAAGAAAAAATCAAATTATAACAAAGTAGAATATGTTTCTTTCCTAAATGTATGTAGAAAGTATTGTGGGGATTCGGGGCTGAGAATAGACAGCTATTGGGAGATTGGACAAGGCCTCATGAAGGAGATCCATCTGATGTGGGCTTTGAAATAATGGTTGGGTTTTAAGTGATTTTGTAGAATGTGAATACATTACCTCCCACTTCATAGTTGGTCTTCGTTGATCCTCATGAGTTTTATTTTGATCTCCAAATATATTATTTTGGTGTCCCAAGGAATTCCTTTCCTTTGTGATCAGAATGATGCGTGATGTCAGGGAAGGGGCCTGACCTCCCACTTCCACTGCCACCTCTTGGCTTCAGCCTTTCATCTTTTCCAGCCGGCCCTGTTGTGACATCCTCTCATCTCCAGATGCAACACTGGGTTACATACGCCTCCACTGGCATGGGACAGGAGTCAGGGTAAGAAGAGACAGTTCTCAGGACTCTAGCAGACTCTGTTAAGAAAAGGTTCCAACTCTGATTTTTTTTTTTTAACATTTTGAGCCTCAATAAATTATTAAAAAGGCTTTTTTGTTTTTTCTGTTGTCTTTGTCAGTCTGTGGGCATATATATATTCACATATATAATTTATATAAATAGATTATTATATATATTTTAATATATTAAAATATATTTTATATAATGGTGTATATCTATATATATATATAAATATAGAGAGATATATTTGAGGTGAAGTTTAAGTGTGCCCCTTCCAACTCCCTTAATATCTAGGATCTAATTCAGTGTTATTTCTCAGATCCTGGATTGACTTTTTAAAAGATTTCAGTTATGACAACCAATTTAAAATAAAGTTAAAATTATTTGGCATCTTTTATCAACACATTTTTGTTATTCCTAAAAAAAAGTATACTTTATGAAGTAAGTAGAATTTCCCTATGCAAAATATGATGCTACCGACATGCCATAAGTAAAGTAGGATGCATATGAGTTATTTATCCAATTAAAGCAATAGGTTTTTGTCATAATAACACATGCATAGTTTTTATTATGTTATAGCAATAATTGAGTTGTTACAGTTTCAGTATGAACGTTTTTTATTAAAACAGAATTTTTAAGGTGAAAATAGCTCTGTTGTAATAATGGGCTCTAGTCTTTGGTTTTTAGCAGTATTGGCATAGGGTTATTACTGTAATTACTTGCCAGGAGAATGAGCTGACATCTACTCTTTCTTTTTGTCACTCCCTGCCTCCATCAGAAACGTTTTTCAGTCAATTCTCAATGCTGCTGTCAACCTTTCTTTTCACCTTTGGCTTTGATCTCAGAGTTGCTTTCACTCTAAAGGGAAGCAAGTCCAAATCCACTCTTTGCTTCAAAGCCTTGAACTAGATCAACCAAGATTTTTCAACTTCCTTCTGCCTTCATTTGTTTCCATTCAGACATTCTGGTTAAATAAATTCCATGTCCTTTAGGTGTCTGGGTCCAGTCACTCTCTCTGAAACTTCTCCTGGCCACCCCTTTGATTCTGAAGAGTTCTGTGCATGTATCCAGCCAATACGTGAAGCTCTTTCCAATATGTAAATTACAAAACAATCAAACAGACAGACAAACAAACAAAAAAAACTATGTCATTGAACTAATAAGGGATTTGGAGATTTGGCCTTTAATCCAAATTCTGGTAAATACTCCCTTTGTTACTGTGAATCTTATCTTGCCTTATTTAGACATGAGGTAGACACAGTTTTATGGACATTATGTGTATGTATCCATACGTGGATAAATTTCCCTTTTAGAGTTCAGTGGAGCAGGAATTTCTTCCAGCGCTTCCAATTTGGATGCTGTCTTGGGCAAGTCTCCCTCCCTTGCAAATGTAAACTGTGTAAAAATATGGTAATACCTACCTTACAGACTTTTGTAAGTATTTAATAGTATAACATACACTGAATCATTTTCACCAGCACACAGATTTGCTATAATATCTCCCAAGTTATATGTTATTTAATAAATAACTTTCTATCATTCTTCACGCTATCTACTACCCAATTTTTCTCCTCCCTGGGGAACTAAAACTCCACACATGAATCTAGACTTTCCTTCTTTACCTCCCATTCTAGTCAGACTTTCATTCCTACCGCACTCCTCAAGGCCTCCTACCATCCTTATGTTCCGATGTACAATGGCTCTTTTCTTTCCTCACTTCTGGGACACCAGATTCTTCTGATTCCCCACCTCCTCAAGGGCTGCTGCTCTTCAGCTGCTCCTGTTCACCCCTTCTCATCTTTCCAACCTCAGAACTGAGCATCAGGGTTCAGTCTTAGAGCTTTCTTCTCTATTGTTGCCTGTTTTTAAGTAATGTCATCCAGGACCATGGTTTTATATACCCCTGTAGGCTACAAAATCGATATTCCCAGCCCTCTCTCCCTTACACTGACTTTATGTATTCAGCTGCCCTCTGGATAGATAGTAAGATGGGCAGGAGTCGTCTCAAACATCACATGCATTTAAGTATTCCTGCCAACCTGCCCTTGCCCCAAAGAGGCAGTTACCTCAGGGCACAGCACTGCTCCTCACTCAATAGCTAAGGACAAACATCTTGGAGCCATGTCTCCTCCTGTCTGTCTTACATAGCCTCATCTAATCCATCAGCACACCCTGTCAACTCCCCCTCAAACGAGATCCTGAATCTGACCACTTCCCATATCCTCACCTCTGCCCTCTAGTCAATAACACCATCATCCCTCACAGAGTCTCGATGCAGTAGCCTCCTAACTTATCTTTTTCCTTCCATTCTTCAACCTCTAAAATTCCCTCAGCTTGTTCTTCCCACAAGTAGCCAGAGTGAGCCTTCTAAAACGTATGTCAGATATGTCTAAACTGTCTCATGCCTCCCCATCACGTTCAGGATAGAATTCAAAGTCCTTACCATGGCCCGCGACACTCTGCTAATGTGACCCGTCGCTATCTCTCTAAGCACATGTTCTGTTACCCGCAACTTTCTCAGAGTGCTCCAGCCAAATGAGATTCCAGATTGTTTTCTGAACACTGGTACTGGGCTCCTGCATCAGGGTCTTTGCACTTCCTATTCTTTCTTCCTGGAATATTTTCATTCATTTGTCCCAACTCAGATGTCATCTCCTTTGACACAATTTCCCTGACCACCCTCCTGTAACACACTATCCCACTGCTCTGCTTTATTTTTGTCCATGGCACTTGTCAGAGATTTGATGTCAGAGGTAGATGTGTCCTGACACATCCAGTCCTGTTGTCTGCAGCTTAGAACCACCTCTCATATCAGTCGTTCCTTTCCCATTTCCACTTCAGGTCGCCACCACCTCTTGTTTGGTGTATTCATCAAGGTTCTCCAGAGAAACAGAACCAACAGGATATATATATATATATATATGTATATATATATACATATATATATGTGTGTGTGTGTGTGTGTATATATATATGAAGAGATAAACTATGAGGAATTGGCTCCTGTGATTATGGAGACTGAAAAGTTCCAGGATCTGCCATCTGTAAGCTAGAGACCCAGGAAAGCTAGTGATGTAATTCTAACCTGAGTCCAAATGCTTGAGAACAGGGGAGCTGATGGTGTAAATCCCAGCACAAGAACAGGAGAAGACCCAGCTCAGCAGGCAGGTAGGAAGCAAAGGAGGTGAATTCCTCCTTCCTCCACCTTTCTGTGCTATCAGGTCCTCAAGGGATTGGATGATGCCAACTCACATTGGGGAGGGGAGTAATCTACTTTACTGAGGTCCCAGATTCAAATGCTAATCTCATCTAGAAACACCCTCACAGACACACACAGAAATAATGTTTAATCTGGATACCGCTTGACCCAGTCAAGTTGACACATACAATTGATCAGCACATTTGAGTAACTATTAGCAGATGCCATACTTATCTCTTTAGTGCTGCTAAAATTCTCGTTATTTCTACAATATATTTCCTCAGTGATCATTACGTTTGAGCCTTACAAATACCCCATGTTAGATAAGATAGTTATTATATCCATCTTTCAGACAGAACTGTTGTGTCTCAGACAAAATGATGTATGTATCCAAGGTCTTATTAGAATTATTCGGAAGAGGCTCTAAATGTAGGGCATTTTATAGGATGTCTTGTTGCCTCCTGCATCCACCTCATTTAAATTTTGAGGTGAAAATTATGGTAATTTAATTCATCAAATTCTTATTTAGCATCTACCATATGTCAGGCACTATATAGATGCTGAGGATGTGAGGTGTGTGAATGGCGGTCTCTGCCCTCAGGGGCACCTGTGTTCAGACCCTTGGACTGGCACTGCCCATGTTCTGAATCAAGCCAGTCTTCATGACCCGGCACATGAGCTCTGTAATCTGACACCAGCCTGCCTTTTCAGTCTTACTTCTCAGTTTCCCTTCAACCATCTCTCAGCAAAATCAGTCACTCTCAGAATCATTTGGATCCCACTACATAAGATGCTCTCTTCTCCTTCTCTATATGTCCACTCCTCCCCCTCTTCAAGGCTTAGCTCAAATCTAGTTCTTCAATAAATAAACCTAGCTGTATGTAGTGTTTTATCCTGTGAGCTGTCATATCAAGTTATCTGTGAGCCTTTTGTAATCAGTTAGCTTATTACAACCATCAGAGATGTTGGTGTCCATTCTACACTCTCCAACTGGCCTATGATATCATTGAAGGCATAGACCATGGCTTAAGCATCCTTGCCAGCCCCACCCCATACAGGGCCCTGCATATAATAGGTTCTCCCCAAATATTTGTAGAGTGTATGGATGAATTAATAGATATTTTTAGATTAGCCTTTTTCTTTAGGTCTTTATTAGAAGATTAGCAGTGCAAAAAAAATCTCCTGAAATTTTCATATCCAAAATATATTAAATACCTTTGGAAAAATTGAGTCTTATTTCTAAGTAACAGCATATATTTTCACCTACTGGCTTTTTAAAATTAAAATAATCGGGCTTCCCTGGTGGCGCAGTGGTTGAGAGTCCCCCTGCCGACGCAGGGGATACGAGTTCATGCCCTGGTCCGGGAAGATCCCACATGCCGCGGAGCGGCTGGGCCTGTGAGCCATGGCCGCTGAGCCTGCGCGTCCGGAGCCTGTGCTCTGCAGCAGGAGAGGCCACAGCAGTGAGAGGCCCGCGTACCGCAAAAAAAAAAAAAAAATTAAAATAATCATTTTCTCCTCCAGGTACCAAGAAAGTAGCTCAAGGGATTGCAGAACTTACAGACACAGGGAAAGATTTATAGACACATTATTTCGTTCTTGATCTTATTTCAACTGCTACCCAAATAGCTTTGTTAATTCAGTACCAAACCCCTTCCACATCCATAGCAATCCTAAGGGAAATTGAGTTACTAATATAAACTAAGATAATAAATGTTGCTTTTCATTGCATGTCATATTTTAACAGAAACCTAGAAATGTTTGCTATGAAACAATATGAAAGAAGGAACATTTATACAATTAAAATTCACTTGGCCATTAATGCACTCCCATATATTCTGGCTGGTATTTTAGGTGTTATTTGCTTTGTAAACACATTTTCTTTCTCATTCAAGGCCACTGCTCCTCTGGCTCTGGTTTACAGTCTGATAATGTGTTGCTCATAAAGTATGCTCATGTATATAGTGCCTAGTGCCTGCTCATGTATATAGTGCCTAGTACCTCATACGGTCTTAATGAATGATCACTGAGCTGGACCTGTAAAAGTTTATCTAAACGTCCCATGTCTTGAAGACAGAGTGTGCCATGGTTGTGGCAGCTGCCTCATAGTTAGTGAATGCCTAGAAGCTGTGGTTTCAGGGAAGGGATGGATCTTCAAATAGAAATGATTGTGAATGAAATATAGTTTTCAGGAAAGATATTATGAACTCAGTCACTCAAGAGCAAAAGAGAGCTCTTTTGGCTTTTTAGAAAGCTGCCCATTTCAACATAACCATTTGCCACCATCATCATCATTGTCTACTCGGTGGGAATCTACTCTGTATTAGACATTTATAGATGCTTTTCATATAATCCTTTATACAACCCTATGACAAAGGTATTATTATCTCCATTTTACAGCTGAGAAAATTTAAATTCAGAAAAATAAATAAATGTCCTTTTATCACACAGCAAGAAAGTGGTAAATCCAGGATTCCAAGTTGGATCTTACTGGTTCCAAAGTTTGAATTCTATTCAGTATGTGTCCTGTGGCTTCCTTGAATGGTGGTATAGTCATAATAGATGGAGCAGTGCTATCCAGGTCAGGATCTATGTTCCTAGGCAGGTTTGTCATGGGCATTGCCCAATCAGAACAGACTCTGTAACCTGTCAAAATGGACTCTGGCTGTAACCGACATTCCGCTTATACAAATGCACACTCTTTTACTTTCAATAGTGGACCTAGGCTTCAACCCTTTTAACTGATGTGAAAATTTTGTGTGTGTATGTATGTATGTATGTACATTTTTTTCCTGTGAAGAATTTTGATATCAACAGATTTTCACAGAGATGTTTGACCTCTAAAGATTGAAAATTTGTGTTGAGTGGTAGACTAAATTAGTTGGCTTAACCCCCCCCAAAAAAGATGTTTATATTTAGAGAACACTATTAAGACAAAAGAGTTTCTGAGGTGAGAGGGATCATATTTGTGGGGCGACATGGCAGAAGAGAAGTGAGGAGAGGCTGGAGAAGCGTGAGCTTGAGTTCTGGGGTCACAGGGACTCTTGAGTGGGCAGGGACTGCTTGACAAGATGGAGACTTGTTTTAGAGACTCATGATATTTTAAATTATATTTCCCAAAGTAATTGGGAGGCAGGTTTAGTTCTCTTCTCAATTGTGAAACCTCTGAAACTTTGGGAGTCATTTTTTCCTTCCTTTAATTAGTCAATATTATTTCCTCTTGTGTTTTCTTAAACTTTATAATCTAGCTGCTTTATCTTAAATGTAAATAATATACAGGGGAAAGCTCCATTCCCAAGTGTTATAAAAGTTGTTTTGCGTTTATATATTTACTTTATAATTAGAGCAGGAGTTCATTTTATATATATATAAATGTAAAATTATATATATAGATAGATATAGATATGTAAAAATTTTTTCCTGAGTGTTATAAATCTGTGAAAACCCCCAAACATTATAATGAAACTGGACTTGCTGATGCTAAACTCAGAGAAGAAAGGCACTTTAGGAAGCTGTTGCCAAGGAAGAGATTGATTGTTACACGGGTGGGTGTCTGCCACTTCCCTTGATCAGTGGAAAATTTTGCCCAGCCTGGCAAAGCAAATCTCAGCCCAAGGCCTTGAAACTCACTCGATGATATTTTAATATTGGGGATAAAAACAAGGCTGCAGCCTAATTCATTCATTTGCTTTAGTGTTCTCTTTAAAACATATACATATTTTATAAATATTAAATTTCATGAAAGGGGATTTATTTTTTTCATTTCTATTCCTTTTATTTATTTTAATTTTTATACAATTTTTAAAGGTTACTTTCCATTTACAGTTTTTCACAGAATATTGGCTATATTCCCCATGTTGTACAGTACATCCTTGAGCCTATCTTACACCCAATAGTTTGTGCCTCCTACCCCCCACTCCTCTATTACCCCTCCCCTCCCCCACTGGAAACCACTGTTTTGTTCTCTGTACCTGTGAGTTTGCTTCTTTTTTGTTATATTCACTAGCGTGTTGTATTTTTCAGAATCCACATAGAGGTGATATCATACGGTATTTGTCTTTCTCTATCAGACTTATTTCACTTAGCATAATGCCCTCCAAGTCTATCCATGTTGCTGCAAATGGCAAAATCTCATTCTTTTTTGTGGTTGAGTAGTATTCCATTTTGTGTGTGTGTGTGTGTGTGTGTGTGTGTGTGTATCACATCTTCTTTATACATTCATCTGTTGATAGACATTTAGGTTGCTTCCATATCTTGGATATTGTATAAAGTGCTGCTATGAGCATTGGGGTAAATGTATCTTTTTAAATTAGTGTATTGTTGTGTTTTTTGGGATATATAGGAGTCCAGAAGTGGAATTGCTGGGTCATATTCTGTTCTATATTTAGCTTTTTGAGAAATCTCCATACTGTTCTCCATAGTGGCTACACCAATTTATGTTCCCACCAACAGCACACGAGGGTTCCCTTTTCTGCACATCCTCTCCAGCATTTGTTATTTGTGTTCTTTTTAATGATAGTCATCCTGACAGGTGTGAGGTGATATCTCATTGTGATTTTGATTTGTACTTCATTGGTTAGTAGCAATATTGAGTATCTTTTCATGTGCCTGTTGGCCATCTGCATTTTCTCTTTGGAAAAATATCTATTCAGTTCTTCTGCCCATTTTTTAATTTGTTTGCTTGTTTGATGTTGAGTTGTATGAGCTGTTTATACACTTTGGAGATTAATCCCTTATTGATCATATCATTTGCAAATATTTTCTTCCATTCAGTAGGATTTTTGTTTTGTCAGTGGTTTCTTTGCTGTGCAAAAGCTTTTAAATTTAATTAGGTCCCATTTGTTCATATTTGCTTTTATTTCCTTCACTTTAGGAGATGGATCCAAAAAATATTGCTGAAATATTTATTTCATAGTGTGTTCAGCCTATGTTTTCCTCTCGGAGTTTTATAGTATCTGGTCTTACATTTAGGTCTTTAATCCATTTTGAGTTTATTTTTGTATATGGTGTTAGAGAATGTTCTAATTTCATTCTTTTACATGTAGCTGTCCAGTTTTCCCAACACTACTTATTGAAGAGACTGTCTTTACTCCATTGTGTATTCTTGCCTCCTTTGTCATAGGTTAATTGACCATAAGTGCATAGGTTTATTTCTGGGCTCTCTATCCTGTTGTGTTAATCTTTAGGTCTGTTTTTGTGCCAGTACCATACTTTTTTGATGGCTGTAACTTTGTAGTATAGTCTGAAGTCAGGGAGCATGATTCCTCCAGCTCTGTTCTCTTTTCTCAAGATTGCTTTGGCTATTTGGAGTCTTTTGTGTTTCCATATACATCTGTAGATTGCCTTGGGTAGTATGGACATTTTAACAATACTGATTCTCCCAGTTCAAGAACATGGTATATCTTTCCATCTATTTGTGTTGTCTTCAGTTTCTTTCAACAGTGTCTTATAGTTTTCAGAGTACAGGTCTTTTGCCTTCTTTGGTAGTTTTATTCCTAGGTATTTTATTATTTTTCATACAATGGTAAATGGGACTGTTTCCTTAAATTCTCTTTCTGACAGTTTGTTGTTAGTGTATAGAAATGCAACAGAATTCTGTATATTAAATTTTGTATCCTGCAACTTTACCAGATTCATTGAGGAGATCTAGTAGTTTTCTAGTGGCACCTTTAGGATTTCTGTGTATAGTATCATGTCATTCGCAAACAGTGACAGTTTAACTTCTTCCTTTCCATTTTAGATTCCTTTTATTTCTTTTTCTTCGCTGATTGCTGTGACTAGGACTTCCAACACTATGTTGAATAAAAGTGGCAAGAAATTACAGGCCAATACCACTGATGGACATAGATGCAAAAATCCTCAACAAAATACTAGCAAACCAAATCCAACAATACATTAAAAGTATCATACATCATGATCAAGAGGAATTTATCCCAGAGATACAAGGATTTTTCAATATCTGCAAGTCAATCAAAGTGATGCACCACCTTAACAAATTGAAGAATAAAAACCATATGATCATCTCAATAGATGCAGAAAAACTTTTGATAAAATTCAACATCCATTTATGATAAAAAAAATCTCCAGAAAGCAGGCAAAGATGGAACATACCACAATGTAATAAAGGCGTTATATGACAAACCCACAACTAACATGATACTCAATGGTGAAAAGCTTTAAGCATTTCCTCTAAGATCAGGAACATTATATATAATTTTAAATAACGTTTATAACAAAATTAGAAATGACTTCATTAAGTACTCTGAACCAGTAATCACACCAGGAAAATTTTAATATTAAACTATTAGATATTTGAAAATAAAATTAGCATCTTTGAGTTTATTTTATAAAATGGCATTAGAATGCCCTGCCCTCTCATGAAATGGGATATTTACATTCTGCTTGGTACATCAAGAAACACTTCAAGTTTATTCTTCATCAGCATCCTTGTTTTATTTACCATTTTCCCTAAGTGATAACTACAGAATACACAGCTCTAGGGAAAAAAAATAAGCACTTATTTAATTCATATTTCTCCATTCTTCTGGCTATCTCAGTTCTGTATTATCTGTGTTAGCTATATAAAAATAAGTTTACAATACTATAGCAAACATATTTTATTACCAGTTTCAAGCATCCATCTGGATTTGAATCTTTATTTTGTTAAAAGTAACTGTCATTGTACTTTCTCTAATACTTCCCAAAACGTTTACAGATTCCAACAAGATATGATCAATTATAAATAAAATTAAAGCATATTTAACAAACCTTAGATGAATTAATAATGATGAGGCAATTAATATAAAGCTAACTAGAGAATTCTGATAATATATGATCAAGCATTATTGCTTTTGAGACTTTATGTAGCTTCTGGTTTAACATTCATTAGTTTTATAAAAACTTTTGATCAGCCACTATATAATGTGACCCTTTAGATGGTTCTGGAAAAGTTAAACATTAGTTGAGTATGCATTTTAAAGAATCTATTTACCTTTTAAGTTAATTGGGGCCCATTTGAAAGGGACTTGAATTGTCTTTTCAAAGTTATCTCAAGATACCATTTCTCATTATGATACATCTAGCATAAATGCACAACTGAAAAAGCAATGTGTGATTTGCTGTCTTGCCTACAGTAAGGTGTGAGATGATATATTTTTCTGGTGCTGTGGCTTACAGATACTCTCTATGACTGTCCTTGCTCCCCAGCTCTCTCACTTTTTGCCAAGCACTGTGATCTAGGTGTTATTCTTATACCATGAAAATCCATAACCTCGGTGCATTATCTGTAGGCAAGTATAGTATATCTCTGGGCTATATGGTCTTTTGAAAGCACAAACATATGCAAAACAAGTAAAATAACCATTTCAGTGGTATACTATGATGACTTACTACCATTCACTTCATATTTTCATATACTAATTCAACATATATGATATATATATTTTTTTCTTTTTCTATTGTGTGTTGGGCATTGTGAAGGTGCTGGGAATGCTGTTGTGAACTATAGGGCTGTGACTCTTCTTCTGATGAGATTCATACTTCAGCGCAGAAGATATTCAGTAACTGCTGCAGTAAAGCTGAGAGATGGAAGAAAGAGAGTCCTGGAGGAGTTCAGAGCAGGAGAGCTCGAAGGAGTTTTGGTAGTTGGACATCTCACTAACGATGAGACGTTTCACTAGGGTTAGATTTCTTGACAGGAGATGTTGGGCTGGGGTAGAGAAATGGTATGACATGCAGAGGAAACAGTGTGAAGAGATGAGAAAGAATATAGAGCGTTCAAGGAACTGAAAGCATTCTGCCATAACTGGAGCACAGCAGGTGAGGGAGAAATCACAGTAAAATGGTGATAGAAATAGAGAGGGATATTCCTGTGGCACATTGAGGTTTACAAACTGTATTTTAATTGTTTATAAGTAAGCGAGTAGAGATACTTAATCAAGAACAAGGGGATCCATATAGAGCCACGAGGTTGAAACCCTTATCTTAATTTGCCTTTTTATTTAGTGAACTATTTTTAAAATGAAATGGTTTATTCAAAGCAATTATAAAAGTTGTTATAATTTCCAGATAGAGTTTTGAATGCAATTGGTTTTTCTATGACTTTCAATTAACAATACGTATTTTATTTTAATGTTTCTTTCCCTCTTTACTACTCTCAGTTCTTTCACCATTACACTTTCTATGGCCCTACCTGGGCATTCCTGGGATGTGAAATTATGCTGTATGGTGATCATTTTTCCCACTATTTCTAGGGTAGCACAGGAAAAAAGAGAAGTAATATGATTTTGGTATGTCTACAGATTTTGGAAGATTTGGGTCTTTAAGTATCTGTTGATTTGTATTCACCTCATCTTCCTCACTCTTCAATTCATCTTTGCTAGACAGTAATCAAATGGGTCATATTTTAAAAGTAACGATTGAGATCTAGAGTGACACATTTTGGGTAGCAGGCTTTATGTGGTGTGACTGTGAGAGAAGTCAATTGGCATTGACTACACTAGGCAGGCAGTCAAAGTTGCAGCATGTCTTACCTTTGCAACTGAGTAGGAACATTGTAAAATTGATTTTGTTGCAAAGTGCACTGATATTATCTGACAGTTATTTCAATGTATGTCTCGAAATCCTTTGAGCTCTGAACAAGTATCTATTTTAGTGATTTTAGAAATGGGTAATGAAAAAAGAAAAAGGAACTGGGAGGTTATAATTGAGCAAGACACCAACATTGATACAAATGATATCTGGCCTCAATTTCAGTTATTAAACATATTATGTCAAAGTATGTTTTAGAAAAAATTTACATCTAACTGAATTAATGTGAAGTTTGGTTTAGGAAGGAAATATAGAAAGGTTTGAAATGTAATATGGAGAAAATATTAGATCCGGGAATTCTCATCCTTCCTAGAAGAAACCAGAGAGATGAATTAGATTAAAAGAGAAGACTGTTGGAAGAAGAGACGTTGGGGCACAGAACAGAGATATTTATTGATTGATCCAGAGAAATTCAAGTTTAATTCAAAGTGGACCAAGAATAGACACTAAATCTCGAGGAAAGACATAATTGGTGGATAGCCTGACCAGGATGAAAAATGGATTGGAATTTATATGTGAAAAAAATCTCAGTATGCCACAGAAGCCTTGGAAGAAGTAAGTTCTAGTTCTCGACTATAAATGGTTGTGTGACTACCTAGATAAGTAGAATCATTAGAACCTGGTAAGATATGATCAAAGTGGCGCTGGTGATTCTTTATTCTATGTCTATATGCTGTTTATGACAATAGATTATAATCACCACTAGAAAAGGCACTGGGTCTGTTTTGTGCACTGAATCTGCAATGCCTAGCATGGGAAAAAGTAAGAGCACAATAGACATTGTTAGATGTCTAAAATAAATGTTATTCTTATAATCACCTAATTTATTTCTCGGTTTGTTTGCTTTTTAATATTTCATGAGTCAGAATGTAGGAGACAAGAAGCTAGGATGTCCCCCAAGGGTCATAGCTATGAATTATTTGGGAATATCAAAATTTTAAAGAAACTGGTTATATTAGTATATATCATAATCTAATTAATAGATAATATAATATGTTGTATTATTATTTATATAATTATTGGTTCTATTAATTATATCTGTTGGATATAGATTATGCTTTTGAATAGTAAATTATTACAATTAATCTTGGTCTTGTTTTATAATTGCACCTGGTTTGGTCAGGGTAAATGAGGCATATCTTTCATAACCATTTACTGCAAGTTGTGGATAAACTGAAACCAGAGCTATCAGAGATTTAACTATGAAAACATTTATACTTTTTTTGGGGGGGGGGTGTCATGATTTTATTTTTTTTATTTTTTACATCTTTATTAGAGTATAATTGCTTTACAATGGTGTGTTAGTTTCTGCTTTATAACAAAGTAAATCAGTTGTACATATACATATATTCCCATCTCTCTTCCCTCTTGCATCTCCCTCCCTCCCACCCTCCCTATCCCACCCCTCCAGGCGGTCACAAAGCACCGAGCTGATCTCCCTGTGCTATGTGGCTGCTTCCCACTAGCTATCTACCTTACATTTGGTAGCGTATATATGTCCATGCCTTTCTCTCACTTTGTCACAGCTTACCCTTCCCCCTCCCCATATCTTCAAGTCCATTCTCTAGTAGGTCTGTGTCTTTATTCCTGTCTTACCCCTAGGTTCTTCATGACATTTTTTTCCCTTAAATTTCATATATATGTGTTAGCATACGGTATTTGTCTTTCTCTTTCTGACTTACTTCACTCTGTATGACAGACTGTAGGTCTATCCACCTCATTACAAATAGCTCAATTTCATTTCTTTTTATGGCTGAGTGATATTCCATTGTATATATGTGCCACATCTTCTTTATCCATTCATCCAATGATGGACACTTAGGTTGTTTCCATCTCAGTGCTATTGTAAATAGAGCTGCAATGAACATTTTGGTACGTGACTCTTTTTGAATTATGGTTTTCTCAGGGTATATGCCCAGTAGTGGGATTGCTGGGTCATATGGTAGTTCTATTTGTAGTTTTTTAAGGAACCTCCATACTGTTCTCCATAGTGGCTGTACCAATTCACATTCCCACCAGCAGTGCATGAGTGTTACCTTTTCTCCACACCCTCTCCAGCATTTATTGTTTCTAGATTTTTTGATGATGGCCATTCTGACTGGTGTGAGATGATATCTCATTGTAGTTTTGATTTGCATTTCTCTAATGATTAATGATGTTAAGCATTCTTTCATGTGTTTGTTGGCCGTCTGTATATCTTCTTCGGAGAAATGTCTATTTAGGTCTTCTGCCCATTTTTGGATTGGGTTGTTTGTTTTTTTGTTATTGAGCTGCTTATAAATTTTGGAGATTAATCCTTTGTCAGTTGCTTCATTTGCAAATATTTTCTCCCATTCTGAGGGTTGTCTTTTGGTCTTGTTTATGGTTTCCTTTGCTGTGCAAAAGCTCTGAAGTTTCATTAGGTCCCATTTATTTATTTTTGGAAAACATTTATACTTTGATACTGGTATAAAACAGCTTACTGTCAAACAGTGCTAATAATTGGAACATAACCCTTAAACTTTCTGAATACAATTTTGCCTTTATAATGAAAAATCCTTTTTTTTTCTTGCTAAAAATGTATATTAATCATGTTTGTTTTCCCAAAGGGGAAAGGGGGGATAAATGAGAAGTTTGGGATTAACTTATTCACACTACTATATATAAAATAGATAACAACAAGGACCTACTGTACAGCACAGGGAACTCTACTTAATATTCTGTAATAACCTATATGGGTAAAGAATCTGAAAAATAATGGATATATGTATATGTATAACTGAATCACTTTGCTGAACAGCTGAAACTAACACAATATTTTAAAGCAACTATACTCTAATATGAAGTAAAAATTAAATTTTAAAAAATGTGTATTTATTAAATTCTCCAGTGGAAAGACTTGCTAAAATATTTATTAGACAGGATGATGGGTTCCATTCCCTAAGACATTTTAGAAAAGCATGCAAATAACATAATGTCACCATTGTTCACCTTCTTCAGTGAATCTCAACTTCTCTCTTATGGTGACAAACATCATATTTTTGCATATGGACCCTGAGTGATAACGGACTTAGAGGAAGAAGGAACAGTCAGGGCTGGAGTTGTCTGTGACAAATGCTGAAAGGGAAAAACTCGAGAACCATCAGTGTGCACTTTTTACTTATCAGACAGAACCTTTCAGGTTATCGACGATCATTAATGAAATTGATTATCAAGTGTTATGAAATTAGTAAATCAACTACTACTTCACACTCTGATGTTGTCACAGTTCAGGGTAATGTGCAGTTTTACAATCCCGAAATGAACCATGGTAACATTTGTCATATAATCGGACCCTTTCCTAAATAATGATAAATTAAGTGAAGTAGCATTCAAAAATTGATCAAAACTAATTAAATCTATTTAAGGCAGCCATGGTTTAAGGATAAGTAAGAATCTTTGAAGACATCTTTTAAATGAATTTTATTACATTTATGCACTATTCCATGTTTTTAAAAACTGAGTAATTATTCAAGTATTGCCAGATGCTGATGACTAAACCCTGATAGCATGGACACATGCAAAGATATGCATTCGATACTGCTTCCAATTTCAGAATAGGAATAAAAAGACTGAGACATTGAAACCTACATTTTTGGCAGATAGAGTTGTGATCTCGTCATATTTTCCTCTCTCAGCAGTAAACCTCTGTCACCTTTAAGATTTTACCAAACACACAAGCTAGTAAGTTAGCCTGTTGAAGTTTCATGGATGCTGGCAGAAGGCATGAGACTCCTGGGTCGTACACAAAGCACTCACTCATGCCACAGCCAGCGGTATGAGCACCAGCATCTTTGTGTTGGTTCCGCATGGCCCCAAGTCCTGTGGAGTCGACGTGGAAGGCTCCCTCATGATGGATGCTGTGTACTCAGAAGGTTTGTGTCACAGCTGAGGAGCACTGAACTTGGAAAGTCTGCCACTTTTATAGTAAGCAGACTGCTATTTGTCTTGGAGGCATGTTACCTCATTCCTCAGGGTCCATCACTGCAAACACATTGCTGCTAAGGTAAAGCGCGGTAAGCCGAGGTAAAGCGTGCTCAGAGCCTAGAATTCTTGGCACGCTCAGCGGCAATGTGCAGTGTCCCTCAGGGCCATGGCATGCTGCCTCTCCCAACAACTTTTACACTAGGACCCGGCCAAGAAACTGACTTGAGGACAGTAACAGCAAAGCCAGAGTGTCTTTTTTTTTTTTTTTTTGTGGTACGCGGGCCTCTCACTGTTGTGGCCTCTCCCGTTGCAGAGCACAGGCTCTGGACGCACAGGCTCAGCGGCCATGGCTCACGGGCCCAGCCGCTCCGCGGCACGTGGGATCCTCCCGGACCGGGGCACGAACCCGCGTCCCCTGCATCGGCAGGCGGACTCTCAACCACTGCGCCACCAGGGAAGCCCCAGAGTGTCTTTATGTAAGTGCAGAAGCTTGCTCTAGTACTGATAAGACCACACAGAGACTCAACACCCTGGAATACAGGGCTTTGGGAATACAACCAAAACAAACGATAGGTATTGTCTTTGCTTAAAAATAAAATTCATAAAACTCACATTAATTATATATTGGCCCTGAAGAAACAGAATGATATATATCTATGGTAAAAGCCTGTGTCTGCATAGATGATGAGTTTCTGTATGGCAGAAACTAGTTTCTACTCCTTTTTCCCATTGTGCTTTCCACAGTATTAAATGGTAAATAAGTGCTCAAAAGTATATTCATGTTGATTAAGTTTGTGTCTGTATTTCATGAGAGGAGGTGATATATCAGATACCATGATCCACAGCACCCTGCTTCTGTTGCTGCTCAGAGGTGCAGCTCTTCCTGGCAATTCCAGGTCACCGATATCTACTAGGCTCTGTACATAGCAGGTGCTCTGACAGTGCTCCACCTCTATTCTGAATATAGTAATTCATCCTCTGGATGTAAAGGAGCCACATACCTAGGCAAGAGGTGTCTCACAGCCATCACACAGTCATTCGCACCTTCATCCAACAAATACTTATCGAGTGCCTGCCGTGTGTCCTCTTTGATTATGCATGGAGTTCTGCTTGAAAAGTCTCATCAGTTATCCCAGGTTCTGCTGTCTGATCTTTCCTGGCTTTGGCCATTGTGTTTTGCCAGAACTGGAATAGGTGTTCGCCAATGGCTGCTACTTTTGTGTGCAAATGGCAAGCCATGATTATTTGAGTAGAGAGAGACCAGCAAAATAGGTGTTAGGTCTTTCCCCCAGTTTTCCCTAGGGATAACTGATTCCCTATCGTTCTTCTAATCCCTATTAGAAGATTTCCTGAAACTAAAACTGTGTTTTAGTTCTTTTAGCTTAAGTCTTTTATAGGAAAAAAATATCGTCACTAATAAAAGAAGATATGGTTATAATATTTACATGTTGCCGATGAAATAGAACAAAATACTACACCAATGAAGATTTGAAAAAAAAATGATCTCAAGGGATTGCCTCCTTGAGAGTCATAAGTGGAGCTATTTTTCTGCTTTGGGGATGAGCACCGTCCACAGACTCATATACAGTTATTCATAGAGCTCTTGGGTGTAGAGCAGGAAGCATGTGCAGTCTTTATGGGGTGTATTTCGGGATGTGCTACACGACGTTGGCAGCGTTTTCCCTGTTCCTGTGTATACTAAATGTTGGTGTCATTCTTATTAAATCAGAACTGATGATGATGTGTCACATTCCCACAGGACAGCTGGCAGGTTGGGAGGTGGCATTTTGGAGAATTACTCACTTTCTATAATAATTGTGCTTGGCGTTGGCTGAGATCTCCTACGAAGGCGTTTGACACAACTGACCATTCCTCTTTCACCTCCTCTTCCTGTGGCTTCCCTGATTTTATGACACTTTATTAAGGGATTTCATTCCATCGCATTCTTCCCTGACTAACCCTTATTTATTTCTGTCACTGACCTGGTGTTTTCCTCTGTCTCCTAAATCTGTATGTTCCTCAAGGTTCTTTGCTTTCTTTCTCTTGTCTCTAGACTCTCCTATCTAGAGATCTCATCTACTCCCTTAGAGTTAAATAGACAGATCTGCAGGTTACTCTCAAATTTTTATTTTTAATACTATGGAACTTTCTTGAACATAAGATTTGCACTTGTGATGAATCTTCACCTAGTTGTCCTCAAAACACCTCAAATTTAACAAGTATCACAAGCACGCCCATTATTTCTACCTCACACTTCATTCACTCAGCCTCAAAACCTGAGGTTAAACAGATAGCTAGTGAGAAGCAGCCGCATAGCACAGGGAGATCAGCTCCGTGCTTTGTGACCACCTAGAGGGGTGGGATGGGGAGGGTGGGAGGGAGACACAAGAGGGAGGAGATATGGGGATATATGTATACGTAGAGCTGATTCACTTTGTTATACAGCAGAAACTAGCACACCATTGTAAAGCAATTATACTCCAATGAAGATGTTAAAAAAATAAAAGATTAAAAAAAAAACCCTAGGCTTATCTTTGGTGTGCACCACCACCCCACTTTTCAATTGCACTTCAAATCCAGCTTAACAGCTTTATTGGCCTTTCGTCTATAATATCCGCTGTATTCATCCCAAACTTAGACTCTTTATGACTCGTACGTAACTTGCCATGTTGAACTCCCAACCTCACTGATCTAAACGCTGCTGTATCCCTGTCCCAGTCAGGGGAGGAGAAATCCCACTGGGCTTTTAGAGGCGCCTTTAACACAGGGAATGAGCTGCAATGAGAGAGATGATACCTGCAAGAGGATGCTGCCACTCTGCGTGTTAGAGGAACGAAGGCAAGAGATTAGGTTTATCGGCACCGAGAAGCTCTCAGTGAGACCTCTCAGAGTTGGGGTTCAGATCTCTGAAAGGGCACGATGAGGCTGGTTCTCACCGTTTAGAAGAAGCTACTCACTGGGAGAAACAGCTGGTGTGGGAGAGAGTGCCGCTGCTGCTGCGAGAAGCTGCCACTGGTGGCACGATGCTCACTGAACATCAACCAAACAGGAAGAAGGAAGCCCCTCCCCTGTCCTCTTGTTTTCCAGTCCCCCGCTAGTGCCTTCTTTTGGCATAATCTAAGCAGAATCCAGCTGGTAAAGGGGTCTGAGTAATTTCATATGTCAAACCCCAGGCAAAGCATTAGAGAATGGAGAATAAATGGTGGATTTGGAATTGAGAAACACTAGTTAAATAATCCCTATAGAACACGCCTTCAGTTACTCATCTTGCATGTACACTCCTTTACAAATATCTGAACTCTCTCCACAGCAGTGAATACTTCATAGGTATACCTAGCAAGGAACTACTATTCCTACAAGGGCTCTCTGAGCCTCCTCTGAACAATGGAAGACACAAGTTCCAACAATCATGCTATTTATCTCTGGGAGGTGCTAATTCCTTTTTTAGTTTATTCTTAATTGCAAAAAATATCTTGTATCCTAAAGAATAAATTAAGTTATAAAGTTAACCACAAAGGTACAAACATACAAGCTAACTATGTGAAATCAGGAGGGAGGAAAAGAAAAGAAGTTAGTTATTACACATACATACATATATACATACATACACGGATGCATTATACTATATATATGTCTCTATAGAAATATAAATATACACACATAAATATACACATGTGTATGTGTATCCATCTATATAATGATAGAGAAAGAGAGAGAGAGGGAGGGAGAGAGAGAGGGAGAGAATACTTAATTGATACAGTTCTCATTTCTATAACCAGTGAGTTTAGATTCCTTTTTAACATCTCTTTTCTGTGACCCATCCGACATTACCTTTCTTTTCCCTCAGCCATAATCTCTGTAGGATTTTTTAAAAATCATTTTATAGGGCGACCCAAATCTTCATTCCTGATGGCTCTAAGTTCAGAAATCTTTACTGGGTTACCATAGTTTTCATTAACTTTTACTCTTGGGCGTGGAAATACTGCGAGGTGCCATAGGAATCCATTCTATGTCATATCCATTTCTCACTGTCATCAGTGTGTAGTAACAACCCAGTTTTCCTTAGTAATTGGGATGATACTCCAGCCAAAACAGTATCCCTCTTTTTGCCCTGTTAGTTCAGTGTTTGTGGAACTCAGAATGGCCAGGCCAAACCAGCAGAGCCCAAAGTTGGGAAAATGGAATCCAACATTCCATGAGTGGGTTACTAGGTGTAATAGTGAAAGTAGTCACTCCCACTTCCATCTCTTGATTCCGCACATGTGTTTTCTGGCTCTTGCAGAGCACGTACAGGAGCTCCCTCAGAGAGTGCCTCAGGCTTTCTGAACATTATCACCAACTAGCACCACACTAAGCCTTCACTAGGGCCAGCCACCATTACATCGTGCCAGCTGCTTCTGGGTGATGGGAGACTTAATAATAAGAGAAAAGTCAATGGACATAGTTCCTTGCCATACTTCCTTTGCAGTGACATGAGTTCACTCTTCAGAAGCAATGTGTGTAAGCACCATACAGTGACTGGGACATTCTATAAATCTGTGGATAGTGATGCTGTTAGAAACACAGTGGTGGACAGGAAAGACATTTTGGAGACCATGAATTGATTTCAATTCAAAGCCAATAATTTCCAGCAGAAGTGTATATTTCCCTTACCCCAGTCATCCTATTAGATGGTACAGGACACTTCAGAGAGTCTTGGAGGAATATTCATTGTCATTGCATAAAGAAGCATCTGTAGCTTTCTTAGAAGCTTTATAGCTAGTGCCTTAGATGATCACGTCCTTGCCATACTTGCCTATGATGGTAAGAATGATGGTGACAAGGACTGTGTGATCAAATGGATGGAGTGCTTTGAGAAGGAAAATCACAAGCTCAGGATGTGTTCAAAAGACCAGAGAACTTCTGTGTTGATGTAAAAGACTAAAAGAAGATTTTTTGTGTTTTTTTTTTCCCTTGAAGCTGTAGGGCTGACTTACAGAAAATCAAATCTAAAATCATATAGAATTACAACAGGTTATAGAATTACAGCTAAGTTCACAGACTCAAGTCTTTATGTGAAAATTAGAGCATTGATTGGGAAGACACTGGACTCCGAAACTTGAAGGAGATCAAATAGGTAGATTCAGACAAAGCTGATGGTGAGCTCCCAAATCTCTCTGATGTCTCCCTGCCAGTGGCAGCAGCCCTTCTCCCTTCTCTGCCTCGCTTGCTTGAAGAAACGGTTACTATGGGTTCCTTAGAGGGGCAAAATAAACTGGTTCTAGGAGTGCCAAAAGAAGCCAGAGCTGGAAACAACAGCTGCCTCTATGACAAAGAATTACTCCTGGGATACTTCTGTTCATGTGATATTGCTGACACAAACAGCAAGCCAAGACAATGGGAACGAGGAGGTCTCTCTCCATCCTTCTCCTGCATGCCAAACTCCCCTATATGCCCCTACAGACAGGATCTAACAAAAGCCAGCCTGCAAAGGAGTCTGGGAAATGTAGTTTTCAGAGCTGCATCCCCAGCATCAAGAGCAGCGTGTAGAAGGGCGAGTTAGAAGTTGAGAAAAAAAATGGCCAAATGCCTGACAGCCCTGCGCAACCTTCAAGGAACAGCATAGGCTGGAAGCTCATCCACAGCACTTCCCCTGATCGCCCCAGTCCCCTTGATTTAAAATCCTATAGACTTTGTTCCAATTTCAGGATCGCTGATCACATCCTTCCATGCTTTGGGGTAATGAACATCCACATTTTCTTATAACTGATAGAGTGCCTTCCCTTTCTTCCAGAGGATGCATTCTAAGAGCAAAGAGAGCTTTCTGTCTGGTTCTACCAGTGTATATGGCAACTTTTTAAAGGAAATATTCTTTGACATTATACTTACTGAAGTAGGAAATCTCCCTCACTTTCTGCCATAGTGTCTGTCTGGTTAATTTGGTTCACTTTCCTTTGCTTATTCTGTTACCAAAATAGGCACATTTCATAGGCACGTACTCTTGGTCACAAATGCATTAGATGAACTGTGGATGGAATAAAATTATTACTTTGATTGGAAAAGCAGCCCTGTGTGTGCTCTAGACTGGCAGTATGACAAGACGAGCATCTTCCTGGTGTTCAAAGGACAGGGCATCTCTATGGGCGTGATGCTAATGCAAAGTGCTAACAGAATCGTAGGGTTTTTTTGTTTGTTTTTGCTGTAAGGCACTGACTGCCTCATAAATGAAAATAAAAATTAAATACCCTTGTGGATGTGGTTGGTTTTATTTGCTTTTAAAGGGCACATGTCAATGCTCTTGTTTTTTGCCATTTATCATTGGCCGTTCCAAGGCTGGGACCCCAGAGTGTACTACCTTTACTTAGCATTTACTTGGGAACCACAATGCCGTTTACAGCTGCCATCTGTTTACAAAAGTGAAGTAAATACACTTGTACATAATTAATAGTGAAAATGAGGTGAAGCATTTAATTAAAAGAATGCAGTATGCTCCAATCTGAAATGTTTGCTACTTTCTAATGTGCACATACAGATTTTTATAATTTGAAGTATAAATGAAAATGTTTATTTTTAAAGAACTTTTGATTTCCATCATTTGACATCAGACTGGAAAACATTCTCTGTAGCATTTTCTCTAGCAAAGTTAAATATAGTATGATTCCTTACCCTTAGGTGAGGAATTATCCTTCCATTGAAGTGAGTTTTTGTTATATTTACACAGGAATGGCATTGTTCTTTTCACGCGCAACTGTGTGTTTCCACTGCATGGAGAGAGGTTAATGGCTCTTAAACTGGTCCCTTCAGCCCTGCACTTGTGTGTCAGCCTGGGTACAGAAAGGATGGAGTCTGTGTTGGGATTCCTCTCTGAAGCCCTTGTTCAGACTGACCCACATGAGTGTGAATGGTTAAAGCTGCAAATGAGATAGAAATCAGAAAGTTCTCACATAATCTCAGGAGCTGTTCCAGGGCTGGGGAGGGCATGGCAGATACAGGGTGATCTCTTTAGGGACACAGTTCATAGATTCACCCCAATTCCCCCATCTGTTGAGGGAGACTTGGCTCAGAAGTGCACAGGCCTTTCTCGCAGTCTCTGTTCAGTTTTATTTTTCCTGTAAGTCATACGCCTTGGCTGTAGTGTGCCTGTCTGTAGGACACTGAACCCTAGGTAAATGACGATGCCTATGAGATGGCACGCTTGTGTCAGGCTGCTGGGTAGCTCCTCCTGAATATAACTCTTACTTGAAGTCACATGACTTTCTAGAATAGCCTGATGCAAAACCATTTATGTGTCAACGTAGAGATTTAAAATCATTCTCCATTATGTATTTTAAGCCCCACCTTCTCTCTCTTTCTACTTTAAGAAACATTTTCTTTGCCTGCTTTGTGTTTATGATTTAAAGTAGTTTTTATGTCATCATGAATTATAACTGCTTTCCCTCAGTGATTTACATTTTTATATATTACTCAGAAATTATCCTATGTGGTTTAATGAAATATACTTCATGGACTGAAACTGCCTTCTAGCCTGTTACGTTATGAAGTTCAGAATGGATACTGCCACTTGGTTCCTTAAAATCTTTTGATGCCTTCCTAATGTATGCAGAATAAAATCCGCATCCCTTGATTTGCTGTTCTTTCATCTGTGCAGTCTGATATAGTTTTATTTTCCAACACTGGCCCACATTTCAGGTGTGTCACACTACTCAGAGCTCCCCTATTTTCTCCACCCCTCTAAAGCTCCTTCACTGCCTGTGCACGTCTCTGCAATTTCACTTATATTAATCCACCATGGCTCTATATTTCCTAGTCTCTGCCTGGCTAGACTGTGAGCACCTTACATGGGGCTATTTAATCTCTGGATCTGCAGGGATTTATAGTCCTTCTGGGCGCACAGCACATACTCAATCTCCATATGTAAAATAAATATACACATGAACTTGTGAGCAGCCTGTGCCCCACGCCCTTCAGACATCGTAAATAGTTAACAGAATGGATTGTACCAGATCGAAGAGGATATGACAGAGAGAACCTGTGAGACAAGGGCTTAAGCCACCTGCTTTTTCTTACATACACCTCCATGGTCTCTTCTGTTTCCTAACGAGCTACTTCCTGACAGAATCATGATGCAGAAATTGATCAATAATTGAAACACACATCTGGCACTAAGAAAGTGAGATTTGAAGCACCCAAGTCGGAATTGTTTACATGCTGTGATCAATGGATTGCTCATGAATTTTTCCATGGATTCAATTAAATAAGTCACAGACTACCAGATCCTTATTTGGCCTGCAGTTTATTAATCAAATTATGCTACTTAGAATGGATTAAAAGCCTGTTAAATCAAGTGAATTGAAATACTTGGTGATTAGTCAATCAATATTCTGTATCTATAACCCCCACTCAAGGGTAACGTCAGTCATGACCATTTGCTAAAGGACAAATTTCATCTACAGTTCAGGAGAGGTTCTTATTTTTCTAAATTCCTCTTTATATCTTTTAAAACATAGAGTGGGCAGTGGCCCTGTAAACCGTGAAGTCGTTTTTCATAGAGACAGGAAGTAAAAGTATCTCTTAAATCTCAGTGGCAAAAAGATTCCGTGGAGAGTGTATGTATCTCATACTCCAAGATAAACAGATTATCACTCGAATAATTCTCCTTAGCTAGTGCTGTTGATATATGTAGTACCAGAGCATTTTTGATTTTAGCGAGATTACCAGCAGTGAAAGCTGGGAAGTAGGGTATCTTCCTAAGACCACTATTATCTCATTTCAGAAGCCATCTTCTCCCTCCTGAGGCTTCTGCCAGCTGCTGTTTCCATGGGTTTGTATGATGCTCTGACCACTCAAGTCCCCTGCGTTGGATACATCTCATTACAAATGTCCCTGTGTTTCTACCTCTCAAAGTCTCTCTCAACTAATGCTTGGAAAATATTCAAAACTCTCCTTTAAATTGTTTATAATGACTAATGTGTTCATTACCAATCCTGAGGTATTTTAAAGAGTCCAGTACTTTAAGCAAAATAAACATTTAAAATTGACTTTTAATCATAAATCAAAAATTAGTGATTAAAACTGTACACATATTCTGGCGCACACACACACACGCACACACGTATATAAAACTCATATGCTGTCTTGAATCATGTTATACACATGCTACACACCCTCTCCCTCCATTGACCACAGTGAGTGTGTCCATTTTTAGATGGAGAGTAATTTAACTGATGCGAGATGCTTAAGAAGATTCCCTTTTCATCTTGTTTAATACATAAATTCTGATAAATGGCATCCTGGATCATAATGTTGACTTTACGGGAAAGGAGACATTACCTTCTAATGAAAAATCTGCTGTGAATGAATCATTCATAATTTGCTTGATAATCATTTACACTTGACTGCCTTTTATAATGTTGAACAGAATGTAATCATGCTTGATGACCTTTAAGCATGCTTTTAAATTGGGTATTTCTAAACATAGTCTCTGCTCAGCAGAGACACGGTATTTCATATGGCTTAATACGTGGAAATGGTCAGGTACACAAGGCATAATTTAATCCTTTGCTTTTATCGGAAGATGTCAGATTATTATCCTCAAATTCTGTGGGATTTACATTAACTCTAAGCCTATTGGAGCATATTGTATTTATTTTAAACCATGAAATCAGTTAGTCAGTTCTCAAGAGACAGATATACCCAGGATATCATGTTAAGTGCAATCAAAGACCTAATACCTATCCTCAAGGTGCTTACAATTCAGATGGGAGGGACACAGATCCAAAGCAGGCTTTATATTTTAGTGATGACAAGGACTTCCAGAAGACACTGTGCTGGGCCAAACAAGGCAAAAGTAAACTTAAATTCCTTTGTGGCTGAAAATTATTCTGCCTCTTTTTTTTTTTTTTTTTTTTTTTTCCGGTACGCGGGCCTCTCACTGCTGTGGCCTCTCCCGTTGCGGAGCACAGGCTCCGGACGCGCAGGCTCAGCGGCCGTGGCTCACGGGCCCAGCCGCTCCGCGGCACGTGGGATCCTCCCAGACCGGGGCGCGAACCCGCGTCGCCTGCATTGGCAGGCGGACTCTCAACCGCTGCGCCACCAGGGAAGCCCTATTCTGCCTCTTTTTAATATGTAGTGTATGAGTGAGAATCTTCAAAAATGGTATGAAAAAATTAGGTATCATTTATGAAAAGCATTCTAGTTAGTAAATAGATGTGAATACTGTCTAAAGTTTCTCTGTTTCATGGTGAATCTCCTCCAAAAAAAATTAGACTGGGATATCATTTTCCACATGAAGCAATTTGGTCTATAAGAATGTCACCACAACATTTAGCATAAAGTTGAATTTATAAATGGATTTTGAATGTTAAGTGCAATTTGATGGATGCAAATATCATTCAGGTTTTCACATCACCTATTCAAATTTTCCAACATGGAAATATGCTGTTAGTACAATATGTTGGAAGATAAAGTATTGAGGGTGTTAAATTGAGATAAACAATTTGGCTTAAAAATCAGAAAATTGGCTTAGACTCACAGGTCTCTGATAATGTCTTGGCTACTAATGTGAATGACTTTAAAAGCTCATTTTGACTCTGTATTGGTAACACAGTTTCTGCTTTCAGACACATTGGAAAGAAACTTTGGATTCAACAGTTGGCAGTAGAATTCTATTGAGGTTATGAAAGTGAGACTATGAGGCACCAGTGCAACTGGCTAAAATGTGAAAAATCCAATTGCCCAGATGCTTTGCATACTGAAAAGCAATTCCTTTAATTCAATCAACAGAAATTTCTGGTTGTTTTTCTTCCTTTTCTCTCTCCAGCAAAAACATTTTTTTTTTTTAATTGTAAAACTGTAGAGAAGTTGAAAGACTAGTACAACAAGCACCATATTTCCCTTGATTTCTATTTTAACAAATTTACTTCTTTCTCACACATACTTAACCTAACCCCTGCATATATCTCACACCCAAATCCACACATAAACATGAGATAAATGGCATATGTGTATGAGTGTATACGTGTAAGTATATGTATATTTTTATTGATTTATTTATAAGTTGCAGATGTCATACCATTTTTATTCTAATATCTCAGCATGTATGTCTAAAATCTACAGTCACGCCATCTCATACATCATGCCATTACTATAATATCCAAGAAATTTAACATTAATTGAATGATATTATTTAATATGCAGCCCATGAGCATATAACCACATTTGTCCCCCAAATGCCCTTTATGGCTGTTGTGTTTTCATATTCCAGGTTGAGGCAAGGATCACACTTGGTTATCTTGTCATGTTAAGCCATGTCATATTCCTGGAGTCTCCAATGTAATATAACTTTCTGCCATTTTTTGTTTTTTACCACCCCTGACATTTTTAAGACTTCGGGACATTTGTCTATTGGAATGTCCCACAATCTAGATTTCTCCTGAAGTTTTTCCTCATGATCCTATCATGTTAAATGTAAACAGCAAGAGTATTTCCTAGATAGTGTGTAATTCACCTTGCATCACATCAGCAGGCACATGTCCGGTCATCTCACGACACTTGCGATGCTGGGTTTCATCATTTGGGGAAGTGAAGTCTATCAGATCCCTCCCTTGTGAAGGCAGCCTTTCCCCTTGTAATTAGCAAATAAAATGTGGCGGGGAGTGCTACTCTGAGGTCATGTGAATATCTTGTGCCCCAACAGTTTTATTTTAAGGATTCATTGATATTCTTGTCCAAATCAGTGTTGCATTTGTAGTTGGAAAAAACAGAGAGAGACATAATCCTATCATTATTTTTACAGTTACTATTTCACATTCTTCTTTAAAGAGAAAGGTAGCCAACGGCAGTCTGCTAAGCCAGCCTCTACACAGTTTTGATATGTACCCATAAGTCTTTGAGCACTTCCTTGTTTTAGCACAAGATGTTCCAGGCTCATCTTAGATTTTCAGTGTCCTAGAATATGGCTGTTAGGTGTGCACATTACTACAGATGTCTTTGCTTCTAGATTGTTTCAGTATATAACAGTACACTCACATGTGTAGTATGCACATGTGCGTTCATGAGTTCTTCCAGATAACGCCAATTCAAATCCAACACCATAGAATTTTCCATCACCTTTGCCCATTCAGTATTTCATACCTATCCTCTCCCACAGTGAGAAACCACATTACCAGAAACATCAATATATTATTTCATTTATTATTTTATTCCACAGTACACACAATTGAGTTGCAAAATTACTAAACCCAAACCAGTACCAGCCACAAAGTTAAGAACAGATTTCCACATATTGTTAAATAAAATTCAAGGATTTATGTTAAAATTTCTAGACAGTATTTGGCAAGTGATTCATAGTACTTAATTGGTATATGATGTTAATTGAATTTGACAAGAGAAACAATGCTTGATTTCAGTGTGGTGATATTGTATAAGCTTCAGATCTTGAGTAATGTCCAATCTAAACTTATAACAGCAGCACAGAGGAACACAGTGTGACTCATGAACAGCTGAGAAGGCAGTAAACAAAGGAAAAAACAATCTTTATATGAGGGCTTTTTGGATATTGGAAAGTATTTGATGGATAGCATCTGTAGAGAGGAATAAACCTAGCCAAGGCAGCCCCCTGTGCTAATATTTCAGACTATAAATAATAAATAGGGGGGTTCTAACTTTAACTTCTAGTTTCTCTCTAAGGGTTAGTAAAAACGAACAAGGAAACAGCCTCTTGGGTGAGTCTAATGGAATCAACTCTTATTTTCTGCAGTCTCTAGTCTCTAGTCTCTTTGTTGTCCAGAGTCTTAGGAGCCATAGCTGGTCCCCTGTGCCATTCCCGCCCCTATGGTTCTACCCAGGACTGCCTTGTGGCCTCACTCATTGCATCTTGTAGAAAATCCTGAAGTTCTGCATATGCAGGCTTTCATCTTATGCTATTGCTAAGGCAGGTCATGCTTTCCAATGAACTCTTCAAAGTATCTATTTCCTGAGGCTGGCTTTTGCTTGTTTGTGTGTTTTCATAGCTTTGCAATTCTTTTCTGCCCTAGTACTGTACTTATTGAGTTTTGTCCCTGCCACGATGGTGGACTATATCTAGTCTTATGCTGGATCGTAATGTGAAGTCTTCCTAGTCACTGTGCCTAAGTTTCTTTGTTTGTTTTAATTGAAGTATAGTTGATTTAGTGTCTAGGTGTACAGCAAAGTGATTCAGTTATACCTATATTTTTTTCAGATTCTTTTCCATTATAGGTTATTATAAGATACTGAATATAGTTCCCTGTGCTATACCGTAGGTCCTTGTGGTTTATCTACTTTATGCATAGCAGTGCCTGAGTTTTTAAAAGTCCCCATAGTGCTGAAAAGTGCCCTTCATGCCCCTTCCTGTGTCACTGCATTAACTATCCTGCCTGGCTACTTTGGCTTAAATTTAACCCCTTTTACACCCACAATTCAGTTACCTTTTTAATATTACATACATGGTAGTTAGCAATCTTTAAAATCCATTGTAATTATATATTTTAAATATTCTGATTTGAGTTCCTGCTACATTCTGGCTTTTGTTATTATTGTTACCATGGTTGGTAGGAAACATTGACATTTCATTAAATGTGTGTTTGGCTAAGAAAAGGGTTGACAAACCAGTCTCTGATTTGGAACTTAAATGCTATGGGGTTTCAACTTTGAATAAGACTACAGAACAATGTCTTTTTTGAAAACAACTGGGAACAGACAATGGGAAATGTTTACCTAGGAAAAGTTGGACAGTACCCTTAGGATCAGGGATTTTGCTGCCCTTAGTAGACACCCACATCTTGGCAGTTTTGCCAATAACTTTACACACAGCTGTGCCTAAAGGCTGGTTTCTAGCAACAAGAAAAAAGAAAATATGAGTATTGGATTGAGGGCACCTTACAAATGTAACAGCAACTGTTTACAAAGGCCTGTGCCTCTCCTGGTCAGCATTATACAGTGGATGACCCAGCGATGCTTTACTCTGTAACATTGTAAGTTCCTCTGTCCTCTCATACTTCGTACTTGATTTATAAAATAATCACTATGTGGTGCAAGATTTTATTTTTAAGCCAAGAATCTCCATGCCCGCTATAGATCCACATCTGAAACCCCTGTGTCTCAATCCTCGGGCGAAAGTTAGATATACACAAAGGGAAAAAGGTGGTGATCCCAGGCATGGAGCTGTATCGAGAATGTGAGTGCTTTTCCTTTCTGTGCACTTTTAAAACATATATATGCTGCCCAAATTGTATCTTGTGCAGGTCTCCCATGATATGTGCAAAGTTCCAGAAGAAATTAGGGTGGGATGCTGAACTCCTCCTAAGTAAAATGAAGAAGTAAATGAGGGAAGCCTATTATTAAAAAATGGTTTTTTAAATAGATTTTAATAGAGTTGAAAATGTTTAGAGTCTTTCAAACTTCAGTTGTATTAACGTTTAAAATGCCTTTCATTATAGAAATAACACATGCTTTCTTACTTTCTTCAAAAAATGAAAAAAAATCTCTCTCTCATGCCTCAGTTCTCTACCCCAGAGGTAGCCACTTTTAAACATTTTAAAAATATATTTCCTTTGGAGATTATCACCATCAAGGAACTGTGCATGGACTTACGGACTTTAAAATATGCCTATTTTCTCCCCATCTCAAACGATTATAATTTAGCACACCGACTCTATGTCATGCCTCTTCGCCCACCCCATTCCCGTTGTTTATCCAACCATCAACAATATTTATTGGGAGCTTCTAGAGACAGGAAACCACCGTGGTCTCTGCCTTGTTGGGACTTTCATCATGTTAAGCCAGATAATAGCCGACCTTCAGTTCTTCCATAAATAAAAAAGTGCATTATTACTTTGAATAACATACTTTAACCTTTATTTATCCAACAAAATTAGACAATATCCATCACCTAAATATTCTCTAGAAGAAGGGAATTAATCTGTCCACTTTTCTTACTACTTCTCTTTTTTCCCCTCCCCCTAAATTCAGTCAGCCATTATGAACATCATTATGGTTACACTGACAACGTTTATGAGATTGGTATCATGTTCCCTAACCATAGTGAAGTTTTCCATGTTTTGCTGATAAGTTGGTCTTTTAAAAAATGTAAAACAAGTAAACTTTAATTACCTCATATCAACCATGTCATATGATTGGATCCATGAAGAAATTATATTCTCATTATATTCTCAATTGTACCAGTCAATAATGTTCCAAACATGAAAGTCAATAAAAGATATAAATTACTAAAAATTCTGTCATATTTTAGATTGTTTCACACTTGATTTATAGTCATGCCTGTATTTCACCGCTTTCTGTTTTTCTCAGAGAAGTTGACTTTCATTTTTCTTATGATGAAAGAAACAGCTGACTCCATATTGTGATTAAGAATTCTTTTTCATTAATCACAGAATTTGTGTCACTGAATATGCTTTCTCCTTGAGGACACTCTTCATGAAGTAATTGGATTTCCTGTTCTAATTCATACCTGTGACTTTTTATAGATTCTCCTGTTAATTCCATTGTTTGGTTTACTTTGTTGCCTATGTTTTCCACTTTTTTGAATTTTTTTAAAATGTTTTGCTGAGTACATCTGTGGGTGATGATTTAATTTTTCTACTATGATGATTAGTTTTGTGCATCAACTTCACTAGGCTAAGAGATGCCCAGATAGCTGGTAAAACATTATTTCTGGGTGTGTCTGTGAGGTGTTTCTGGAAAATATTAACATTTGAATCAGTAGACTGAGTAAAGAAGATCACCCTCACCAATACACTTGGGCATCATTCAGTCTGTTGAGGGCAGGAGAAGATGGGTGTCCCAGGTCAGACAGTGAGCAAATTTGCCCTTCCTCTACTTAATAGAAGAATCGTGTTACTTCTTAATTTAGCTTCCATTAAAGAAAAACAAACAAACAAACAAAACCTTTGTTTTTATTCCAATCTCTTCATCTTTTTCCTCCGAATTCTGGACATTTTCATGACTTTCTCTCTTAGATCCTTACCACTGGAAGAGTGGAAATGGAACAGCAAATGTTACCTGGGAGCTTGTCAGAAATTCAGAATCTCAGATTCCACCCCAGACTTGCTGATTGAGACTCTGCATTTTAACAACACCTCCTGATCATTCATGTGCACATTAGAGTTTGAGAAGCACTGGTCCCTTGACTCATTCTTTTCTGTTCACTCTATTGAACCGTCCTTCTATTAATGTGGTTGTTTCTGTCATATTTTTAATTTCCAGCAACTATTTCTTATTCTCTTATTGCTTTCTTTGCACTCCAACAATTTTTGTAAAGCTTTCTCTTCCATTGCTAAGTACACAAATCACATTTTTAATTTTTCTAATTAAAAAAAAATTAATTGAAGTATAGTTGATTTATTGGGTTGGCCAAAAATTTCTTCCCAGTTTTTCTGTAATATCTTATGGAAAAATCCAAACGAACTCTTAGGCCAACCCAATAAAATGTTGTGTTAGTTTCAGGTGTACAGCACAGTGATTCAGTTATACATATAATTCATATGTTGAATTACACTGATGAGTATTTTTCAGATGATGAACCATCCTTACATCCTTGAGATAAAGCCTACTCGATGAAAATATATTATTCTAAATGAGGATTTTCACATATATTTTCATAGTGGAATCCAGTTATACTTCTGTTTTCTTTATTATTCCTGTTTTGTTTTGAAATTAATACATGAACTCGGCAGTTTCTTTCTTTTTCTCTTTCTTTTTGGAGAGTATAAATAAATTTAAGTATTCCTTGAGAATTTGATGGAGTTCTGTTATAAAAACCCTCTGAGCTTGTTTTAAAAACCCATTTCTTTTTATTTAATACATACACATTTTTATTTAAATTATTTTTTTATTGTACTAATTTTGGCATTTTATATTTTTTCCAGGAATTTATCCATGTTGTCTAGGATTTCAGACACATTAGACAATAGTTGTTCCATAAAATCTCTTTGTCTTTGTCTATAATTATTTCTCATTTGAGTTCTGATTCTAATTTTGTTTAATTTTGTGTCTTTAGTCATACCAAAAGTTTTTCTACTTTGTAAATCTTTGCAGAATTTCCATTTTTGATATTAAACTTTTCTATTTTTAAGTTTTTTATTTATTGATTTACTTCCTGTAGTATTTTCTTCTTTTGACAAAACCTGTTTGCAAGGTCATATAGCCAGGTTTATCTCTTCTAGACTACATTAAAAACTGAGACTAAATGACACTATTCAAGATCAAATGGCTTCTAAGTCCAAACCTGAGAAATCTTCAACCCGCACGTTGTAGCCGCAGGGTTTAGCTTAAAGCAGAAGGGCGTCTGGCAGTAGGGGCTGATTGATGTAGAAGGAGGAGCATTATGTTGTTTCCATGTAGAAAATGTCTAAATTCAATCTCTGTGACTCCTGTGGACAGATCTAGGATGAACATGTGTAAATTACCAAATGACTAATTTTGGCTCGATATAAGGGATTCATTTCTAATGATTAATGTCTGTAAAGGATATGGACCTATAGTAAAATCTTAAATCCACATTCCAAGTGTGGAAATGGAGACAGATTAGCTCCCTGCTAAGGGATGTTGTAAGAGAAATTCTTTGGTATCAAATACAGGTGGGATGAGCTAGATGTTGCAGTCTGTCTTCTGACGCTGAGGTGCTGTGATCTGGCTTACACTGCTGAATTGACTAAGAAGGTGAAGCGACAAAGTAGAAAACTGTGTAGTTTTAGTTGAGTCCTTTAAGAGTTTTTGAAGTTTGTGGTGTGCACTATATTCAAGGCTGCACGCGGCTGCCTGTTTACCTGTTATCAGCTGAAACTGTACTTGTAGGAAAGCTGATGCCCTGCTGAATCTAGAAATTGGCTGGATATGGAAGCTACTGGAGAACGGAAGATTGCCTTGGATACGTTTCAGCATATCAAATGAAGGGAGAAAATAACTCTCAGTTACTCTTATTTAAAATGTTTTATACTGTTATCTACATGAGAAAAATGTCCAAATGTCACCCTAATCTTACATAAGCTAATCTTCCTCTGCTCTTTGGTGCCATGAATTAAGAAGCTAGCAAGCCAGAAAATATAATCTATAATGAACTAGTGGTAAATTTGTTATCTGTTGAAGATACAGGGAATTTTTCTCTTATTTTCTCATTAATCAGAAGCAAACAACACAGAAAAGTATAAAAATAAGCCTACCAAGAATTTGAGCTGCTGGCTTATGTAGAGGCTGTCAGTGTTATAAGTGAGAGGGCTGGCGACGTGTAAATAAGTAGTTTTCTAGGTAGAGGATTCTGTTTAAACATGTATCTCCATAGTGACATCCAACAGAGATATGGTAAAATAAATAAAAGACAGATTTTATTCTAAGGAATATAATGTGATAAACACAAGGCAGGCAGATCAAATGTGTGCTATGCTATTTTTGCTAAACCGATCATTTGTATGACTTTAAATCTATGGCCCACCAATCTGCTCTTAGCCCATGGATCATCTGCCCATTGCATACAAGCCATTTATCCTGAGAAAAGATATGTGCTTTGAAGTCTTCATCTGGCACTCATGTGATTACTGTTTCCTTTATAATTAGAAAGTCACCGACTGGGAACCTTCTGATTTTATAGTCTTGATAAGTTTGTTCTTTCAGTGCTGGGAGTGTCTGCTACATTATTTTTAGTCAAAAATATTAGTGCTGTAAATAAAGTGTTTATATATGTTCAAGGTATGGTGCAAATCTTGATTTGTATTGCTATCTTTAATCTAGAATTCTAATTAAAGCAAGCAGAAATAAGTGACATATAGCTATATTTGAGAAGGAGTCTTTTTTAAAAAATAAATTACCTGTTGAGATTTACCTGTGGTGTTGCTGGCATGAGGCAAGATTCTAAATATAAATAATGCTGGGGCCAAAAGGAAGGCAAAATTTGCCAAGAAGATTTTTTCAGTGAATCTTTTTGTATGTCTTTGTAAATAGAAACTGAGACTACCTTTGAAACCCTATTACTTTTCATTAAGAAAAAAATGGGGCAAAGACGGTCTCTAGCCTACCCCCGGGTCTGTGCCCAGGTGGTGTGCCACGTTGCCACTGCTTTCCCAGTGATGCCTGGAGAAGCCACCGTTACTCAGGGGCTTGGGCTCCCATCCTGTGTGGTCCTCTCATGTGCCAATGTCAGTGCCGTCAGTGCTGCTTGGGGATTAGAGTATGCAGGAGGGAGTGCGGTGTGCTGGGTCCCGGGTCTCGGATGCTGCGCTGTGAATAGGTCTGGTACTTCAGGAACAGGGAGGATTAGGGAGGCAATTCTGTCTTCTTAGCTTCCTAAATTTATATTTATTCAAGTCTTTGAACTTGTGGGCCGTATAATGCCTGTGGCAAATGGTGACAGTTTCAGTGAGGAACGGCTGGGTCTGCTACTTCCAGCCTCTTGTGTTCTTCCCCCACAGCGGGCCCTGCCCTCTGTCTCTTGCAAAGAGTGGTCCCTGTGGCTTGGCAGACCTACAGACACGTCTCCAACATGCCCTCCTGAAGACGCCATAAATCTTTTAGAGAAGATCAATGCATAACAATATATTTTAAATATATCTGTTCCAAAATTGTGAATTCAGTCTTCAGAATGCAACATGAGAAGTCCAAGAAAATATTTGTTACCTGAGCTCCTCTATTTTAAGTAGTACTTTACTTTCCTTGTACTTTAAGATCACTAATAGTGGGATAGTTTTTATAATAAATGTCTAAAGAAACATAGCTGGATGGAGGAGAAATTATTGGTTATTTTATTACCATTAGTTTTTATTATTTGCCTATATGCAAATTTATCCAGGCCCCAAATTTCTGTTTATACAATTGTCACTTCAGTTGAAGTCTTTGCACGAGTAATTAATTGGATTAGTAATTAGCAAAATAATTGGATTTGTACTTAAATTTAGATCCTTCATTGTCATTTCATTGTTGTATTGGATATATAACTTTTCCTTTTCCCTTCCTCTTTTCCTTTCCTTTCTGAACAATTCAGTTCAAAGCCAGAGGGAATGCAAGGTAGCCTTCTGTGGTGGGGAAGGAGTGGGGAGCCATGGTGGCTCTGAGCAGAGGTTCAGGTCCCAAACAGGGAGAGGAGGAACATCAGTGGACATGGGATACCCAAGAGGTGCTTGAAGCCTGAACAGAATGACAAGTGCCTCTACACAGTGTGACACCCCAGTGACAGGGTACAGGACCCCGAGTGGAGGTGGACCGGGCATCCCTGTGGGGGGTGATTGACCTGGTGCAGGATTTGAGAGCCCAACAATTTGAGAAGTGCAGTCACGAGGGGGGACAAGCTGGCATGGGAAGGCAGAGCCTGAGCAGAGTAAGCAGGGCATCCACAGAGAGCGGCGGCCTGTCAGAGCATGTAAGAGCCAAAGTGGTGTAAAGGGCTTCTGGCTGCAGAATGGGAGATTGTAGCAAAGAGAAAACTGATCAGATAAGCAGACACATTAAGGGTAATGCTTCTCTCCATCTGAGAATAGAGTTATATAAGTAGGGAAGGAAAACAAGAATAAACCTTGTAGAATTTGGATTGGAATTTGGGTTATTAGTGTGAATTCATGATTTTTAATATAAGCAGATAGATGTAGAAATAAATACAGAGTTAGAATAGCGGTTAATGTATGCGTGTACTTGTGTGTGTGTATTGCACTTCTATTCCCTAGCGCAGTCTTCTGAGAGGCCCTGGAAGAAATAATGCCTAAGGGTCAACAAACGTGCATCTCAATCTTGGCCTCTAAACCCCATGTTTTTCCACTAAAAATAACCAGGGCTGCTTCTAGAACTGGGGCAGGTAAAAAAGATCTTATTGTTGAAGGCAAGGAGGTCTTCAAAGAACAGTGAGGATGCATGGGAAGGGTAAAGGAAACAACTTGTAAGGTCTCCAACTGGCCATACCTGGGTCAATTTGAAGCATCATATTAATGATAGTAACCAAATGGATATAACCCACGCAATAAAATATAACCCATGAGCCTGTACTGAATAAGTTGAGAGTTTAATAAGGAACAGAAAATTCAAAATACCTCCCCATAAAATACTAATTACAAAGGACACCTTTACACTGAAGTTCGGCAGATGCTGCCTTAAACAAGTGATCGAAGTGAACTTCCTCAGTGTTGGGAAAATTGGACCATGTGCCTCCTGATGGTGCAATGGGAAGAACCCAGCATCACTCTGGTGATATGCCTGCCAAAGACACATAACCGGAATCATGAAGAAATAGCAGACGGATCCAAATGACAAATATTCTATAAAATAACTGTCCTGTCACTTTCAAAAATTCCGAAGTTGTGATAGTCATGCAAAAACTAAGGAACTGTGCCAGACTAAAATATCTAAAGAGATGTGACAACGAAACGCAGTGCATGATTTTTAGCTGGCTTCTTTTAGTATAAAGGACATAATTGGGAGAGTTTAAATGAGGCCTGAGGATTAAATGATAATAATGTGACAATGTTAATTCCTGAATTGGATGAATGGACTGTGACTGGACAGGAGAATGTTTGTTTGTAGAAAATACACACTAAAGTTTTTGGGTATGACAGGGCATCATGTCAGCAACTTACTCTCAAAAAACAGATCTTTGTATTGTACTTGCTAAGTTTGAGGTGTTTCAAAAATGTATGTGTATAACACATATATTCAATTAAACATTTCAATAAAGCATTATCCTGTGGTCTGCTTTATGCCAGGAATCACAATTAAAGACATTAGAAGTGGATTTGTAAAATTAAAAATGCTCAGAGTCATTGGTGTTACCCATTCCTAGGTCCTGAAGGACTATTTCCCCAAAGAAGAACATGTTTCTGTCAAAAGTTGACTCTCAGTAAAAAGGGTTTAACTTCTTGCATATGCAGTTTAATTAAGTTACAAAGAAATTACAAGTTTCACAAAACTGGTCATGCAGAACAAAGCCCATACTTTTATATGCTTTGGAATAATCTTAAATGTACTAGAGAGGTCAAGGTCACTAGAAATGGGTTTTCAAAAAAAGAGCTCGTAACCATGATGTTATATATATGACCGCCAATAGCCAGAAGGGATTCAGTGGAAACGCTGGGCTGAATTTAAACAAAAGTATGGACTCAAATTTCAATTGTACTAAAGTTGAAAGTGGCACAGAAAAATATATGCTACCATCAGTTCTCTTTTTTTAAGAAGGATGTGAATGTACTATTGTTCAACACCCCCTAAATCCAATAAGCTTTTATTAAAAATATAATACATTAAAAAGTGTATGACATATGTGCTTTGAATCATGTATGTTTGAAAATGTGAAGTGTAGGAGAAACAAGACAAATCATGGCTTGGCTCTACTCTCAAAGAAATCCTGCCCAGTGAGAAATATAGATGCAAAATCACATTATCAAGAATTACAGAAGATTTAAAACTAATTCCTTAAGTATTTCTCAAACAATATTTACCATAATATATTTGTTTGCTCTTCGTTTTGACTATTTTAAATAAATGTTCAGGAGAGTACAAGAGTGCAACCAACCCCCATAATGATAACTAGATCCTTTTACATTCAGATGCACCTGTTTTTGAGGTGAAATCTGTTTGATCCAAGATAAAAGGCTCAATTATATAACTTGACCTGTGCCCTTCTAACTATGGTGTCTTTCTCAGAGCGGCGGGTGCACACAGGGCTTACCAGGAAATTGTTAAAGAGAAGAGAAATGTGCATCTGTGTATCACCAATAATACACAGACACCTGCAGATTGATCCATAAATACTTGAGAAGAAAGTTCAGGAATTGCTGCCTCTGAGTTTCTTGTTCTCCGTAGGAGCAGGATGCGGGACTTACTGACAGAAGCAAAGGAAGAGGAAGTTCAGCTAATAATTTGAAGATACTTCCACCTTTGCTAGTCTCTTTCTCAGTTCACAGGCATTAGTGGGAGTGACAGGAACAAGTTATGAACCATTTACTTAGGCTATCTGGAAGGATTTAATCTCACTGGGGTCATGGAGTTGAGTATTCTCTGTGAATTGGAGCTACTGTGATAGGCCCTATCTGTAGGCCTGGCATCCAGAGATAAGAGTTTAAGTCCAGCTGGAATTAGAAGCAGCATAATTAGCTGGAATGCTGGACTGTAAACCTTTGGCCTCGAATTGTGAAATGCCTCTGGATAGCAGTGCAGATCACTCCGATGGAGTTTTGGCTCTGGGAGCTGAGCATGAGACACACATTAATATCAAGGACTTCCCCAGTGTGCACAATAAGTTCAGCCCCATGTGATGTGGTGCATACTTTTCATCAATCTTGTGGTTCCTTTAGAAAGCATCTCCAGAGGCTCATTTTCCACTTCATCAGCATTCATATGTTTATTTTTTAAAAAGAAGACCAGGAAAAATGTTTGAAAAGTCAGTGATTTTTAGAAACTATGAGGTAGATTTCTGTATAACTTGTATGTGTATAGCACTTTAAAATATCAGAAATAGAAGTTAATAAAGCATGAAACAGCAGACAGACTGATAATACTATATTTTTTATTTGCATGTGCCCATTTAGCTCCTAAAACTGTATCTTTCAAAGATATAGAATGTGTATGTTTATTTTATATTTATAAACTGTATGTTTATTTACTATCTGGTATTATAAAACCAAAATAATAATGCATATGTTAATAGAATGGCAGAGACTTACAATAAGGATAGGAACTTAATTATAAGCCTATATTTTTATAATAATCATATACCATGATTGTTCCTTAATCAAAATAAAATTTATTATTTAAACTGATAATATGTAAAATACATGACCCTTTTTTTTTCTACCCATAAAATTAAACAAAACATAGTGTGCAGTATAAGTAGCAGATTCAAACATACCTGAGTTCTCTATTTCCGATCAAGATGAATCCTTTGTCTGACCTGTGTACTTTTAAGAAAGCAGAGAAATATAAATGTCTGTGGAGAGTTCCGAGTGCATTAAATTTGCCTTGTATTGTTCATTTTAATGAAAAAAAATTCTTCAGTAAGCATTGCAAAGGATTCTAGCAAGTCAATCACTTACTTAGTAGGTCCCCTAATCCTAGACTTATTCACACTTTCTACATTCTAATAACTCTAGCTTGATGGTGTTCTATGTAAGTCTAGTGATTTTGATAATAACTCTTAGTTTGAGTGTTTAAAAGCCTTCGTAAGCTGAATGGAGAGTATGAGCTTTATTAGTAAACTATCAATTCCATCTAACTGCTTCCCTTTTTTCTTTTCATTTGTCTTCTTCTAAACAGTTATGATATAAATAGCATTAAATTATATGTCTTTATTTTTATTATAAGTTCATCTTTAATTATGATAGCACTTTTGTTTTAATGTCATATAAATACCAACTATAGTTAGATCATGATCCCACCCATAACATTAAAAAATGTTGGTAATCACATGGCAGTAATGTACCATATAGAAAGAAAATATAACAAAAGAAATAAAGAAGTCTTTATCAAAATGAGATGATATTTCTAGTAAGATATGTATTATGGATGGTATTTCAAGAGGTCCCAGAGTAACTATTAAAAGTGAAGTCATATGATTGCTTAATTAAGAATCTTGGGTTATAATAGCAAGTGTAAATAGCTAGACAGCAATAAGAGGTACGCCTTGCCAAATAGGACAGAGACTGTGGCATTTACGTTTCAGGTTCACTGTGGATCATCAAATTCCGTAGTAAAACTTAGGGTCTAGCGTTTTCCAAACCTCAAGCACCAGAGACGAACACATTTCTGTTGTTCTGGGTAGGAATGTCAGTCCCTGTCACGTTCTTCACTTTAGGCTTCATACTGTATCACAAACATTGTCCCATATCACTGCAAATTTATCATAGGTCTTAAAGAGTCATAATATCCTAGTGTACATCAATGAGACATTTGGATACTTAAATTATATAGTTGTGTAAATAGACCTTTTGTGATGTCCTATATTTAGAATTGACTGGAAAGAAAAATTACTGGACTATAAGATGAAAAGATAAGGAGAAAACCTGGCTTCTCTATATTTCGTTCAAAGGGTAACATACAGGTACAATCAGTCGGAATGTAGCAGAAGCAGTTACCTCCCCAGTAATACAGTCGACTATTTCAATTCTGGCTACTATTTTCCGCCACTAGGAAGATGTAGGTAACCACACGTGGACCTTAGACTGTGAAACAGCATCTGTAGAAGCTCCAGAATACTTCCTCCTAATGCTGATTAAGGGAGAAATATTTTTAAATGAAATGTAAACAAATTATTTCCAGAAATCAATTTCAACTGGCCAACTCTTACCTTTACTTTTTACTAATCCACTATTTTTTTTTTTTTTTTTGCGGTACGCGGGCCTCTCACTGTTGTGGCCTCTCCCGTTGCAGAGCACTGGCTCCGGACGCTCAGGCTCAGCGGCCATGGCTCACGGGCCCAGCCACTCCGCAGCATGTGGGATCTTCCCGGACCGGGGCATGAACCCGTGTCCCCTGCACTGGCAGGCGGACTCTCAACCACTGTGCCACCAGGGAAGCCCCACTATTATTTTTTATTACACTGTAGTAAAATGTATAGAAAGTGCGTCAAGTGCCCTTATCTCTAGGCCTAAATTCTTCATTATTATAAATCAATCAATCAATCATAGCTATCTTACCTAACATATCTAACAAGGTTAATAATAATCCCTTAATATTACTAAAACACAATAAGATTGTCTAAATATTGATATGTATGTTGAAGGTAAGTCATAGATACTGCATTATACACTCCAATTTTGTATATGTTTGAAATTTTTCATAAAAAACATTTTTTTCAAAAAAATGTACAATTCAGTCATTTTGGAGTCACAGAGTGACAATTCAGTCACAGAGTTGTGGAGTCCTCAATACCATCTAACTTTAGACCACTTTCATCACCTCAAGAAGAAAACCTATTCCCGTTAGCAGTCACTCCACATTCCCCTCCCCACTTCAGTCTTCTCCCCTCCCTGGCTGCAATTAATTCACTTTCTGTCTCTATGAGTTGGCCTGTTTTGGACATTTCATATAAATGGAAACGTAATATGTGGTCTTTTGTAATTGCCTTCTTTCACTTAGCATAATGTTTCAAGGTTCACCTGTGTTTGTTGCATGTATCAGTTCTCCATTCTTTTTATTGTAAAATATTCCACTGTATAGATATACTGATTTTGTTTATTCAATTGATGCATATTTGGGTTATTTCTAACTTTTTGCTATTATACACAGTGCTGCTATGAACAACCATGTACCAGATTTCATGTGGACATATGTTTCCCAAAGTAGCTAAACCAATTTGCATTTCTGCCAACAGTGAATGAGGGTTACAATTTATCCACATTTTTGCCAACACTCGTTACTGTTTGTTTGTTTTTAATTTTAGCCATCCTCATGGGTGAGAGGTGCTACCTCGTGGTTTTAATTTGCATTTCCCTAATGAATAATGATGTTGAGCATCTTTTCATATGGTTTTTGGCCATTTGTATATCTTCTTTGGAGAGATGTCTATTTAAGTCCTTTGTCTATGTTTTTAATTGGGTCACTTTGTTGAGTTGTAAGAGTTCTTTATATACTCTGGATATATAGCACCTTATGAGTGATATGATCTGCAAATATTTTCTCCCATTTGGTGGGTTATCTTTCCACTTTATTGGTGATGTTCTTGAAGCACAAAAGTTGAAATTCAAAGTATCTATATTTTCTTTGCTCACTTCTCCTTTTGGTGTCATATCGAAGAAGCCATTCCCAAACCCAAGGTCATAAAGATTTACTCCTAAGTTTTCTTCTAAGAGTTTTACAGTTTTATCCCTTGCATGTAAGCCTCTGATCCATTTGACTTAATTTTTATAAATAGTGTGAAGTAGGAGTTAAACTTTATTCTTTTGCATATGGATATCCAGCTGTCCTAGTGTCATTTGTTGAGATTATTCTTTTATCATTGAATCATCTTGGTACTCTTGCTGAATATTGATTGCATATTTGGTTGAATTTACCAGTGAATCCCTCTGGCTCTGGGATTTCTTTCTTGGAAGTTTTAAGACTACTAATTCAATAGCTTTATTTTGTATAGGTCTCTTCAGGTTTTATATGTCTCCTTGAAGAAGTTCTGGTAGTTTATGTCTTTCTGTGGTTTGTCCATTTCATCTAGGTTATCTAATTTGTAAACATAATCTTATCCACTTTTACAAATGGATTATCAGCATCCAAAATCCAGTCTCTTTGTGCAAAGGCATTTTCTAGGCAAATAAACAAAATAGTTTACTAAGCTGATTTAATTTTTCTTAATAAATACAATTCTTTTAATGATTAGGTGTGACAGACTGATAAAATACACAGTAGTTAACTTTAAAACTAACCATATATTATTATTTTGTAATTTTCTGAGGATTGAATGAAACAAGTTTTTCCTAGCTCCTCATTAATTCAGGAGCTGCTGAGAGATAATGAGGTCATGGAATAGCCCTGGATCCCACACCTTTGGTTGTCAGGATGCTTCTGGAATCCTTGGAAACTTCTTGGATATTTACCTTCTTGGAATTATAATTGGGATTCAGAATCAACTTACCCATAGTGCCTGTGTTTTTCCTTTGTCCAACTTCTTTCTGAATTATGAGGATGTTGTTAATACTGTGGCTTTTCTAAAAGTTTCCATTGATGTAAACTTTAAGGAACAGGTTAAGGAATTTGGACCAGTACTGGAATGTATCCCACATGCCCCCAGTTTCGCTATTTCCTTCCATCTCTGTATTATAATCCCTCTCTCTCAACCAAGAGGAATTATTAGAGCTCCAGGGTGAAGGAAGCTGGAAGTCTATGACCTGCTCGCTCTTTTTGAGTTATTAGAGTCTGGAAGTTAGTCTGTAGGCACTTTGAGGTAGACACCATGCTTCATTCAGTCACGAAGCACAGTGCTTAACACAGAGTAAGTGCTCATTTCTGAATTAAATTTAAACAAAGTAAAACTCCAGCCTGCAGCTTCAAACCTATTTTCATGAAATTCAAACATATATTTGATTTCTCCTTTTACTCCATTTTCCTTATCATAAGGGTACACATCCTCAAGTTCTTATCTCTTGTATTAAAAAAAATTTTTAGGAAAATTTATGATGCTATTAATTTTGACAACTTAATGTAATTTTAGTCATTATGTAACAACCAGGGGCATTTCCATTTGAACCATTTTCTAGTATCATGAAATGAGAAAGTCTAGCCAAGAATAAGAAGGTAAGTAATACTTATATTAAAACAAAAACGAAACAAATCAAAACAAACAAATAAAAAATTGTCTCTTCCTTATGGGTATATTTGTACTTCCCAAGCCCACCCCCGGGGGGACTTGAGCACTTGGGCGTCTCTAGAATCTTAGAAAAGGAGGTTTCTCAAAGAAATAAGACTGATCAGGTAAAGCATTCAATTGGGAATCTTTATGGAATATTACTTGTTATTTACAGTTCTGTTTCTTTCCTGGCATTTTCATATTTTCATCTTAATTCAGGCTTGCATTTCATTCAGGCATCCTCAATTATTCATCATCTCATTTAACAAATGTGAATTAAGTGCATATTTTATGCCCAGCAGCCATAAATCTGAGGTTCAGACAAAAATGGTCCCTTCTCTCTAGGAGCTTACATTCTAGCTGGAGAGACAAATTTTCTACAGTTACTACGTAAATAATGATGCAGTTAAGATTAAGATAAATGCTAAACAGGAATGTTATTAAAGCTGCTAGTACTCACCTAGATGTGTCTGTTGAAGTGTGCCTTCCACCTCCTCAGCCTTACTTCTCTCCAGGGTAGGCCAGCTCCTCCCTGAGAGGCTGACCTTTGTCCAGGGATTTAGTCTTTTTTTTTCTTTTTGTAATTTAATTTTAATGTTATGATGAATTACAGCTGATTTACAATGTTGTGTTTCTTTTGGATGTACAGCAGCTTGATTCAGTTACACAGAAACATCTATATATTCTTTTTCAGATTCTTTTTCCTTCGAGGTTATTACAGTGTGTTGAGTCCAGTTGCCTGTGTTATACAGTAGATCCTTGTTGATTATCTGTTTTCTCTGTGTATGTGTTGTATGCTAATTTAAACCCTTAATTTAGGCCTCCCCCCACACCATTCCCTTTTGGTAGTCGTAAGTCTTTCTAAGTCTGTGACTGTCTTTCTGATTTGTAAGTTAGTTCATTTGTATCAATTTTTAAATTCCACCTATAAGTGATATCATATGATATATACCTTTCTCTGTCTGACTTATGTCACTTGCTATGATTTTTTTTAATATCTTTATTAGAGTATAATTGCTTTACAATGTTGTGTTAGTTTCTGCTGTACAACAAAGTGAATCAGCTATGTGTATACACATGTCCCCTTATTCCCTCCCTCTTGAGCCTCCCTCCCACCCCCGCCATCCCACCCCTCTAGGTCATCGCAAAGATTGAGCTGATCTCCCTGTGCAATGCAGCAGCTTCCCACTAGCTATCCATTTTACATTTGGTAGTGTATATATGTCAATGCTACTCTCTCAGGGATTTAGTCTTAATCCTCAGTGTTTGAGTTTGGTTGGTGCTGGGTTTATCTGTTGATAAAAATAGAAACAATTACATTTTTAAATATTGTGTTTTGTGGTGTCGACATTGCTACTATGGTAACAGCTAATCATTTTGCTGAACCATATCTTCCTTTTTTTTCCTCTCCATTTGTGATAAAGGTGCTACCTCAGAACACATTTGTGTGTCATGGAGCTTTGTATACTCTGAAAAAAATTATCGGTTTATTTCCTTTTTAAAAAGACTTATATCCCTAGGCGTCTCTGATTTCAAAATAGCCAGATCTGATAACATAAAGAGTCCACTTACATACTCAGAGGCTCTGAGTTTTGAGAGGTGTCCAGACTAGTTATGAACTCATTAAAAATTTAAAATAGTTGAGTGCCAACTGGGGTGACTTCATTGTAAGCCTTAGGAAGAAACACTCCCTAAAGAGCCATTGGAAAGTAGGACAGATAATGAAAGAGTATAATTTTTATTAAAAGAAAAGGGCATATATTAATTGTGAGTTCATTCTCTACTTGTTTGTTGTTTGACTACTAAAATTCTCAAAATAGCATAAGGGCTTCAGTGGAGAAATTTTCAAAGCCTTGAAAAGAAAACACTATTAATGGAACTAATTGGATGGCTAGAGCATAATGGAGATTCTAGCTCATAGGCACTGTTATGTGACTTTATTTTTAAAATCTTCATCACTTCATATTCTGTTTTCACTCAGTCACTTTTATTTACAATACAATCTCTCAGTTCTGAGATCCAAAATACTTTTAAAACATAGGTAAAATTCTGTTACAAAAATACTCTTAGACTAGAGTAGGCAGTGATGAGAGCAGTAAAGTAAAGATGTAGCCTGACCTTGAGTGATCAACCATTTATTCCAATTACCCAATTGATTTAAAAAAAAATGTAACACACATGAGTGCTTATTTTATTGGAATTTGACTAGTTTAGGTTGAGAATAAATGGAGAATATTATACCCCCCTCCATTGGTAAAGATATTTCACACCACTGCTTTTTTTTTTTTTTTTGATATGGACCATTTTTAAAGTCTTTATTGAATTTTGTTACAATATTGCTTCTGTTTTATGTGTTTTGGGTTTTTGGCCGAGAGACATGTGGGATCTTATCTCCCCAACCAGGGATCGAACCCACACCCCCTGCACTGGAAGACGAAGTCTTAACCACTGGACCGCCAGGGAAGTCCCTTATACCATTTGCTTTTAACAGTTATTCATGTTTGAAACAAGATCATTATAATTGACTCCATTATCTGAATTCCCTTAGTATATTACACATTTCTTTGTCAAATATTTGGTATCTTTATGTCCTCCACTAAATTATGGGATATTTGCATGTGCTGCTGAATCTTTCTCATCTTTGATCTCTGAGCCTTTAACACAGAGCTTAACACATAGTAGATGCATGATAAATGTTTGAATGACTGAAAAATCAAATATGTACTGCTTATTTGAAATTATATATAGACCAAAAGCTGTAAGTTAATGAAAATGAATATAATTAATAATCATACCTCGGAATCAGAGGATCTATAATATAATCATCCCTTAATTTCAACTCACTTGTTTTTGTATTTGGGGCCAATGCCTTATTCTCAGTCTCCATTTTATATGAAATAATAGTATTTAATATAAAATTATTGCAATTGCTTTATGTAGGCTTGCATTTGTTCTATAATAGGGATATCCTCATCTCCTTTACCTCTAAAATCCCTCCATCCCTACCCCTCCCACATCCCATACACTTAGCAACTTTTGGGTCCTCAGAGGTTTTTAAGGCCTCTCTGCTATGTCCCATCTGGATTTGTCCTCTGAGATATCTGTTTCCCTCTTCCCACTGGCCCACTGCATGAGGACTGTGTGTGTGCTCACACACATTCATAGGAGACTGATCAGCCAATCTGTGTTAATATAGCAGTGGGTGATGAAAGAATAATGTGTCCATTTAGATCCCTTTTTAAAAATTGGACTATGGAGACTATTTTCACATTAGTGGAGTCTCATTTAGTGGTAGTTATTCCAGGCTATCTGACAGTCCAGAGATATGAATATTTTGTTCCAGGTATGCTTTTAAATATTATTATTGAGTAACCTCCTTCTGCCTTATAATTAAGCCTGTTTGATATATTTTTTTAATATGCACTGCAGAGAAGCTGTGCTACCTATAACTAGAGTACAAAATACTCCACTTAGGAGCACAGCACAGGAAATTGATTAATGTATACTTTCACTGAATATAGCATTATATAAATTACATTTTTAAAAACATAAATAACCCAGGGAGATCTCAGGTCATCTACATAGCGACTGCAACAGTCTAACACAGTTGTCACATTCTGATCCTGAATTTATTCATTATCATAACTTCTTGGATCTTCATATAAGTTCTATTCTTAATATCCAAATAACACTAAACAATGATACCTAAAATATAGTGGCAGGACTTTAGATACCTCTCAGATCACTTCGATGGATATTTTCCCACTACGACCATAGTTTGTAGGAGTTTTCCTACACATGAACAAATTATCTCCCACAGGATAGGTAAAAGAAACCAGTCACCTGAATCTTTGGTACCGCCCTGAACCCACACTGCAGCTTCTGCTATAGGCTTACTTTACAGATGTCAACACCATGTAGCTGCCTTTCTAGTACATGATTAGACATAGAAACAAACTTGTAAGTGGAATTTAAAGGGATTCTGTGAATTGGCTTTAGATACATATTATATTCTAAATGTGTAAAGAGAAATATTGACCTAAGCATTCAAATAGTTTGGATAATATGCATATAATGCATTTGATAGCTTTGATCCCTGTGAAAAATTAAATGGATATCATTATTATCATTCTTATTACTGGAATTTTACATGCATTTCACCCATTATTTTAATTCTGTTTTACATTTTCAATTATAATAAGGCTCTTAGTATCTTGGGAAAAATAACAATTTCAATAGCCATTAGTTTTAACATTAAATCTCAAAGAAGTGAAGAAATATCAACAACTCTAATTTTAAAATGATATCAATTCATGTGTAGATTACAGATCTCTGTTGCAGGTGCTTTTAGTAGAGGGTGTGAGCCTTGCTTTAACTTGAAATGTAGATAGTTCTTAAGGGGAAGGACTGTAATGGTACTGTGTTTTATTTCCAGCATCAAATTATTGTAATAATAAGTGGATAGTGACGATTTTTTTTTTTTTTTTGCGGTACGCGGGCCTCTCACTGTTGTGGCCTCTCCCGTTGCGGAGCACAGGCTCCGGACGCGCAGGCTCAGCGGCCATGGCTCACGGGCCCAGCCGCTCCGCGGCATGTGGGATCTTCCCGGACCGGGGCACGAACCCACGTCCCCTGCATCGGCAGGCGGACTCTCAACCACTGCACCACCAGGGAAGCCCCAGTGACGATTTTTAATTCCTAGAAAGACAAGTTGCCTATGAAGGAGATTTGGTATTCAATTACTAGGCAGAAGGACATTTAGTTCATAATCTGAAGAAACTTAATGTTTCAATTTTGGGAAGTAAAAACCTTAAATACTTTAAATCACAATATAAAGCATTGTTCTTGCTACTCTAATAATGTGGATTTTGCACAAGAGTCTAGTGGTATGGCTTGATGCAAAGAAAAATAATAACTAACATTGCACGGTGTTTTAAAGGCAGAAAAACACTTTTCATATTTTTATTGTTATTGTTTTATCCTCATAACAAACTTGTGTAGATAAAGCTGTTATCAATTCTTATATTACACCTAGAGAAATCAGAGCATTGTAGAATTTAAATGACTTGCTCAAGGGCACAACTTAATATGTAAAGTAATGATTCTTGAACTCAGCTACTTTTATTCTATATACTGTATTTTTCTTTTGCATTCGCTTTTAGAAACACTTGAATCACTAGATCCTAATAAACCTGTAGGATGGTGGCCATTATTCTGCATCTTTATTTGGTGCAGAGAAACTTTTGTTTCCATCAGCCTTGATAACTGGGAAAGCATCCTCGGGGAATGCAGTTGCCAAAATATTTCAAGCAGAAAAGCAAAAGGACGTTAAGATACATGTACTTGCAATAATCAATCACAGAGAGTGGGTGAAGAATAGTTGATAAAGAAATATTTACAAGAATTTGTTTTCCAATAAACAGAACTCTTAAATGTTATCCTGGATCTATAAAAACATCATTCTTATTAAATATGTCCTAAGACCTCTTAATTGAAAGACACTAGAAAGTCAAAGGATTTTCTGAACAGAAAAAGTTCCAGGAAGATTGAAAATAATGCATAACTCTATGTTTCTTTGTAAGTGTTCCTTCGGGTTTTCATGTTGGGGATGGCTAGAAACTCAGCTGAGAGGTGTGGGGGGAGGAGGGAAGTGGTCAGATTAGAAAGGGTTTCAAGAGCCATGTTAGGAAACAGGGAGCACAGACTGTCCTGAGGAAGAGGGGCGGGGGCACTGGAGGCCTTTAAGCAGAAGCCAAGCAGGTTCTCGTTTTTGTTTGGAGAGATTCCTCCAGCAGGTATGTGGAGAAAGCATTTAGGGAACTGAGATGGATAGCAGGACAGTAGTTATAACAAGTTATTGCAATCATCCAAAAGAGAGTTTGAGGTGTCAAAATAAGGTCGTGACTTTGGGTCTAGAAAGGCGGACACAGATCCAACAACTATTGAGAGGATAAGACTTGGTCAATAAGAATTTAATTTTGAGCTGGAAAATCTGCCTGTTCTGTATTGTAATTGTATTCCTACTTGTTCCTGAATGCCGTTCTTGCTTTTCCAACAGATTGCCATTTCTTGAGATCTTAGACTGTGCATGCACGTTCCCTTTTACCTTCTATTTGACCTTGTTCTAATAGAATGATGCCTCCAGAGGTTACTGCGCCTTGAACAGCTCTTTCTGCCTTACAAAAAGGGCTGGATGCTGAGCTTCAGGAATTTTTCGGTACCTTTTCTATTTCCTTCATGGTCACCAGGCCATCAGCTATCAGAGCTCACAATTCCCAGTTTGCCAGCCTCTGAAGATTTCAAAGGAAAGGTTGAGTCAATCTGGCTTGTGATTTTGTGTGAAGATAGGGTATAAAGGAGAGTTCGATTATAAATCCATCAAATCAAATCTTGCTCTATTCTTTTCTTAAGTCTTAATTTGGAAAGTTGCGTAACACTACTCTTTACACTCCATCTTTCCCAGTTGTAACTGCCCTATCTTATTCACACAAGCACAACAGAAATCCTTTTATAGGCTTATGGGTTTTTATGCACCTATAATTGTTTCTAATACATTACCAAGATGAATGCCCAAGATAGCTTTCCTAAGCTTAGTCATTTTGAGGTAGAAGGCTAGACCTTGCCAAATTGTCCAGAAAAATAGCTTCATTATAAAACTTGGAAAAGTTTGACACTAATTTCTAATTAAAATATTACTGTTTTTCTTGGGCTTGGGTAAAGTGATGGCAGTTGTGATCTGAACTGGTTTGAGAAGATATTTCCTTAAACCAGAGCATAATTTGGGGCAAGAAACATGCTGTGCATTTCCCTTTGCTTTTGATTCCTGAATAATGTCACAATTACTTCTATGGATAAATTTCTTAATGCGGTATGTACCAAAATCAAGTATGAGCATGTCTTAGCTGGCAGACTAGTTTCAAGAAGCATAATCAGTAGTTATAAGCTAGGAAATACATTTGAACAAATCATGTGCAGGTACTGAAATCATGAGATTTAAAACTGTGAAAAATGAGAGAATATTGAAGCCAAGAACCTTTGATCTGTTGGCTGATGCCATGTATTTTTAAATGGAGCCAATTTGAGGTGTTAACATAAAAAACCAACAGATGTCTGAGATAGACTTCAAATTATTATAGACAAATATAGTCTTGTGAAAAAAAGAACAGATATTTTAAAGCAAGGTCTTATTTCCTTTCCTTACCATAAACTACCCTGGATTTTTCATTTTTTAAAAAAATTAGTAGTTATTGGTATATAGGGAGGTGGGGGGCTATTTCAAAGGAATGCTGAGCTACTCTTCACAACTAGTTTACAAGAGGCCTTGAGCAGGTCCATCTATTTAATTTGCATTAATTCTACTCTGTCAGTAGAATGAACAGAGCAACCAGGCAGCTATCATTTGTCAGACCCATTTGGGGCAGTAGAAATCCTGGAGGGCTGCCCTGAAGTGGAGCTTTGGTATGCTGGGAACGGAAACAGGGAGATACGTGATTTTTGCAGCTAGCGGGACTAGGCTTGCTTTTCAGAGAAGTGTAATGGGTTAATACCTAAGCCAGTGGAAGAATTAATTTAATGACACCCCAAACCAAACAACAGTCTGTATATGGGTCTGGGCTGCGAGGGAGGAAAAATTGCTATTACTGGTCCTCAAGGTTTTAGAATGTCAATTAATTGGATCCCTCCCTCCTCTGCCTTTTTAACCAATAGGGAAATGGAAGTAGATCAACAGGTACCAGTATGTGCCATGTCACTGATGAATCTAATTTGAGGAACACAGAGCATACTTGTAGCCACAATGGTCTGCCCCCAATTTTCCCACTGGATGAAATTACTTGCACCATCACAGAAAGAGCATGTGCATGACTGCATGGATGAGTGAGTGAGGGTTGTTAAGGAGAAAATGGGAGGTCCAGTTCACCGAGCAAAGGTAAGAATGTAGGGAGATAAAAGTGTTCCCCTAAAACTATTATTATTTCAAAAAATTAAGAATTAGAGGGAGGAGCTTCAAGATGGCAGAAGAGTAAGACCTGGAGATCACCTTCCTCCCCACAAATACATCAGAAATACATCTACATGTGGAACAGCTCCTACAGAGCACCTCCTGAATGCTGGCAGAAGACCTCAGACTTCCCAAAAGGCAAGAAACTCCCCACGTACGTGGGTAGGGCAAAAGAAAAAAGAATAAACAGAGACAAAAGGATAGGGACGGGACCTGCACCAGTGGGAGGGAGCTGTGAAGGAGGAAAGGTTTCCACACACTAGGAAGCCCCTTCGCGGATGGAGACTGCGGGTGGCGGAGGGGGGAAGCTTTGGAGCCTCGGAGGAGAGCACAGTAACAGGGGTGTGGAGGGCAAAGTGGAGAGATTCCTGGATAGAGGATCGGTGCCGACCAGCACTCACCAGCCCAAGAGGCTTGTCAGCTCACCTGCCGGGGCGGGCGGGGCTGGGAGCTGAGCCTCAGGCTTCGGAGGTCAGATCCCAGGGAGAGGACTGGGGTTGGCTGTGTGAACATAGCCTGAAGGGACTAGTGCGCGACAGCTAGCCAGGAGGGAGTCCGGGCAAAAGCCTGGAACTGCCTAAGAGGCAAGAGACCATTGTTTCGGGGTGCATGAGCAGAGGGGATTAAGAGCGCTGCCTAAACGAGCTCCAGAGACGGGCACCAGCCGTGGCTATCAGCGCGGACCCCAGAGACGGGCATGAGATGCTAAGGCTGCTGCTGCAGCCACCAAAAAGCCTGTGTGCGAGCACAGGTCACTACCCACACCTCCCCTCCCGGAAGCAGGTGCAGCCCACCACTGCCAGGGTCCTGTGATCCAGGGACAACTTCCCTGGGAGGACACACGGCGTACCTCAGGCTAGTGCAATGTCACACCAGCCTCTGTCACCGCAGGCTCGCCCCGCATCCCGACCCCTCCCTCCCCCGGGCCTCAGTGAGCCTGAGCCCCCGAATCAGCTGCTCCTTTAACCCTGTCCTGTCTGGGCGGGAAAGACGCCCTCAGGCAACCTACACGCAGAGGCGGGGCCAGATCCAAAGCTGACCCCGGGAGCTTTGCGAACAAAGAAGAGAAAGGGAAATCTCTCCCAACAGCCTCAGGAGCAGCGGATTAAATCTCCAGTCAACTTGATGTACCCTGTGTAGAATACCTCAATAGACAACGAATCATCCCAAATTGAGGAGGTGGAGGTTGGAAGCAACGATATATATGTTTTTTTCCCTTTTTCTCTTTTTGTGAGTGTGTATGTGTATGCTTCTGTGTGTGGTTTTGTCTGTATAGCTTTGCTTTTACCATTTGTCTGAGGGTTCTGTCTGTCCATTTTGTTTTTTCTTTTTTTTACTATAGTTTTTAGCACTTGTTATCATTGGCGGATTTGATATTTGGTTTGCTTTCTCCCTTCTTTCTTTCTTTCATTTTTTCTTTTTTTTTACTTTCTTTAATTTTTTTTAATGATTATTTTTCAGTCTTTATTTTAAATTTTTTATTTTATTTTACTTTATTTTATTTCATTTTATCCTCTTCTTTCTTTCTTTCTTTCTTTTTTTTCTCCCTTTTATTCTGACCTGTGTGGGTGACAGGCTCTTGATGCTCCACCAGGCATCAGGCCTGTGCCTCTGAGGTGGAAGAGCCAAGTTCAGGACACTGGTCCACAAGAGACCTCCCAGCTCCACGTAATATCAAACGGCGAAAATCGCCCAGAGATCTCCATCTCAACACCAACACCCACCTCCACTCAACGACCAGCAAGCTACAGTGCCAGACACCCTATGCCAAACAACTAGCGAGACAGAAATACAACCCCATCCATAAGGAGAGAGGCTGCCTAAAATCATAATAAGGCCACAGACACACCAAAACACACCACCAGACGTGGACCTGCCCACCAGAAAGACAAGATCCAGCTTCATCCACCAGAACACAGGCACTATTCCCCTCCACCAGGAAGCCTACACAACCCACGGAACCAACCTTAGCCACTGGGGACAGACAGCAAAAACAACGGGAACTGCAAACCTGCAGTCTGTGAAAAGGAGACCCCAGGTACAGTAAGTTGAGCAAAATGAGAAGACAGAGAAACACAGCAGCAGATGAAGGAGCAAGGCAAAAACCCACCAGACCTAACAAATGAAGAGGAAATAGGCAGTCTACCTGAAAAAGAATTCAGAATAATGATAGTAAAGATGATCCAAAATCTTGGAAATAGAATGGAGAAAATACAAGAAACGTTTAACAAGGACCTAGAAGAACTAAAGAGCAAACAAACAGTGATGAAAAACAAAATAAATGAAATGAAAAATTCTCTAGAAGGGACCACTAGCAGAATAACTGAAGCAGAAGAACAGATAAGTGACCTGGAAAATAAAATACTGGAAATAACTACTGCAGAGCAGAATAAAGAACAAAGAATGAAAAGAATTAAGGACACTCTCAGAGACCTCTGGGACAACATTAAATGCACCAACATTCAAATTATAGGGGTCCCAGAAGAAGAAGAGAAGAAGAAACGGACTGAGAAAATATTTGAAGAGATTATAGTTGAAAACTTCCCTAATATGGGAAAGGAAATAGTTAATCAAGTCCAAGAAGCACAGAGAGTCCCATACAGGATAAACCCAAGGAGAAACATGCCAAGACACATATTAATCAAACTATCAAAAATTAAATACAAAGAGAAAATATTAAAAGCAGCAAGGGAAAAACAACAAATAAAACACACGGGAATCCCCATAAGGTTAACAGCTGATCTTTCAGCAGAAACTCTGCAAGCCAGAAGGGAGTGGCAGGACATATTTAAAGTGATGAATGAGAAAACCCTACAAACAAGATTACTCTACCCAGCAAGGATCTCATTCAGATTTGACAGAGAAATTAAAACCTTTACAGACAAACAAAAGCTAAAAGAATTCAGCACCACCAAACCAGCTTTACAACAAATGCTAAAGGAACTTCTATAGGCAGGAAACACAAGAGAAGGAAAAGACCTACAATAACAAACCCAAAACAATTCAGAAAACGGTAATAGGAACATACATATCGATAATTACCTTAAGTGTGAATGGACTAAATGCTCCAACCAAAAGACCTAGACTGACTGAATGGATACAAAAGACCTAGACTGACTGAATGGATACAAAAACAAGACCCAAATATATGATGTCTACAAGAGACCCACTTCAGACCTAGGGACACATACAGACTGAAAGTGAGGGGATGAAAAACATATTCCATGCAAATGGAAATCAAAAGAAGCTGGAGTAGCAATTCTCATATCAGACAAAATAGACTTTAAAACGATGACTATTACAAGAGACAAAAAAGGACACTACATAATGATCAGGGATCAATCCAAGAAGAAGATATAACAATTGTAAATATATATGCACCCAACATAAGAGCACCTCAATACATAAGGCAAATACTAACAGCCATAAAAGGGGAAGTCAACAGTAGCACAATCATAGGGGACTTTAACACCCCACTTTCACCAATGGACAGTTCATCCAAAATGAAAATAAATACGGAAACACAAGCTTAAAATGATACCTTAAACAAGTTGGACTTAAGTGATATTTATAGGACACTCCATCCAAAAACAACAGACTACACATTCTTCTCAATTGCTCATGGAACATTCTCCAGGATAGATCATATCTTGGGTCACAAATCAAGTCTGGTAAATTTTAAAAAATTGAAATGATATCAAGTATCTTTTCCGACCACAGCAATATGAGAGTAGATATCAATTACAGGAAAAAAATCTGTAAAAAATACCAACACATAGAGGCTACAGAATACACTACTAAATTACCAAGAAATCACTGAAGAAATCAAAGAGGAAATCAAAAAATACCTAGAAACAAATGGCAGTGAAAACACGACAACCCAAAACCTATGGGATGCAGCAAAAGCAGTTCTAAGAGGGAAGTTTATAGCAATAAAATCCGACCTTAAGAAAAATGAAAAATCTCAAATAAACAACCTAACCTTACACCTAAAGCAATTAGAGAAAGAAGAACTAAAAAAGCCCAAAGTTAGCAGAAGGAAAGAAATCATAATGATCAGACCAGAAATAAATGAAAAAGTAATGAAGGAAATAATAGCACAGATCAGTAAAGCTAAAACCTCGTTCTTTGAGAAGGTAAAACAAAATTGATAAACCATTAGCCAGACTCATGAAGAAAAAAAGGGAGAAGACTCAAATCAATAGAATTAGAAATGAAAAAGGAGAAGTAACAACTGACACTGCAGAAATACAAAGGATCCTGAGAGGTTACTACAAACAACTCTATGCCAATAAAATAGACAACCTGGAAGAAATGGACAAATTCTTAGAAATGCACAACGTTCCGAGACTGAACCAGGAAGAAATAGAAAATATGAACAGACCAAACACAAGCACTGAAATTGAAACTGTGATTAAAAATCTTCCAACAAACAGAAGCCCAGGACCCGATGGCTTCACAGGTGAATTCTATCAAACATTTAGAGAAGAGTTAACACCTATCGTTCTCAAACTCTTCCAAAATATAGCAGAGGGAGGAACACTCCCAAACTCATTCTACAAGGCCACCATCACCCTGATACCAAAACCAGACAAAGATATCACGAAGAAAGAAAACTACAGGCCAATATCACTAATGAACATAGATGAAAAAATCATCAACCAAGTGCTAGCAAAGAGAATCCAACAGCACATTAAAAGCATCATACAGCATGATCAAGTGGGATTTATCCCAGAAATGCAAGGATTTTTCAATATACACAAATCAATCAATGTGAAATACTATATTAAGAAACTGAAGGAGAAAAACCATATAATCATCTCCATAGATGCAGAGAAAGCTTTTGACAAAATTCAACACCCATTTATGATAAAAACCCTCCAGAAAGTAGGCATAGAAGAACTTTCCTCAACATAATAAGGGTCATATATGACAAACCCACAGCCAACATCATCCTCAATGGTGAAAAACTGAAACCATTTCCACTAAAATCAGGAACAAGACAAGGTTGCCCACTCTCACCACTATTATTCAACATAGTTTTGGAAGTTTTAGCCACAGTAATTAGAGAAGAAAAAGAAATAAAAGGAATCCAAATTGGAAAAGAAGTAAAGTTGTCAGTGTTTGCAGATGACATGATACTATACATAGAGAATCCTAAAGATGCTACCAGAAAACTACTAGAGCTAATCAATGATTTGGTAAAGTAGCAGGATACAAAATTAATGCACAAAAATCTCTTGCATTCCTATACCCTAATGACGAAAAATCTGAAAGTGAAATTAAGAAAACACTCCCATTTACCATTGCAAAAGAAAGAATAAAATATCTAGGAATAGGGGCTTCCCTGATGGCACAGTGGTTGAAGTCCGCCTGCCGATGCAGGGGACGTGGGTTTGTGCCCTGGTCCAGAAGGATCCCACATGCCGCAGAGCGGCTGGGCCCGTGAGCCATGGCTACTGAGCCTGCATGTCTGGAGCCTGTGCTCTGCAGTGGGAGAGGCTGCAACAGCGAGAGGCCGGCGTACACCCCCCAAAAAAAAAATTTCTAGGAATAAACCTACCTAAGGAGACAAAAGACCTGTATGCAGAAAATTATAAGACACTGATGAAGGAAATTAAAGACAATACAAATAGGTGGAGAGATATACCATGTTCTTGGATTGGAAGAATCAACATTGTGAAAATGACTATACTACCCAAAGCAATCTACAGATTCAATGCAATCCCTATCAAATTATGAATGGCATTTTTCACAGAACTAGAACAAAAAATTTCACAATTTGTATGGAAACACAAAAGACCCCAGGTAGCCAAAGCAATCTTGAGAAAGATAAATGGAGCTGGAGGAATCAGGTTCCCTGACTTCAGAGTATACTACCAAGCTACAGTAATCAAGACAGTATGGTACTGGCACAAAAACAGAAATATAGATCAATGAAACAAGATAGAAAGCCCAGAGATAAACCCACGCACATATGGTCACCTTATCTTTGATAAAGGAGGCAAGAATATACAGTGGAGAAAAGACAGCCTCTTCAATAGGGGTTTCTGGGAAAACTGGGCAGCTACATGTAAAAGAATGAAGTTAGCACACTCCCTAACACCATACACAAAAATGAATTCTAAATGGATTAAAGACCTAAATGTAAGACCAGACACTATCAAACTCTTAGAGGAAAACATATGCAGAACACCCTATGACATAAATCACAGCAAGATCCTTTTTGACCCACCTCCTAGAGTAATGGAAATAAAAACAAAAATAAACAAATGAACCTAATGAAACTTAAAAGCTTTTGCACAGCAAAAGAAACCATAAACAAGATGAAAATACAACCATCAGAATGGGAGAAAATATTTGCAAATGAAGCAACTGACAAAGGATTAATCTCCAAAATTTACAAGCAGCTCGTGTCGCTCAATATCAAAAAAACAATCCAAAAATGGGCAGAAGACCTAAATAGACATTTCTCCAAAGAATATATACAGATTGCCAACAAACATATGAAAGAATGCTCAACATGATTAATCATTAGAGAAATGCAAATCAAAACTACAATGAGATATCATCTCACACCGGTCAGAATGGCCATCATCAAAAAATCTACAAATAATAAATGCTGGAGAGGGTGTGGAGAAAAGGGAACCCTCTTGACTGTTGTTGGGAATGTAAATTGTTACAGCCAGTATGGAGAACAGTATGGAGGTTCCTTAAAAAACTGAAAATAGAACTACCATATGACCCAGCAATCCCACTACTTGGCATATACCCTGAGAAAACCATAATTCAAAAAGAGTCACGTACCAATATGTTCATTGCAGCTCTATTTACAATAACCAGGACATAGAAGCAACCTAAGTGTCCATCAATAGATGAATGGATAAAGAAGATGTGGCACATATATATACAATGGAATATTACTCAGCCATAAAACGAAACGAAATTGAGTTATTTGTAGTGAGGTCATGGACCTAGAGTCTGTCATACAAAGTGAAATAAATCAGAAAGAGAAAAACAAATACCGTATGCTAACACATATATATGGAAACTAAAAAAAAAAAAAAAAAAAAAAAAAAAAATTGGTCATGAAGAACCTAGGGGTAAGACGGGAATAAAGACAGACCTACTAGAGAATGGACTTGAGGATATGGTGAGGGGGAAGGGTAAGCTGTGACAAAGTGAGAGAGTGGCATGGACATATATATACTACCAAACGTAAAATAGATAGCTAGTGGGAAGCAGCCGCATAGCACATAGCTCGGTGCTTTGTGACCACCTAGAGGGGTGGGATAGGGAGGAGGGGAGGGAGGGGAGACGCAAGAGGGAAGAGATATGGGGACATATGTATATGTATAACTGATTCACTTTGTTATAAAGCAGAAACTAACACACCATTGTAAAGCAATGATTTGGGGCTTCCCTGGTGCTGAAGTTGTTGAGAGTCCGCCTGCCGATGCAGGGGACACGGGTTCGTGCCCCGGTTTGGGAAGATCCAACATGCCGTGGAGCGGCTGGACCCGTGAGCCATGGCCGCTGAGCCTGTGCATCCGGAGCCTGTGTTGCACAATGGGAAAGGCCACAACAGTGAGAGGCCCGCGTACCACAAAAAAAAAAAAAAGAATTAGAATGATTTATAACTAAGATCTAATTTGCCCTTCAGCAACAATCTTTCACACTTTTCCTGATGAAAGAAACAGACATAGAAAGAAAAGATTTTTAGAGAAGTTGGTTTTATTAAATATTGAGCCAAAGGGGAGGAAATTGTAAAATAATAATGGAGGCGGAATTCTTACAGAAAGAGATGGGAAACTTCACAAAACTTTTGGTGTGAAGTTCGGCCAGTTTGAATTATTCCTTAGAAAGTTCAGATAACTACGAATTTAGTTTGTTTTAATCTAGAATTAAGACTTTTTCACTCCTGTCTCATTAGTCCATAAATAAGCTACAGTTATTTTTAGAGGTGATTGAACCTGGATTATAGCAGAGGGATGAGAAAGAAAGGGAGAGAGAAAGAAAGGAAAGGTAGAAGTATCTTGACATGAAAAGGCCCAGAGTAAAATTTATGTACTAGAGCAAATGTTTTCAGTTCATATGAAACTGGGCCTTGCTAAAAAAAAAAAAGGTCTTTGCCAACATACATGTCCAAGGACAATCTGACTTTTCTTTTCACCAAGAGTCATTTTTGGTTTTGGGGAGGTCTGGGGGTTTTCTAAAAATTTATTTTTTATTAAGAAATTCTTACTCTTTTCAACTCAAAAAAACCCAGGTCAGTAAAGGGCAGGAATGTCCCCTGCCCATATGCTGGCCATCACTGAAAATTCCTGGCCATAGGATTACATGGTAGTGCCATTAGATTTATAGCACAGCTAGAAGCCTGCTCATTACAATTGTGTCTAATGCTTAATTGAGGGAAGCCCATTCAAGTTCATTGCCCTTTAGGACCCTCAAGAAGTGATTTTTTTCATAGTTTAGTCCAGTTCTTATCATGCCACTTGCCTACTTGAGTCCTCGAAGCATGCATTACTTCCATTAGTGCAAAATGTATAACTTTTGTGGACTGGCCAAGACAGTAACCCCATATTGCTACATCTTCATGGGCAGTTCATTACATTGAAGCAACTGAAAAATTAATTAAATTGTGATCTGTTAATCATGTAAACATGTCCTATATTATTTCTTCCTTTCCTTTTTTTGAAAAAAGGTGGCTGATTGAGTTCAGCATCAGTTGGGGATTCAGAGTAGTATACTACACACCAAAATGTGATGTGTTATTCACCAAGCTTTATTTTTGAGAACTAAATAATGTTTATATGATGATGATGGTATCTGGGCATTCACTAGAAATCTAATAAACTTCTTATCACATTTAATAAGCATAGTCCATTTCCAGTCATAATTATCAAGATGTAAAGCCAGCTGAGATAACTAGGAAGCTTTACGTGATAATAAATGTTGTTATTTAAATCGATTTACATGCCTTGAATTGAAATGAGAGCTACCATCTCAACAGTTAGAAGCGTTTTATGCTGCCTGAAACTGCCTCTAATCTGAGCTGCAGCAAATTTCTCTCCATGCAGTAGCAAGATTATTCTTAGTAAAGAGAGTTTGAACAGATGAAGATAATCATATGCTTCTCCTAAATTAAATCTGTTAAGAGTGCATAAAAGTGAATCACTGTATCTTTACATCTTTATTTGTCTCTATTGTTTCAGTTCTATGAAATAGGACCAAAAAAATCACTGCTGTTTAAATCCCACTATCACTGTGATGTGCCTACAGCAAAGCTGTCAACACTTAGTAATATAATTGAAAGCATCTCGTCGTTTAGGAATAGTTTGGTAACTGGAAATTGTGAAGGAATAACCACATTGTTTGACACTTACTGCATTTAGCATAATGGCACCCTACACGAAAGGACTCTCAATAAATAATGACAGTGATTGACTCTGTCAAAACTCAGCGGAGCTGTAGTGCAGTGGACCAAGAGTTGTTTCACTTACAAAGGTGTGGATATTTTTAGAGATGTGATGTTTCTTTCTTGTAATAATTTCCTTGGAGGGAAAAAGTATGTTATTGAGTATTAGATTATGAAATGCTTGCTTTTATGGTATGAAACACATTTTAGTAATGGAAGGACATTTGTTTTATACTAAATCATGCCAAATTATGTTTTATAAGCTATAGAGATACCCCAGTTCTTGGGGAAAATCTCCAAGACCAGCTGAGATGTTCTTTTTAAACAGCTGTTGAGTTAATTCGGCAGCGTTGGGTAATCAATACAAGCCTAGACACTTGCTCTGGTTAATTGCTGATCCCAGCAGCAGCTGCATCATTATGTGTGAAGCATCTCTTCAACTCAAAAATGGAGTTATGTTTGGAGCAGTAATAAGTGAGGTATTTAGATTGTCTACGAATACACATAGCCCCAGTTGTCCCCTTACTAATATCTGAATGCCCTGGTATAATTATAAAGGATTTTCACATTAATTAACTCCTGCATTATCCTGTTTGACTCTGAGCTCTTATTACTCACAATTTACAGATAAGAAAGTGAGGCATAAAGATGTTTAAAGTGATTAACCTAAACTCTTGTGAAACCTCATTTAGAACATAGATCTTCTGAATCTTTGCCTATTGGGGTGCTCTTTCCATGATCACATTTTTCTCATACTGGAGTTATTGAGCAGTACCTGCTAATATTTATTGAATATTAACTATGTGAATAAGTACTTTATCTCATTTAACCATCAATCCTATGATGTAGGTACAATTGTTGTTTCCACATTACACATAAGAAACTGACGTTCTGATTAATTAACTTCCTTATTGTTGCATGTCTGCTAATGTCTATTGGATTTGAAATCCAGTCAATCTCAATCAAAAGTACAAAGATACTGTTTATCATGTTGGCATACCCATTGCTTTGAAATCAGTGCTTGGCATACTATTACATTTAAATGTATATTTTAATGGAATCTTAATATCAAGTAATAGTAGTGTAGATTAAGATATTTAGGAGGCACAGAAGTAAATAACTATTTATTAATTATTGATACTGTCTTGTTGAGAGTATATGTATATCGCAAAACCAGTCTAGGAGTTGGTACCTAGTCCTGCTTTCCCTGTGCAGAATTCTTTCTCTTGTGGAATTTCGCTTTTCCTGTCTGATTCCTAATCATTCCTCAGATCTCATCCTAAACAATAGTCCTTCAAAAATCTTGGTCAGGGGTCCCTCCTGTGTACCCTCAAAAAATCCATGTAATAATTAGTTCTTCAGTCACTTTTATCCTCCTAATTGGAAAAGTCTTGTTCAATGATTTATCTCCAGTCTAGGAAAATACCTGTCACATACTGCATGCGTAATTTGTTGAGTGAATTAATGACCTCAGTGACTTAAAATTGGCATCAAATGAATGTGTTTCAAGGCATAGAGGATGGCACATGGTAGTGGTTTCAAATTCTCGAGTAGCTGAATAGTGCTTTTCTGAGATCAGAGAAATTATATTAAATAATTGGAAGCCATTGATAAGTTTACGTGTGGGTGCAGATACTTTCTGCTTCTGCTTATGCCCAGATGAAAACACAAGAGGGGGCCTAATGGACTATCAGAGAATATGCCAAATTAGTGCTAGTTTGTTATTTTTGTCTCCATAAACCATATCCAATGTGACACATTACTGCTTCATAATATTTAAAGGCTTTTATTAGAAAATATATCACTAGGTATTTTGAATAAAAATGCAAGGAAACCTAGGGACTTCCCCAGTGGTCCGGTGGTTAAGACTACGCACTTCCACTGCAGGGGGCACGGGTTCGATCCCTGGTTGGGGAACTAAGATCCCTCATGCTGCGCCGCATGGCAAAAAATTAAAAAAAGGAAGGGAAATCTAAGTAGGCCTATATAGTCAGAAACCAGGGCAAAAAGCTGAAGGTAAAGTGAAAGAAGACCAAGTGAAACAGCACGGGACAGTTCTTTATTGGTAGTGATAAGAAACTGCAGATTAGAATCTCAGTCAGTGAAATGCCAAACTAACATTTGACAAAGCGTTGCACAATAGTATCTTCCAGTGAAGAGGGCTCTGTGAGTCCTTGACCGAAAGAATATGGTCGAGATGACATTGCTACTGCTCTTGGGAAACACCTACAGGTGCAAGCAACCGCTGGAAAGACTCTGATTGAGAAGAACCGAGGGCAGGAGCCCAGCACCGCTTGTCAGCCATGCAACTGAGCCATTTTGGAGGTGAACGCTTTGGTCCCTGGTTGAGCCATCCAAATGACCACGTATGGAGCAGAATGGAACTGGCTCACCAAGCCCTACCCAGCCTAGTGATCAAGCTTTTATTAAAATGTGGGCAAGATTTTCCACCAGGAGCAACGACTTCAGATATTTCATGTTACAAAATAAGGAAAGATCCATATTTTTGTGATTAACAAACTTTGTAAAAAATGGATACCCTTTCACAAAAATGCAGTACTCTTAAGGCATGCTAAATATGAGAGTTAGGCACTTGTGTAGGGGGCCAGGATCCTTAGGAAACAGTTCTGTGGTCACCCCAACACATGAACAGATAATCACCTTAGGTTTCAAAGCTCTATAGAGTATAGATAGCATTAACAGATTTTCACTGGGAATCAAGGTTGGTTTGTGCATGTGAAAGTGCTACGTAAATAACCCAGTTCTTTACTAATGCAAGAAGATGGCAGTGCTGTTACTTTTATTGTGATCATTATTTTCCTGCTGGTTAACTGGAATTCACCTAATCATTTCTTCCCTCTTCTGCTTCCTTCTGTCCTATATAAAATAGTTTCAAAAGAAGGGTTAATTGGGCTTCCCTGGTGGTGCAGTGGTTGAGAGTCTGCCTGCTGATGCAGGGGACACGGGTTCGTGCCCCAGTCCGGGAGGATCCCACATGCCGCGGAGCAGCTGGGCCCGTGAGCCACGGCCGCTGAGCCTGCGCGTCCGGAGCCTGTGGTCTGCAACGGAAGAGGCCACAGCAGTGAGAGGGCCGTGTACCGCAAAAAAAAAAAAATGTGTGTCAGGGACAGACATGAAGGTGACCCCCAGTGATCTCCCACCCCCTGGTGTCCATGCTTTTGTGAAATCCCTTCCTCTTGAATGTAGGTGGTTCTGGTGATTTCCTTCTAACGAAGAGAATATGGCAAAAGTGATGAGATATCTACCACTTCCCTGATCATGTTATATAAGACTCCCCTTTATTACATCTTAGAAGACTGCATCTTAGGGACCTAAGCAGTTATTCTGCTGGCTTGTGAAGTAAGCAACCACGTTTAGGAAGCCCACGTGGCAAGGAATGGTAGGAGGCCTCCAGCAGGCAGCAAAAAGCAGTGACAAGAGCTTTGAGGACCCATCCTTCTTCTCCAAGCAGAATAAGCCTGCTTTATTTCTTTTATACTTTGGATTCTATACATAATTCATTGGAGGAAAGTTCTGCTTTAAAATAAAACACAACTTTGAAAACCACAGATCTTTCAGTTTTATAGCTTTACAGATGAGAAAGGTAAAGCCTGATTCAATTAATGTATTTCTGAGTATTCACCATGTTTACATACAGCATTTTGCTACCCACATCAAAGCACATAGATATAAGTAGGACATGGTTCTTCACTTTAAGAATTCTGTAACTCGATGGTGAATGTTAGTAACCAGTTTAAAGCCACAGAACTGGTTATTCTTTTGTTTTGATTGACAGTGGTTTGGATTATCCTATAATAAAAGTTATAGACTATTGCGTCTGAAGGTTATAAGGGGAAATTACTGAAGAGGTAAAGATGCTTTTTAAAAAAAATTTTTTTAATAGTTTCATTACATGGATTGTTTTTTAAACAATATTGGCTGTGGTCCCTAATTGTCCCCCCCACTTTATCACGTCTGGGTGCTGAATGGTAAATATAGAAATGGTTAACATTTGTTGAGAACCTACTGTGTGCCTGGCATTGGCCTAACTTTTATATTTAATCCTTGCAATACCCGTTCTGGTATTACTCCATTTGTCCTGGGCTAGCTGTTCCCTGAGTGGTTAAGAGAACTTCCAAAGTTGCAGAACTACTGAGAGACAGGGCCTCAGTAAGTAATTGTTGAATAAGGAGTGGAATAAGATTCAGTTCCCTGTTTTAAATTACAGAACAATTTACACTCAATAAAGTGCACAGAATTTAAGGGTTCAGTTCTATGAGCTTTGACAGTTATGCACACCCATGTAACTACTACCCCAATCAAAATACAGAACATTTCCAAAAAATGTCCTCATGCCTCCTTCCAGTCCATACCTCCAGTCAAGACAATCAGCTTCTGATTTCTATCACCATAGATTAGTTGTTTTGCCAAAGTTTAGTATTATGAGCCTTTTTTTAAATTTTAGCCATCATACTGCCTAAGATGCGAAACCAAGTAAAATTGTATTTTGTTATTTTAATTTGCATTTTCCTGATTATTAATGACATTATCTTTTTATATGATTATTGGCCATGTTTATGTCTCCTTTTATAAAGTCTTTTGCTTATTTTGAATTGGGGTGCTTGTCTGTATGGTGCTATATATAGTCCTTTATATAGTCTAAAGATGAATTATTTCACAAATATACATATTACAAATATTTTCTCTAGTCTGTGGCTTGCATATTCATGTTGAATAGTGTCTTTTGATGAGTGGAAATTTTCTAAAATTTTCATTGAAATTCAATTTATAAATTTCTTCATTTATGGTTAGAGCTTTGTGTGTCCTTATTAAAAAAATTCTGTCTGTTTCAAGGTTGTAAAGATGTTCTCATTTGTTTTCTTCTAGAAACTGTATGGAGTGAGGAAGGGATTTAGATATCGAAATTCAGTTGTTCAAGCACCATTTGATACAGATTCTCCTTCCCTCAGAGAATTTCCTTGGCAACTTCTCAGTTCGTTTTTTCCCAATACACTTTACTGAGAAATAGTTTGTGTAAAATAGACTGCCTCCATTTAAAGGGTACAGTTTGAAGAGTTCTGACAAGTATATAATCCCACAAAACCACCATCACAATCAAGTTAGAGAACACTTCCATAATCCCTATATTAGTTTGCTAGAGGTGCCATAATAAAGTACCACCAACTGGGTTGTTTAAGCAACAGAATTTTATTCACTCACAATTCTGGAGGCTAGAAATCTGAGACTAAATTGTCAGCAAGGTTGGTGTCTATTGAGACCTCTTGCCTTGGCTTATAGATGGTTGTCTTCTTCAGTGCCTTCACGTGATCTTTTCTCTGTGCATGTCTATGTCCCAATCCCATCTGTTAAGGACGTCTTTTAAGGACACCAGTCACATTGAATTAGGGTCCACCATAATGACCTCATTTTAACTTAATTACCTCTTCAAAAACCCTATCTCCAAAACAGTCATATTCTGAAGAGGGTTAAGACTTTAACATATGCAGTTTTGGAGGGCACAATTCAGCCCATAACACCTCCAAAAGATTCTTCATGCTCTTATGTAGCCCATTCCACCCTCTGCCCCCACCCGAAAGCTACCAGTGATCTGTTTTTGCCACTATAGATTTGTTTGCATTTTATATAATCAGAATCATGCATATATTCTGTTTCATATTTGGCTTCCTTCCCTCACATAATTTTGAGAATCATCCACGGTGTTGCATTTATAAGTAACATAATACTGTTGATTATTGAGTAGTATTCCATTGGATGGATATACCACATTTTGTTTATCCATTCATATTTTGGGTGGTCTCCAGTTGGTGGCTATTATGAATAAAACTGTTGGGAGCATTTGTATACAATTCTTTTTGTGGACTCGTTTCCATTTATCTTGGTCAATTATCTAGGAGTGGAATGGCCAAGCCATGTGTTAGTTATATGTTTAATTTTTTTTAAATGCCTAATAGGTTTCCAGACTGACTGTGTCATTTTATATTTGCACCAGCAGTATATGTGTATTCATTTGTTTTATATCTGACCGATATTTGGTATGAATATTTCTTTTTAATTTTATTCATTTGAATGGGTGTGCTCAGTTAATTTACAACCTCAGTCTTTGTGGCTAGTCCATAAAACCTATAAGAAAAAGGATTCTTCTCTCTTTTGTAAACTCTAAGAATACAGAGTTTAAGAGCTGTTTAGTAGATATGTATTGTTTGGTTGGTAGATATGTATTGATTCAAAGGACTTTTCCCTATTATTTTCCCTGCTTACTATTAAATGATTGCATTATTGAGCCTCTGCTATAATCACAGCACCTTGCTTAGCTTTATTAGAAGCACAGATCTTAAAATCAAATGGAGGAAGATGCAGAACAAGGTTACTATATGACTGATGGAAATATCAGTCATGCTTTGAGAGAGTTATAAGCAGCATGCTCTGGAAAGTGAATGACCCCTGGGGAATGGTTGGGTAATCTGGAAACTGAGAAAAAGGAAGAAATGAAAAACCCACTGGGTTAAGTCTGGTCCCTTGACATTGGCATCTTATTGCTTATCTATCTACAAAATTAAACATAATCGTACTTGGGGAGTTCTATTTTGAGAAATAAGAAATCCTGCTTTCAACAGTTGCCATTTTTAAATAAGTCAACATGTACCAGGCACTGTGCAGTCTTACAGGTGTTATTTCACTTAATCTTCATGAAATCCCTGTGAAGGAGCTATTTAACCCCTCACTTTTCAGATGAGGAACCCTAAGTTTAGAAAGGCAACATGAAACTTGCTCAAGAGCATATAGCTAGTAATTGGTGGAATTGGGATTCAACAGGTTGGTGAACTTTGACTCTCCTTCTCTGTATCATTTTATTGCAGACTGAGAGGAAAAGTTAGGAGGGTGGATGGAAGCCTCTGAGTGTAGCTGTCTTAAAGACAGTTTTGCTGTCCTTGTATTATGTCAGTAGTATAATTTTCAAAATAATTTTAGTCCCTTAAATTTAATTATTCGACTTAGATGTTTGTGGAATCATTCAAGAGGCTATTTTTTTTTTTGCGGTACGCGGGCCTCTCACTGCTGTGGCCTCTCCCGCTGCAGAGCACAGGCTCCGGACGCGCAGGCCCAGCAGCCATGGCCCACGGGCCCAGCTGCTCTGCAGCACGTGGGATCCTCTCGGACCGGGGCACGAACCCGTGTCCCCTGCATAGGCAGGCGGACTCTCAACCACTGTGCCACCAGGAAAGCCCCAAGAGGCTATTTTAAATGCAACACAGTTGATGATAACCTGAGATAATTGGTAAAAGTGTAGTAAAAATACTATTAAAATTACCCTTTTCAAAACCTGTAAGTGCCAATACTTTGTAAAACATAACACATAATTTGTTTAGGGAGCAGTGTATATGCCCACCTATGAAGAACAGATTATAGAATTGATTTAGATAATTCAGGAAAAAACCACACCTTTGCTTAAACTGCCAGTCTGAAGCTTGTCAGAGTGATATTCGGATAAGAATTAGTTAAGTACTTCAATTTTCCACTTGATTGGACGTGACAAGACATAGCCAAAATGACTTGTGGATTTGTTCTGGAATTCTTAAGAATAAATATTATTTTAAGACTCATATTTTATAGATTTTTATCACTGTTTATTATGCCACTGAGTCATTTTTCTGAACTTCTGATTTACATGCATCATATAAATGTATTTAAATAATATTCTGCTTCATGATTTTCAGCTGGTGGTAGCATTAATCAAGACAAATCCCCAAATGTTGTAATTTTCCACTCTCTTACTGATTCAAACTACTTGAATCACTGGATTCTATCAATGCCTTCTCAGATTTCACAGGTCAACAGTACTAAGGTTTTAATTGAAGTAATTTCTCACTTGAGACCCAGAATGCAGCTGCTCGTACAAATGAATGCGATTATATGGTAGCCAAAATGCTGCTACAATATTTTTGAGTATTTTCAATATGAACTTGGAAAATTTTATTTACTGTCAAGGATTGGCAAGCTTTTTCCATAAAGGGCCAGATAGTAAATATTTTAGGCTTATTGAGCCACAGCTCAATTTTGCCCTTGCTGTGCAGAAGCAGCATAGACAATACATAAATGAACAACCATGGCCGTGTCCAATAAATTTCATTGTGGACATGGAAATGTGAATATCATTTACTTTTCGTGTGCCACAAAAGGCTCTTCTTTTTATGCTTTTCAACCATTTAAAAATGTAAAACCATTCTTAGGTCGTGGCCGTACAAAGGCAAACCCTAGGCTGGATTTGGCCAACAAGGCCATTGTTTGCTGACTCCTGAATAGATGCTCAAATAATTTATGTATTTTTCTTGGTTGTAACTACTACTGGACAAAAAGGAGAAAGTTTTCTAAAAAGCAGCCACACGATTCTTTATTAAGACATGTATTTCACACTGTTCTGACATTTTTTTTTTCTGATGTCTTTCTCCAATTCTATACCTTTGAGAGATGAAATACATTTTTTTTGTATTCTTTCCTTGATGCATTCTAATTCATAGCTCCCTTGTGCTGCCATGTGATTTGCAGTCCTTGTTAATCTTGTGGTCTTGACACCTTTCTTACTCCTATATAAAGCCCGTTAATTATAAATGCTTTACCCATGCAACTATTAAAACAATGTATGCAATGAATAACCAATTAACATTTTATACTTTCTAAAACTAGAAAGGAGCAAAGTTAAAACTGCTTTCTAATGGCAGAAATTAACTGGGAAATTTGTTTCTATTTTCAGGATGGTTATAGCAATAGCATTCAATACTAATAGTTTGAGTAGTATGGATAAACCAGCACATATATTTTTTTATGTTGAATTCTCATATCCAACGGAGTTCTATTCAGTTTTATTACCTGTATGTTTCGTTATGGCCTGAGATCAAGAAGAAAATTGTGAATGAATTTTCTGTAATTTCCTTGTACAACACAAGGGTTTGTCAGATAAAGTAGTACTTACGTGACAATTATAGGAATTGTTACATAAATGTTTTTGTGCTTTTTGGGCCCTGAAAAATTAACGCATGAAAAATTCGTATCTGTGATATGCACAGAAAGTTTCATTGCATTCTGTGTTTCTAAGCTGGGGATCTGACCTTTCTATCTAGAAGATTTTTAGGATCTTCTGCTTATTAAATTGTAACTTTCTCCCTGTTTGCTGCTCCGGGTCTCACTCTGCTTTCTCTCCCGCCTCCTTTTTCTCGAGCCTTTGGGCTCCTTGTGGGCCTGCACGGCACAGAGGCCCCCTCCTCTGCTGCAGCCTATTGCAGATTTCCAGAAAAGTGTGGAACTCTCTTCTCAACCAAATTTCTGCCTTCTGTTTTTCTTAGTATTATGGCTTTACATGTTGCTAGTTATTAACTGTAATTCTCACGGGGCCTCAGGAGGGAGAGGAGATACAGGTGCCTCTGCTCAGCCTGCCGACTGTCCCCAGCGGTCCTCCAGGTGTGCCTCCCCGTGCTGCACTGCTGCCCCCAGATAGTCCTTTTGAGTGAGACTTGCATGTGTGTTTTCATTTAAAAGTTATCAACTGAAATTGCAATGAACTTAAGAAAATTATTTAAATTTTTAAACAATTAAATATAACTGCAATGGGGAAACTACTACATGTACATGTGATACATGTTTGGAGCAATATGCCACATATCATCTTAGTACATTGATGAAAATGGTTTTGACTTACCAGATCCCCCAAAAGGGTCCTGAGAACCCCCAGGGTCTATGTATCTTACTTTGAAAATCTTTGGATTACATATTTCATTATCGTTTTATAGCATAAATAGATTTTAGAAAATGTATTAGGGAATACATTTGAATTACAATTTGTGCACCAAGTATATGCTGTTTTTTTCTCAAAGGGTCCTTCTCGCTGGGAAGATGTCTTGATCCCAAACCAGATGAGTGGTGAATGCCAGTCTCCAAACTGCCCTGGGACTAGAGCAGTAAGTACTGGTCAAATCTGTTCTTTCATTATGGCATCTCCAGTGTTTACTAGGAAATGAGATTAGAGACAAAACACTAATTGATTCTTCCCATCCACTTTTATATTTACAAAAAGTGTTATAAGATTCAAAAGTGTTCATAATATTCACGAAAAATTCTGCCTGTATCATTGCCTTCCAGTGTCACTTTCCTAGAGACTTAACCACTTTGGGTGATTATGTTGAAACATGACAATTTAAATTCCTCACAAGGTGATGTTCATGGAATATAAAGAAGATCCTGTTCAGAGTCTGACAAAAGAAAACAACAAAGCTATAATGTTCATCTTTTTCCTAATGCTGTGATATTTTACATTTACATTCCATATCATTCAAAATTGCTCTTTCTACCTTTCTTAGCAGTTTTCTGGCATAGTGGGCTGTTAGAAAATTTAGAATGAATGACCAGCTGTAAATGGAATCCCCATCCTCTGTTCTCTGCAATCCATTTTGTCTTTGCAAACATACACCATGTGTTTCGTATAGAGAAGGTGTTTCTGGAACGAGAGCCTAAGCACTGAAGTTATTTTTAGAATAATTTTATCATTATGGTCATGTTTATAACTTGTCTGTTATACTTTTTACTTTGAAAATCCTTGGGTCCATCATAATCTGGTTATATGTATTTTCTGAGCTGTAAATACTCTTACGGCGCCAACACAAATGTCAGGTTAGTTCACAAACTGTCACAGCCAGCTGACAGTTCATATCTTCTCTAAGGAACAAAGGCTGTCAACAGCAACAGGTAGAGTGTTTGAGCTAGGATCATTAGATGTGTCTTCTCTCTCCAATCTGCTGGATGATTGCAAGGCTACAGAGACAGCAGTGAGCAGCGGTGATGATCACTCTCCATCAAATGGGACTAGGGACACTGAACAGCTCTTTATTAATGCAAATCCTGAAGAAAAATAATGACTTGTGCGTCACTCGCCGATATCGAGGCACAATACAGTCTTGCAAGTTTGCTATTGGGATGAAATTAAAGTATACGTACTTTGTAGGACAGATTTCTTAAGTATAATTTTATTTGCGTGTATATATGTGGATGTAGTATACATATAGTATACATGCCATGTAGATATAATTACATTTAATAATAATTTAAATCCTCTGGTGCGTGTCACATTATGATCTCCATATCATCTTTACAGCAATGTGAGCTCCTTTGAAAATCTACTTCAGTCATTGACAGTCTGACTGCCTCTGTGTACCTTCATATTAATTGGGAGGATTCAGCACAGCAGGATAGACAATCTTGCATTTTTAAGGATTTAGCTTCAAATTGGTCACAGGGCTACTGTGTTGCTAGGGCTGAGAATCACGACCTTTGCTTGTTGAATATTCACCTTGCCTATTTATCAGTATACAGAGCTTCGTCTAAATCAGTTTATACTGAAGCTTTATTTCGGACAGCATGGTGAACTGACACCCTAAAAAATCCTTGCAGTGCACACTATATAAAAGTAGTGAATTGAATTCCAAACACATATTTTTAAAGAACAGCTGAGCTGACAACATAGTAAGGAAAAGGTCATATGCCCAAAAGTAAGAGAAGGCTAGACTCCAGAAAGGAAACTGTGTAAGCTAAAGCCACTCACCACTGGGGGCTACAGCCTCAGACAAGGCAAACGCTGGAGACTGCTGGTGAGTTTAGGGCCTCGTCAAGGTGGAAAGTGAAACCGTAGAATTCTACATGAAGAACCTCCTGGAAAACATGATTTCCTCCTGGGATCAAGTGGAGAGAGGAAGGTGCTGGGGGTAGTTGCCTATTTTGTTTTCACTCTAGGTAGAAATGTTACTCCTAAGAATTTGTAAGCACAGACCCATATTTACTTGAGTTTGGGGCTAAATTTTACTCTTTCTGTGTACACTTATATAAAGTCCTGAGTCTAGAATGTTGTTTAGGGTGGCCATGAGTCGGCAGTGCCAGGAACTGGGCTGAGACTAACCCACATCCTCCCAAGGAGACCTGTGCTCTCAAATGAGTCCTAAAATAATTCCCTCAGATAAAGTTTCACAGAGCATGACCTAACAATCAGAAAAATCACAGATGGAAGCATGCCATCATGAATGAGAGCAAGCAGAGTTCAAACCTGGAAAGAACACAGAGATTAAAGTTGCCTGGGAAAGACTATAAGTATGCTTAATGTGTTTAAAAAATGAAAGCACACATATGATTAAAAAACAAAAGACTATCAGAAATATCCAGTCAGATTAAAAGATTAAATACACACACACAAACATGCATGCCCACATGTACATACATGCACACAATAACATGAGAAACTCTAGAATTAAAAACTATAATAATTGACATGAAATTGACTAGATGGGCTAAACAGCAGGTAAGTAGGTGAAAGAGCAATTCTAACTTAGATCTGAAATCTGCCCTGATAAAATTACTCAAAATGCAGGCAGAAAATATAACAGATTTAAAATATAAAAGAGAAGTTAAACAATATGGTGGGTAAAATTAGATTTCCAGAAGAAAATAATAGAGAGAATAGTGGAAAGGTAATATTTTAAAAGATAATGAAGTAGAGCTTTCCACAATTTTTAAGACTCAAGAATCCCAAGGAGTAGGAATAAAATGAAAGCCCCACCTAAATCGATCACTGAAATTGCAGAACGGAAAGATTGTAAAAGCAGTAGAATGAAGAAGACTGGTTACTACACAGGAGAAACAATCGATAGTTATTAAACCAACAGCAACATCAGAAGGCAGATGACACAGGAACAATATCTTCAAAATGTCGAAAGAAAATAAATGCTAAACTAAAATTGTATTTAAGAAAAACTTTTAAAAGACAAGATCAACAACCAAAAAGATATTTTCAGGTAAACAGAAACTCAGGGAATTAACTTCCATCTAAACCTTTCAAATATTTTTAAGTTAAATTATTTCAGAAAGAAAGAAAATGATCCCAGAAGGAAAGCCTGAAATGCGAGAAGGAATGATTGGAAACAATGTAGAGAAACCTAAACAAAATGTAACAATCAGTATGATAATATTTGATTAATGGAAATATATGTAAAGATAAATAAAGTTTCTGGACAATATTGCATATAAGCATCGAACATAAAGTTAAAGCATTCTAGGATCTTTGTACTTTTCACCAGAAAGGAAAGACAGTGACTAAAATTAAACTTGTTTTTGGTACATGAATGTTCATAGCAGCTTTGTTTGTAACAGTGCACACTGGAAATAACCCACATGTCCAACAACAGGTGAGTGTGTAGACAAACTGGAAGAGCCATACAGTGGTTTACTGCTCAGTGATAAAAAGAAAGTCACTGTTGACACACGCTACAGCCCAGATGGTCCGCAAAATAATTATGCTAGTGAGAGAAGCCAAACAAAAAAAGGAGATGCTGCGTGATTCCAGCTATGTGAAATTCTAGAAAACACAAACAATCTACAGTGATAGAAAATAGATCGGTAGTTGCCTAGGGACTGGGTAGAGGCAAGTAGAGCATGAGGTTGGGACTAAAAAGGGCCCGAGGAATCTTTGGGGATGAGAAATTGTTCAGTATCTTAATTGTGGTGTTGGCTTCATGGATGTATATGTATGTCAAAATGTAGGCTATTTATCCACATGCAGTTTATTTGATGTTACTGATACCCCAGTAAAGCTATAAAATAACAATGCCAACATTTTATACAATTAGGAGATTTCACATAAAAATTCAGACCTCAAGCTCATCCTGAAAAGCCATAAGATCAGGCAGCTCTGTGATGGCCTCTCAGCCAGAGTTCCTCACCCCTGTGCACTTCTCAGCTGGCTGCCGAGCTGTGTTAGTGAACTTGAAGGCTTTCCTCTGGTGTGTAATTCTGAGGACCCCTCACACTCCCGACACGTTTGGGGCTCTTCTCCCTTGTGAATTGTCTGGTGGTAAATAGGCTGCTTCTCCTCAAAGGCCTTTCTGAACACCATGAGTTTATAGGCTCAGGGCTGGGTCTCATGTGCCTTGGCCAGGTTCAAGTCCTTGCTGTCCAGTGCCCAGGCTTCCTCACCATGCCCCTGCTGGGGGACCACAGAGGGTTGGGGGCCTCAAGTCCCGGGAAGGGCAGAAGTGCAAAGTCGTCCAGTGCACAGCATGGTAGATGCCCCTCAGGGCGTTTTCACAGAGCCCTCTTCTCCCAGGAGGGGCTCACAACCACACCCTGCAAGGTCATGGGTCCCATGCCAGGTTCATCACCTCCAAGTTCAGATGACTTCATCTGAACCATGACCTGGGGGCCTCCTCAGAAGCTGCCCCGTATAACCCACTGGGAAGCAATTCCTACCCCAGTGATCTAGTTATACCAGTCATTTTTAACATGAAACTCAAGTTAAAAATGCATTTAAATTGTATAGAATTACCATCTAGGTGATTGAAATACAGTACAGGTGTCAAGTTAGAAAGAAAGAAGGGAGGGAGGGAGGAAGGAAGGAAGGAAGGAAGGAAGGAAGGAGGGAAGGAAGGAGGGAAGGAAGGAGGGAGGGAGGGAGGGAGGGAAAGAGGGAAGGAAGGAAGGAAGGAAGGAAGGAAGGAAGGAAGGAAAAAAGGGAGAGAGTGAATTAGAGGAAAATGGGACAAATAAGTAGCACACACCAAAAAAAAAAAAAAGGTAGAAATAAAACCAAATATAACAGTTAATGAAATTAAATGTAAATGGACTAACTAAAGTTTAGAAGACAGATTATTAGACTGGATTAAGAGAAGAAAATCCAGCTTTATGGAGGTTACAAAAGGTATACCTAAAACATATGAGAACAAAAATATTGAAAGTGGAAGAATGGAAAATGATGTACCACACAAATAGTCACCGAACACAGCTGTTGAAACTATTTTAATTGCATATAAAATAGATTTAGGGAAAAAAAGCATTATTAAAAGTTAAGAAACATTATTAAAAATAGATTTAGAGGGCTTGCTTGGTGGCGCAGTGGTTGAGAGTCGGCCTGCTGATGCAGGGGACACGGGTTTGTGCCCCAGTCCGGGAAGATCCCACATGCCGCGGAGCGGCTAGGCCCATGAGCCATGGCTGCTGAGCCTGTGCGTCCGGAGCCTGTGCTCCGCAACGGGAGAAGCCACAACAGTGAGAGGCCCGCGTACCGCAAAAAAAAAAAAAAAAAAAAAAGTAGATTTCGATGAAAGGTTCAATAACCCAGGAAGATATAGTAGTTTAAAACTTGTATGATCTCAATAACATGGATATAAAATACATTAAGGACAAATTGTCAGAATTAACAAATTGTGCAGATGAAGCTGTAACCATGAGGGAAGATAGTGAGCTAACTCTCTGAGGAGTTGAGGGCTCCAGTAGTGCAAACTCAGGAAGCCATAGCCTACTAACACAACCACTGAGCAGGGTGGCATTCTGAGTGCTACACCCAACCATGAGGGGCACCCCTTTTTTGAGCACATATGGAACATTTCAACAATTGATCGTGTTTTAAGTCATTTAAATATCACTAATGGAAACATAACCATAAAAACCTCTTAAACATGGAAATTCAATTAACTTAGTCAATTAAAAAAAAATCCAAATGGAAATATGGGATCAAACAATAATGAAAATATAACACATATCAAATCTTTTGGGATGCAGCTAAATTAGTATTTAAAGGGAGTATTTAGAACCATAAATGCTACTTTTATAAAAGAAGAGAGGATAACATTATTTAAAGATATTGTTTAAGAAAGGAGGAAAAAATTGTCATAGCGAACTATTTTTTTTTCCCATATCTAATGAACATAAATAAATGGTTAAATAAAGGAAATGAAGGTATGCACACTTCTGAATAACTATACCAGTGGGTGGGCAGAATTGCTCAATATGAGTCGTTTAATTCCTTCTTCTTTGCTCTTATCTTAAAACCGTTTTTCTGGATTGTATTTTTACAGTGCAGCCAAATGTAAACCATGACTTCTATTTTCTAAAGCATTGTGTGCGGTGTTTGTTTCTTAAGAAGATGAGAAGATAGGCACTTTAAGTAGTTTATCATATTTAAATTTGTAGAGTATTTTAACTTTTGACACTATTTTATACACTATGTATTATATTATTATAAAAATGTTTAATTTCTATCACTTGAATAAAATATCCATATATTTAAAATTCAAAAGAGCAGGGTCTATAATGTATTCTTAATTAATGTTTAGGCACTTAAAGATCATCTAACTAGATCGTTTTAAATAGCAGTAAACTTTCACCTTGGTTTTTAAGACTACAGATATAAACTTGACCCTACCTACACTTTAGACAGAGAAATCTGAAACAAATTCAGTTCTACACTAGTCACTGTTATCTTAGAAGGAGCATCACATTAGTTCTGAAAGGCATCTTACCTTATTATAAAAACAATTCTAGTCAATTCCAAGGGTGTGTGCTTGAGATTAAGAGGGGCAGAATCAATTACGGTTTTTTTTCATTAGTGAAATTAATTCAACTTTGGATATGATATAGACTTTAAGTTTTCTGTGTAAATCTTCATTTTATATTTTGCCTATGATACCTTAAACAATGAAGATATTTGTGTTTGTGCGTTGGGGGATATATATTTTTCTTACTTGCACACATGTAGGCTAATGCATACCCAGAAGCCTTACTCTCTAGGAATTATTCCGGAGTTCTGAATCATAACTTTTAAAAGTGAGTATTCCCTGTCCACCACTCTCCTGTGAAGACATTTGGCTTAGTGGTGCTTTTATGGTAATTAAGGGTTTCTTAGCCAACTGTGAGATTGTTGATTTTTCCCTCACGTCTGACAGTGGGGTTTAGGATAAGGTATAGTCCCTGGGATGAAAAAGAAATCAATTATATCTTGTCTTAGTCTGTTCAGTCTGCTATACCAAAAATACCACAAATTGGGTGGCTTATAAACAACAAATACTTATTTCTCACAGCTGTGGAGGATGGAAGTCCAAGATTAAGGCACCAACAGATTCAGTGTCTGTTGAGAGCCCACTTCCTGAGGCTTAGATGGCCGTCTGCTCATTGTGTCCTCAAGTGCTGGACAGGGTGAGGGAGCTCTCAGGGGTCTCTTTTAATAAGGGCTCTGCTCTCATGACCTAATCACCTTCTAAAGGCCCCAACTCCAAATACCATCACAGTGGGAAACAGGTTTCAACATATGAATTTGGGGAAAACACAAACATTCAGATCTTAGCAAACCTCAAAGTAATAAATAACCAAGGTCATGATTTTTATGCTTATTAAGGGATGTTGATTTCACTACTTAGCCTATAGCATGCATTATATTTTATGTTTTTGAGGAGTAATATTTACTGAAATTCTGTGTAAAACAATAGAAAACTTTCTTTTTTAGATTGCTTGATTTTGACCAGAGTTAAGCTCTTTTACATAGAACTTTTCTTTCTTATCAGAAACAGTTGAGATAAGTCTGTTAAAATAGCTCAAAGGCTTATTTCAAGTGAAGCTTGATACTAAAACTATCCCCTGAATTATAATAAATGACATAATTATTAAACTCAGTGCAGCAAATGGAGAGTTTTCATCTTACTCAACATGCAATTTATTTCTTGCATTTTCCCTGTTAGGCTCAGTATATGTCAACTGGAACATTAGTTTGAATGCAAGCTAATTCATATTCATAGTCTTTCTCTTTGATTTCATCTTCTGGGAAGATGTTGACCAGAACAAAATGAATAGTAAATAAGTGTCACCTAATACTGTAAATTTTTTTATTTATAGGTCATTTGCATATTTTATGTCTGAAAAGTTTCTTATTAATGTTTTAGTTTAATCAAATTACTATCCTTGAAGGGCTCTGTGTTTCTTTTTGTTGCTTTTTGTTGTTGTTTTAGGCTTGATTAGGATCTCACAAAATGAGTCTCAGGATTTCTCAGGATGGTTTCCTGGTATAAACGATATGTTCTTATTTTTTCCAATATCTAATAATAATGGAAGGTTGGCTTTGTTTCGTTTTTAAGAAAAGATCTGAGGTTGCAAGTGTCCCTGAGGTAGTCACAAATGAAAGCCTTTTTTTGCACAATGTAAAAGGAGCTCCATATTCTTACGTTGCCCAAACTCATCTGCATAATGCAATAACCAATGTGGCACAAATATCTCCAAATATGTATTTAAACAATCCCAACCCTTGTGGTTCCAGGGGAGCCATTGAACCCAAAGGGCTGCTGGGTGCTTAAACGTGGAGGGTGGAGAATGGAAACAGAAGTAAAAGAGGAAAGAACACATTGACTCCTCTCTCATTCTGCCCTGCTCTGGTCAAAGAGAAATGGTCTCCCTGTCCTTACACTGTCCTACAGTCATATTTTCTAAATTCTAAGTAAAATTGAATTCTGAAAGTTTTGCAGTCAAACTCAGATTATGATTGAATGGTATCTAAGCGGGACAAAATGTTCTTTGTTTTCTGACATGCAATTCGGGTGACAAACTAGAAACTTCTTATAGCATTTTTCAAAAACTGATCAAGTATTCAGACTCAAGGACAGTTCATTTCTAAATCAAGTTTTGAGGACTTGAAAACAAAAAGTGTCATTTAAAAAAAAATTAAGGCAAAATTGAAAGATATATATTTTATTATGGAATTGGCAGAAATATTGCAAATTTAAATTTAAAATTTTGTTTATAAATAAATTAGTCTGCTATGAAAAAAATGTGTCAGTTTTTAAGAGTACTAAAGAAATTGAGGTAGTTTTAAAGAACCCACAGGCATTTGTGCAACTCTGAAGTCTAGACTCAATTCCATTCAATTTCTCTTTTTCTGTGACATAACCCCATTTTTATCTGGGCTCTTTTATAACTTAGTGGAAAATTAAATCAGCAGTCATCTTCAAATGTTATTGTTAAAGACTCTTGTACTGTTACATGAAAAAAACTAATCACCAAGGAAAGAAAACCAGGTACCAGAAATCCGTGCATGTATCTATAGCAGAATACCTATGCACATGAGATAACCAATATCCACACCGTAGTCCCACAGACATAACCTTGGTTTAGTTTATGATGCCATTTTTCAAGCAAATGGGCGGTTTCCATAATGTATATTTTAAATATTTAAAATAATTCTTGCCTCCTCAATTCCAGGAAAATTCTGTTGTTTGTGAATTGTAAGTTGTTTTTTCACTTGATGATCTGTGATTCTCTGTGCTATAATTTATATCTTATTTCGTATACAGAAGAAAATCATGCATATTACTGCAGTGCTGTTTGGATATGATCAACTTTTATCATCCCCAGAGGCTTCAAAAGTTACTCCTTAATTTCTCATCTTTCCATGGAATGATTCCAAAGCCAGATATGTCAGTGAGGGGCTGTGTTGAAGTTTTGTTGTGGCTTTAGACAAGGGCCCCAGACAACAAAGACACGACAAAGGAATTTATCACGATTAACCAGAAAAAGGTGCACTTCGAGACTGTTAGGTTTTAGATTAGGGGAGAAGGTATATGGATCTACCAGAGAAGATAGCAATAGATATAATAAGATAATTTCAGTAGATTTACAAATGAAATTCTGAGAACTGGAGCAAAGAAAGATTAAATACTACTGTAAACATCACTGAATGTTTCCACTGGGATGGTAGGTTAGACCTAAATGGAAATATCAGGGACTGGGGACTAGAGGTCAGCCTGCGATAGCCTCCGTGCAGACGCACAAGAGGCTAATGGAGTGAGAATAGAAGGAAGATGTGGGAGTAATGGGCCAAGAGAATGAGGCCTGCTTCTCAACCAGGAAATCACCCTCTTGATCCTTCAAGCAGGTGATTGATGGCTCTTGGAGACCCACACTTCATCATGCCTTGATGGCAGTCATCAAGAAACCATCATCCCTCTTATTCAGGTCAAGCTAGCTCTCAAAAAGTTACCAAGGGCCATGATAAAATTTAGTTTTTCAGATATATGCTGAAAAAAAAATACTTAAAGCTATTTTACCAAACTTGAGAGGTAGCATAGAAAATATAAACATATGGAGAATAAGATCAAAACTGAGAAGAATTTCATGCACTATTGACGCACATGTAGTGAAACATTTACTTCCACTAATATTTCTTAGAAAACAAACATAGTTTGGGGTCCTCAGATCTGAATTTCCTAAAGTAGGTAATTATCATCCCCCTCAGTACTCAGAGTTCTAGAAAATAAACTCAGTGCTGACCATAATACATGAGTGTTTTTATGAGATGAAGACAAAACTTTTATGTTTAAAGATTGAAAAGCAAAATATACTTTAAAATGTGTGTGTTTCCATTCAGAGAAATATAGTTATTTTCATAACAGGCATTTATGTGTTATGTTATGCGCTGTGTAGAAAACAAAGACTGACCTTCAAGCACCGGAAGTCTGGTTGGGGAGATAAGACTTTACAGAAATGACTGCAACCCAGATTCAGCAACACAAGTAAAATACGCATTGAGCATGTCTTCTACGCCAGGCTCTAGGAATAGAAGAGGAAATATTTCATTTACTGCTCTCATCATTTGGGGGAAATGTCAGGGTGGGGTCGGACATGTAGGCCAGTGATGATTTTCACCACAAACCACATCTTGATAAAGACAGATATGAAGGAGTGTAAAAGACTTCACTTTGTGAATAAGGGAGAAGAAATAAGACAAATTGGTATATCACAGAGACCATGAGACCAGCACAAAGAAGTGTTCTGTGGGAGTTCAGAGAAGGGAATTCCTTTAACAGAGGTGACCAAAGAAGGCTTTTTGGAGGAGGCGGGCCTGAGGCATGGGTAGTGGAAATTCCACAGGTAGTGATGTCGTCAAGGTTAGGAGCATTTTGTGAGGCAGAGGAAATGACAGGAATAAAGACATAGAAAATTAAGGGTCACTCATCCCATGAAGTATTGTTAGCTGCCTGCTGTCTGGTAGATAGTAGGCTCAGCCCTCCTGTGTGTGCAAAGTCAACATCCTCTCAGCCCTGATGACCTTGGACTTATCATGAGGAAAGATGGAAAAGAGGCCCAGGGTGTTACAAGGGCGTGAAACAGGGCATCTGCCTAGAATCTGTGAGTAGGGCACCCTTGACTGGAGGAGTGGAGGCCAGCCCTGGGATCTGCAGGCTGAGTCAGAGTTACTGGTGGTGAAGCGGGAGGGTAACTTCCGGCAGGAAGGACCCTCTTGCAAGAGCCCTGCTGTGGGAGGCTCCTTGGGGAAAGCACCTGGAATTTGGAGGTGACAGAGGAACAGGAGGCAGTGTGTTTTCTCCCTTTTGTATGTTTGTTAGTTGTTTTGTTTGTGAGTTTTTATGTGGAAGATTATGACTAGTAATAGAAGGAATCTCACTAGTTTGGATATTTTGAAGGCTGAGATAGAACTTGAGCTGGTTGGCGTGAGGGGCAGGATAAAGAACAAAGAAGGAAAAAGAAAATCTTGAGGTATAAAAAAAGAGAGATTATTTTTATATACTTTACTATCTTAAATCCCTGGTAATGTGTGAATAAAGGTAAATGAGAATTGGCATTTTGCCTTCCTTAAAGCTAGAAACAACATACAAATGAAATTTTAGTTTAGAACCGATTAGAGGCACCACACTTTTTTTGTATTTATTGGGTTATTAAGAGCAGCCATATGGTTGTCTTCTGTCTTATCTGTTCACGTTTCTCCAGTATGTTCCTCAGTGGGAGTCTATTTAGTGGTTGATGGGAATTCTAGTTTTATTGGTAACTCTCTTTTACCTGTAATTGCCAGAAGTAGACGATCCAGTATAAAGAGTCCACTCCCTTTTTGTCAACCTTACTGGAAAACTGAGACCTTTTTCTTTTGCCATTAACTTTTGAAAATATTAGACGGAAAAGAAAATGGGTTACTGTGTGAAGTAAAATTTGAGACTATCTAAGAATCCATCCCTTCTTAAGGATAATGCAGTTGACTGTAATTGTATGCTGAGCAGTTTGAGGAGTGCTCAACTGAGAGTTGGGAAGTCTGTAACTCCTTCTCTTTCTATGTGCATGTCAATTTTCTGTTCATTTCCAGTTCTCCAGTTGGACAGCAAAGATATCCATCACTCTTGAAATTTCACTGAGTGTTTGTGGAGATTCAGGACTCAATAAAGCTTCCTCAGTTTAAAAAATGAACGACGTTCTGTTGGGATCACATAGCTGTTGATATCTGTCGATTTTCATACCTTATTCAGAAATGCCTGTATTTTCCTGGGTCCTAGCATTGTCATTTTTCCTCACAGTTATCTAATTTCTTAATTTTATACCTGCCTTATAAAAACATACCATTTCTGTCAAAGAACCATTTCTCCATGTGCTTTTATTTACCATTTCATTAAAACTTACACTGATGTTCACAGTTATAAATGTCATTAAATGACTTTATGTTAACCAGTTAAAAGTCATATCACTCAGTACACTGTCCAATATATGAAGACCATTTAGAGAATCAATTCTAATTTAGTATTTAATAGTGAGTGCTAATAATTATTATAATGCATGCATTTAAATTTGGACATTTTCTTGATTGAATAATGAAATGCTTTAAATGAGCTCATTACTTAAGGACTCTAATTCTCATGCATCTTATGAGATAAGGTGTTTACCTCATATGGATATAAGCAGATATAAATGGAGAAAAATGCATAGTGGGGTTCATTAAAGGGCAGTGGTTACAGCATATGACTCTATAAGAACAAAACCGCCATAGAAATACAAAAAGTACATTTTTTTGGAGTTGAGCTAAAGAAGCTCCTTAGAGATGGCTTATGTTTACTCTTATGGAATAAGCAGAGTCAACTGAATTGTTACAAAGAAGTGGCCACTGTAGAATAGGGTTCATCAGCCATATAGTTACAGGACTAGATGAATTCTATGACTATCAGATCCCAAGAGAGCAAATAAAAGAAAGATTACCCAGACCAGAGGATTAGTTAGGATACTACAAAGTCATGATTACTACAAACTAGGATTTATAATCCACTTATTCTGGTTATGATGCACTGTTTAAAGCATGGTTCTTTAGAAATCATGGAATGACATCGTATTGAGAACCGTGATTTAGTCTGAGTTTTCCACATTTTCTTTTCAACTGTCACAGCTAAAGTACTTCCTAGGATTCTGCCATGGTTATCACAGCTGTCCCTCCAAAGAAAAAAAAGCCTAAACAAAACTAAACAATTATAACCAAACCCTTCATAATGGTGAAAGCCAATCTCTATTTAAAAAGAGATAACAGGAAAGGGAGAAGGGGAGGGGACAGAGGAGGTAATTAAATAAGCTGAATAAATGAAAATTCATTACTCTCTTCATCAAATGTTTCTTTGTGGCTGGAGACATGTCAAAGAGAAAGACCTCCAGCTGGTAAGGACTACCATGGATCTGACCCAAAAGGCTTACAGGTTCAGGAACTAACTTTTAGCAACTCAAATCTTGAAGAGACTAACTCATGGGCTAACCAACACACAAAAGACATTATTTATGAACCATGATATTAGTTCATTAATGTATACTCTGGGAACAACATCTTGAATTGCAAAATATTCATATCTACCTTCCCAGATATGTTTATTTTCCTCCTCCCTTCTGCTCCCCTCCCTTTTCTCTTTCTTTCTCTCCTTTTGTTTTAAAATGTGTCTGCACAGTCTTTGACACACCTCTCGTCAAATGTTGGGTTCTAATTCCCCACCCCTTGGACCTGGGTCAGCCTTAGTGACCTGTTTCTGAAGAACAGAAAACAATAGAAGTGACCCTGTGTTAGGATCTTCTGAGGCTGCGTGACAGAAGTCACAGTAGTGTCTGCCTGGCCTTCTCCTTGGGACACATGCACGGGGAGCCTTTAACCAACATGGAAAATGCCTGAGAGACCACATGGAGAGGCCACGTGGAAGTAGCCAGAGGTGACTAAGGAGCCCAGGGCTTCCCTTGACCAGCAGGTTAGCCTTCCTACCAACTGCCGTTTGTGTCAACAGTCAGCCTTCAGACCTGGCTCATGAGCCTCCCCAGCTGCTGCCACAGGAGCAGAGATTAGCAGTCTCCACCAAACCCCACTTAGTGCAGATTTGTGAGCAAAATAAATTAAAAAAAAAATTAAATCCAATAACATTCGCACAGCAGCAGATAACTGGAATACCTCCCATAGCGTTCTCCATGATCATGTGATTATACCAAAGGCCACACACACTCTCATATATAGATATGTGTGTGTGTAGGTCATAGTTTTATAAAAACCCGTTCAAATTAGAAATCAGACAATGATTTGATGATGAGAGTATCACAGTAGAATTATATGGACTTGAGAAAGAGTTTATTCATGCTGGGCTTGATCATTTGTATACCTGAAGCATGTCTTTACGTTGGATAGTGTCTTATAAGCAATAACAAGCACTTTCCAGTCAACTCCCCCACTTACTAGATACCAAATGCACCATATGGTCATGCCAGAGGAATTAAAATGCAGCTGTTTATCTATCTAATTTAATTCCATCATCTCTACCTGAGGCTACATCCTGGGCTCTGAGATATCTGTATGTATTTCCCAAGTCACCATTAACGATATATTTCCAAATGATTTTGTATGATGGTTTATTTTTACCGTGGTTAGTGTGTAGTGTAGCAGACAGGAGCATGGCCAGTGGAGTCAGAGAAGCTTGATCTGAACTTTTGTTCTGATACTTATAGTCTATGGTCTTGGACAAAATCCTTGTGCCCCTGTCAGTTTCCTCATTTGTGAAACAATCAGTGCCTTTTATACAAGGTGGTTGGAAGGATTAAATGTGATAAAGGATATATAAAGTGCTTACCTCAGAGCCTCTCGTTGTAAGGGATCAATACATTGTAGCTATTATTACCATAGTTGTTCCTATTCTAATGTGTTGACTTTTACTAGACTTGATCTCTCGCCTTTTCCACCATACTGTGGTCAATTGACCGTAATTCCCCTGCAGTTGATTGTCGTTTATACAAATAACACAAGGTATTCAAATCGATAAAATTGCTCTGACAATAACTTTGTAGCAGACTGAAACATCTGTAGTTTCCTTAAATAAAAATGTACTCAATTGGCATTTTATATAATACATGCAAGATTGAGATATAGATAAAATTCTCTACCAGCTGATCTGGAGGAAAAAAAATAACTTAGTCATAATGACTTAGAAAAGCATTGCTGTTGATTTTTTTTTTCAGAGCCATGCACCAGCAGGATTATTGTTATATTATTGTATATGTTATACTCAAAGTGCAATTTAAAGTTATGATACCTCCATTATTTTCATAATAAATGTTGCTTTTTCTGATTATAAGAACATGATGTGGGCTGAAAAAAACAGCCAACATACTTTCATATAAAGAAAAGGCTAAAAGTCATGTTTAATCAAACCACCGGAAGAAAATCACTGTTAACACTGGATGTACATTCTAAATGGTTTTCAAGTTGTACATGTGTATGTGCACATGAACACACACATTTTTTAATGAACTCATATCTTACATATTATTTTGTAACTTGTATCTTTTACTTCATATAGTGTACTCATTTTTCTATCAATAGATAAAAGTCTACATGATCATTTCATGATTGATACCATTCTATTCTGCTGAAGGGGTCCACCTTCAGTGAGTATTTAAGCTGCTCTACATTTCACTCCAAGAACCACAGTTTCATGATCTCTCTTATGTACATCCCTAAAAACGTGTATGGTCACATTTTTAGAATCTAATTTTAGAAGAAGAGTTGTTGCGGCAAAAGTGTTTTTCATTTAAAGTGTTATCATGCGAATTCCAATAGTTCATCGGGAAACTTTGCACCTGTTTTCACTCTCCCTAAAACTATTAGAACAGTTTCTTCACATCCTTTACCACTAGGTGCTTTCATTCTTAACTTTTTGTCAGTGTTTTTGGTGAAACACGTATCTCATGTTAAATTGCCTTCTTCTAATTACTGGGAAGCTCCGGTAGGTTTCCATTGTTTATTGCTCATTATTGTGGCTATTTCCTTTCTTATAATTACCCTTTGTAAACATTTCTTATAGTAACCCTTTACTTATCATGTATGTTGCAAATATTTTTCTCCAGTAAGTAATTTAATTTGAAAGTGCTTTAGAACTATTTAAGCTGTAAATTTTGATGGAGTTAAATGTATTGTCTTCTCTGTAGGATTACGTCTTTGCAGTCATCCTTAGCAGAATCTTCTTGACACACAAAATCATTATAGATATTTACTGAACATCTTTCCTAGTTATTTTATTTCCAAGTTTCTCTTTTTTTAAATATTTGATGAATGTAGATTTAATTTTAGTGTGAAGGGTTTTATATGAATCTAATTTTACTTATTTCCCCTCCCAAAACCTATAGTTTACTTTTTAGGCATCATTTATTGAATAAAACACATTTCCTCACTGATTTGAAATAAATCCCATCTTTATATTATATTAACTTTGGGGGTTTATATCTAGAGCCCATCCTGCTCCATTAACCTGTTTATTCTGCCTTCACTCTACATTGTCTGGATTACTCTCACATATAACACATTATAACATATTTAATATCTGGTAATGTCAGTTCTCCAAATTGCTGTCACATTTTTCTTACTATTCACACAAACTAATTTTTTCATATGATTTAGATTTTTTTTATAAAGTTTGAAAATAAATTTCATGACTTTGTTTTCAATATATGAGTTAAGCATGTCATCCTAGAGAAGTCAAGAGAGAATGTAATTTAAACATAGATTACATAATGGCGAGGTGTATCTTGTTTTTGAGTTCTGAGCTGTTTCTAGAAAAACTAACACTCCCCCAAATTAATTCCTTAGCAGTTTATTATATACACAGTACAAGCTCTTGGCTAGTATTCCTGATTGACCAGTAGTTCCAAGCCATTAAAATGTAACACCATAAAAGGTTAACATCCCATGGGCTATATTTCTTTTTTTTTACTTGACAAAGTAGAGTACTCGATAAAGTTAACTGGAAGACTGCTGTTCACTAGATTACAGATATTCAGTATGTTTCAAGTTGAATGAAGTTTGTTAAATCAGTTGTTTTATAGTAGGTTTTTAAAAAATTATTATTTTTACTTGATTTGTAATATTACTTTTAGGGAAGTTAAATATTAATAAAATTAGTACTTCAGTGCTCTTTAGCATTTCATCTTTCTAAATCTAAGGGCGCCTTCTGTCCATCTTTCAAGTATTATCCTGTAATTTTCTTAAGTAAATGGAATTTCCAAAAATGCAGATAAGCAGGAAGTAAGTGAATAATTTATAAGAACTATGCTTGTTTTTATTTTCTCTACCTATTTTGGATCAATTTAGTAAGGCAGTAGAGTACAGCCTTAAAAGCATTGGAACATGGAGATGTGGATGGACCTAGACAGTGTCATACAGAGTAAAGTAAGTCAGAAAGAGAAAAGCAAATATTGTATAATAACACATATATGTGGAATCTAGAAAAATTGTATAGATGATCTTATTTGCAAAGCAGAAATAGAGACACAGACGTAGAGAACAAATGTATGGATACCAAGGGGGAAAGGGGTGGGATAGGAGGAATTGGGAGACTGGGATTGACACATGTCCGTTATTGATACTATGTATAATATAGACAACTGATGGGAACATAGTGTATAGCACAGGGAACTGTACCTAATGCACTGTGGTAACCTAAATGGAAGGGAAGTCCAAAAGGGAGGGGATATCTGTTATGTGTATGGCTGATTCATTTTGTTGCACAGTGGAGACTTACACAACATTGTAAAGCAACCATACTCCAATAAAAATTAAAAATAAAAAAAAATGCATTGGAACAAGAAAGACCTAGATTCAAGATACTGCTAGTTGTGTGACCTTGAACACAGTCTTAGTTCTTTTTTTTTAAGCCTTTTTAAAATTATTGAGGTATAGGTGATTTATAACATTTTCAGGTGTATAATATGGTGATTCAAAATTTTTATAGGTTGTATTCCATTTAAGTTATTATAAAATAATGGCTATATTCCTTGTGCTGTACAACATATCCTTGTAGATTTTACTCATAGTAGTTTGTACCTCTTGATTCCCTACCCCTATCTTGTTCCTCCTCCTTGCTCCTTCCCTCTCCCCACTGGTAAACACTAATTTGTACTCTATATCTGTAAGTCTGTTTCCATTTTGTTATATTCATTTGTTTGTTTTATTTCCTAGATTTCACATATAAGTGATAACATATACAGCATTTGTCTTTCTCTGTCTGACTTCTTTCACTAAGAATAATACCCTCCTGGTCCATCCATGTTGTTGCAAATGGCAAAATTTCATTCTTTTTTATGATTGAATACTATTCCATTGTGTGTGTTTGTGTGTGTGTATAAATGTATACACACACATATATCTCATATCTTTTTTATGCATTCATCTCTTGATGGACACACTTAGGTTGCTTCCATACCTTGGCTATTGTAAATAGTGCTGCTATGAACACTGGAATGCATGTATTTTTCGACTTAGTGTTTCTATTTCCTTGGGATACATACCCAGAAGTGGAATTGCTGGATCATAAGATACTTCTGTTTTTAGTTTTTTTGAGGAACATCCATACTATTCTCCATGCTAGCTGAATCAATTTACATTCCCACCAACAGTGTACAAGGGTTCTGTTTTATCTGCATTCTCTCCAACATTTGTTATTTGTGGTCTTTTTGATGATAGCCATTCTAACAGGTGTGAGGTGATACCTCATTGTGCTTTTGATTTGCATTTCTCTGCTGATTAGTGATGTTGAGCATCTTTCATGTGCCCATAGGCCATCCGTATATATTTCCAATAGACGTTGGATGCACAGATATTCAGGTTTTCTGCCCATTGTTTGATCGAGTTGTTAAAGTGACCATACTACCCAAGGCAATCTATAGTTTTAATGCTATCCCTATTGAAATAACAATAGCATTTTTCACAAAACTAGAACAAATAATTCTAAAATGTGTATGGAAGCACAAAAGATCCCAAATAGACAAAGCAATCTTGAGAAAGAACAGAGCTGGAGGTATCATACTCCCTGACTTCAAACTATATTACAAAGTTATAGTTATCAAAGCAGTATGGTACTGGCACAAAAACTGCCACATAGATCAATGAAACAGAACAGAGAGCCCAGAAATAAACCCATGCTCTTACAGTCTATTAATCTACAACAAAGGAGGCAGAAATATACAATGGGGATAAAGTCTCTTCAATAACCAGTGCTGAGGAAAACTGGAAGGCTACATGTAAAAGAATGAAATTAGAACATTTTCTCATCCCATATACAAAAATAAACTCAAAATGGATTAAATACCTAACTGTAAGGCTGGAAACCATGAAACTCCTACAAGAAAACATAGGCAGAACACTTTTTGACATAAATCATAGCAACATTTTTTAAATCTGTCTCCTAAGGCAAAGGAAACAAAAGCAAAAATAAACAGATGGAAACTAATTAAACCTCAAATCATTTGTACAGCAAAGAAAACCATCAAAGAGACAACCTACTGAATGGGAGAAAATATTTGTAAATGATATGACCGGTAAGAGGTTAGTATCCAAAATATATAAACAGCACATACGGATCAATACAGTTCTTCTTTTTTCAACATAGGAGATAATAGTATCTGCCATGAGGGTTGTTTTGAGCATCATATCAGGTGATATATATATATATACACACATATAAAGCAACTAACACAGTACCTAACACATAACAGGCACTCCCTAAATTTTGGCTATTTTTATTATTAGGCAATCTAATGACAATCCAAGAGAGGCTACTATTGTATAAAGTATGAAAAAATATAGTATGCTTGTTGCTTTCCTCTATTTTTCATAATTCTCAAACAGTATGATGCTATATTCTCAAACATTGTTTGTGCTATATTGTATCAATTAACTTAGTACTGGTTACACCAAAGGGCAGTTCCCATGTGGCATAATATTTTGTAGGGCTAGAACAGAGTTAAAAGAAAGATCTTATTTATATTGACCATATTGACTCATGCATTCAGCAAATATTCATCGAGTAGTTAGGCATAATTCTAGATTATAGAAATCAAGAGGTAAACAAAGTAGAAAAGATAGGACGAAAGCATACAATATTATATACAGTCAAATGAATGAAGAACAGAATTTCAACTGATAGTAACTGATATAGATTTACAAAAATCTGCAAACTAGTATTCTGATAACTTATTAAGAGGGAAGCATTTCTAAGACAAAGTCAATCAATTAAAAAATCATCTTTTAACTACAAGAGAACCTGTGAGAATGATCAGGACTCAAAAATCTTTCCATTTCCCTTTCCCTAAATACTCCCCTAGAAGATAAAGTCTTGGGGCTAGATGATCTTCAAAATTCCTGCAAACTTTACATATCAGTGACCTATATTTTTTCTAAAGAAGAAAGAAACATATAAGTTATGACTATGGTACACAAATATAAAATAAAGTATACATGTGAATTACAGATCATAGATTATAATATAATGCTCTGCCAATGTTGTATATTCCTTAGCAGCACATCTAGCATATTTTAAAAGATTCAATACAATTAACAATTATTTATATGAAGTAAAAATATTCTCTTCCTGTTCTCCTATTCCAACAAGTTATTAACTGAAGATATTAATAAATGTCTTACATGAAGAGAGATTCTTCAGAAGGATAAAAGCAGGTCAGATTTCTGAAATGTTAACTTGTCCTAGACTCCGCTGTGCTCAGATATGATCTATGGTCAGCACTCGTCTCAGGTTTTGTCTTCTCAAGACATTGAGAAAAGTGATGGAGGGGAGATAATCATACAAATGGGATAGATGATCTAGGAAACAGTGTCTGGAAAGAAAGAGGCAGAGAGATTGAGTGAGAATTCCTCTAAACCAAGAATACACAAGTGGGTCAGATTAGGGAAAAGCCAGGAGTTCAGAGAAATTGGGTCAAGCTTCTTTTATATATTACAGTCAAAATCAGGAGTATAACAGACACATCACGAGAGGTCTTCCTGCATGTCCATATATGAGCATTGAGCTTGTTTCAAAGGAAAAGTGATGAAAACTCTCACTCTGGAATGTTCAGGGAGAGCCAGGTAATATGTGTTAGAGCCGCTTGATATGCAGGTGACACAGAAGCATGCAACACCCTTCACCCTTGGTGGAGAGCTAAGAAAGTCTGCCTCCACTGCCTGCAGCTGGAGGGTGGCATACAGTGAAAGGCTCAGCCACAGTCCTGGCCATAATGTGCCATAGAAGGATATTGGTATAACAGGGGAGGGTAATGGCAGGGGTAGGACATGCCTTGGACCATAAAGGTTGGAAGAATGTTTGTACATGTTTAAGGGCAAAAGGAAAGCTTGATTCCAGGAAGGATGGGTCTTCAGCAGAGATACAAAAAGGAGAATGAAAGTGTCCTATAACAGCAACAGTAAGACTGGTCTCTGAGAGCAGGAGACAAACATGAATAATAGCTTCTGAGTTGTTCCCAGTAATTGGGACTATTTTATGCTCAGAGCACACCCGATTCCCAGCAGTGATTTCTTAAATGGAGAGGTACAGATAACCAGGAGCATTTCATAATGCGGAGGCGAGATCTTTTGTCAAGGGGTGGGAAGAAAAAAGTATTAGTGTTAGGGGAATATAGAAGATTTTAGACAGCTGTTCTGGGAGAGTTCCAGGAATTCAGGGAAAAATATGCAACAAAAAGAGTGTGGGCTGTTTGATCAGCTGCGCCTAGGCTCCAGGTCAGTGAGCATGGACTGGCCCTGGACTTGGTTCTGCAACATTTGCTAGTGATACTTGGTGGTCTGACATGAGGATCAAGCTAAGAGTAGAACGGGGACATCATGGAGGTGGGGATAGGCAGACAGGGAAGGAAGTACAGGGGTTGGTGAGGTGCTGACCTCGGGGCCCTATGGGTGAGGAAGGATAGCTTTGCAGGAACATGGCAAATGGTCACACTGCTTTGGTCTTTACAGATTGAATTGCTATTGAATGTCCCTTCTTTTCCTTCCTCAACATTCACAGCCAGAAAGTGACAGTGATCTCAGCTTCAAGCCCAGCCCACACACTGATCTGGTCCCTCAGTAATGAGCATTTGCAATTTTTATAAATTATTGAGGTGAAATAATTGATGCGTTTTTAGATTATGGTACATACTAGCAAGGAGTTATTAACATTATCCAAGACAAAAAAATAAATGACTTCCAAGATGACCCTGGACAATTAAAGTACAGATATAATATGGCATTTAGTGGGAACAAAAAGCATATTGGCCAAAGTCAAGATTGAGCATAAAGGACGAAGCAAAAGCACAGCTGGAAGGGAGCTAGTCCTCATAAACAACTTGTCCTGAGAGTGCAGTGGGCTGCTCTGGATTAATAGCACCTGGTGCACCGGCGCAGCTGGTAACACTGACAGCGAGATGCGGTGTGTGCAACCGCGGAGAGTTTTAACACAGCATGTATTCCCTGGGTTCTCACCTGTAAGTGTCAGGTAACCTCCTTTGGGAGATGCAAGGAGGCCCAAACCTTACCTTTGGGGGCTCACCTCACCAACGAGCTAGAGACAAAATATAACCTGAGGAAAAGGCCTTCGTTGGACGTTTGATGCTATTTGTCGCCATCTATTTCTGCAAATTTTTACCTAGTTTTCCACAAAGGTGTCTATAAGACAGAATTACCTGCAAAGTTAAAAAGAAAATGTCAGACCCGGTGACTCAATTTCCACATGCAGTTCTGGGAGGGGGCAGGGATAGGGGAGTGGTGTAGGGAGGGCTCCCTGGGTGATTCCTAAGCTCAGGATGCTTTAATGATCAGCAGACGGGCACGTAACTGGTGTTTCACAGGTTCTGATTATCTTTGGGTACAAATTCAGTCATTCTGATGACTGGTGACAAAATTACAGTGGTGGAAGTCTGTTCTAACTGAATTTCTGGCATATTTTATCCTATCATTCTAAACATTATTGTAAACATCACCATAGTAATTATTTCTGGGACTGTCTGAAGAGCTCATCAAATGTGCTGTCAAATCACCATCTTTTCTTCAGTTTCCCCATCTCCCCTGCCATGTTCTTTTCCCAGCTGGCTTCCCTGGCTACTGTCCCCTGTCCACTGTCACCCTGAAGCCAGTAAAGGATCCACCCTCTTGACTTTGCTGGAGCCCATTTTGTGAAGACAGCAGTGCCCAGATCAAGGATACCCACTCCTGATATGCCAAGGCTGATGCTCTGGGGGCAAGAGTGAGGGGCTCTGCGTGGCATTGCCCATATTTCTTTTTCTTTAGTTACCAACACAACAGAAGGTATTCCTTATTTCTTCTACTTATGCCTGAGTGCCATTTTATTCACAAGAATGTATGGAGGTTTGTCGCGCCAGTAGGAAGTCACTGAAAATAAATGGAAATAACAATTTTCTGGCAGGATAAATAACCAGGGGTACCTTAAAAATGGTTATTTTCTGAGGATATTGCAAAGCATCAATTTAGGATGTTTTGTGATTATACACATTGAAACATATCAAAATTAATACAGTAGTTAAATTATACGCAGATTGCATTATCCAAAAACAATCTTAAAATGAAGTCACATGAATTGAAGAGGCTAACAATGCAGTTTACTGACATAGAAAGAATAACGTTAAGCGTCTTGAACCACAACTGACTGAAGTGGGGTAGGGAGGGTGGATGTTTGGTGGTTAAGAATGAGGGCTCTGAAGTTATAACTGCAGGTTTGAATCCCAGCTCTATAACTTAGCTGTGACTAGGGGCAAAAGAGTTATCTCTGTTTTACTTTCCTCATATATAAAACAGGAATTCAAAATGGTGGTTTATAGGTTTGTTATAATGATTATACAAGAAAATACTTGAAGTACAGTCTCCTACCCATAGAAGACACCTGCTAAATGTTAACTGTTACTGTCATCATTATTACATGGAAAGGAAGCTATTAACAGTGCAGCTCTGGCAACTTAATCCTGATTGCCAGCAACACATAAATCACTTGCTTTTCACATGACCTGATAATTTCCAAGATTCCTAGAATGTACATAGTTGGAGAACATACAGCAGGGCAGTTTCTTTAAGTCATTACTATCTAACTTATCTTGAGAAATATTCATTTACCAAAAAAGAAAAAGAAATAAGCAGGTAAGTACACATTGATGCGACCATTGTGATGCTTCACTTTCCTTAATAGAAGTATTTTTCTAAGCAATGTTGCTTCAGAGCATCATGGTTAAAACAGTTTTAGAATATTTACAGCAAAAATGCCCCTCTTAGGAAATTTAAGGTTAACATGTCGAAGTATGAAGAGTCTTCCAGATGGCCTGTGCATGGACTGCAGGACATAGGCTTTCACATAGCCAAGGGAAACTTAAGTACCCGAATTCTGGTTCTTTTCAGGAAAGTTTATGCAGAACTGAAATGCCTTCATTTGCCTGGACTTAACAAACAAGAAGTGATGAGTGCATAATTGCAGTGTCCCTGGAAGACAGCACATTTGTGCCTCTACATCTTAAGGAAAGCCAAATTGCTTCTCAGTTGGCACAAGTGCATACAGATTCGGGAGCTCATGGGGCCCAGGGCTCTTTTTATGCAGAGCTGCGGGAGTGAGTGCCTATGAAGTTCCAGAGACCTCACTGTATTTCACTGGGGAAATGAGGGCTGCAGGAGCTCAGGCCTCCGGCTTCCCAGCCTGGTGAACAATTCTGCATCTGACTATGTTGATAAGTAATTTTGTTTGGCAGGACATATGAGCCCACATCTGCCCCCCTGAGCCCACATCTGCCCCAGCGATACTGAGTGTTTGCAGTCCTGTGAACACAGAAGAGTGATCAGCAGTGTCCTGGTTTCCTCAGCTGCCTGCCACCAAGCCTGACCATTATTTGCTCCTGTATTCATAAGGCACATTGAACATACTCCAGGCACGTTGGCTACAGGCAGATCACAAGATTCACCAAGGCAATCTCCTTAAACATTTGACAGTGATGGAAAGGATAAGCAATAGAAGGAGGTCACTAAAAAGATGCAATGGGTTGGACAGAGTTCATAGGGAGAGATGTGACACTGCTAAGATGAGCGTCACTTCCTGTACTGCACAGGAAGGGAGAGAATAAAATAATTTTGCAGATTTGATGGTGAAATGAGAGTATTTTTGTCTTTTGAAATGATTTATAAATAATATGTAATAAGTATATATTGATAAATGTACATAATATAGAAACAGATACACATATGTCATAAAAATAAAATATGTAATGAATATAATTCACAATTTTTGAAAAAGGCTTTCAATGAGTGCACATGCTGGGGATAAAAAATGAATGGGATGCTGGACTCATCTTTGAGATGTTCACAGTTTAGTCACTTATTTATAAAGATTGATTTTTCTTTTTGCTTGCAAATGCTTCAGGACTTTGAAGAATTCAAAATTCATTTTTAGGTATAAAATTAGGTCTTTGTTAGGGACTGCACCAGAGTCACTAGGGTTCAGAACTGATAAATCTGTATGGTTCTGAAATTTCTGAGAGTAAACAATGTTTGTGGGAATGCTAGGGCATCATCACAGGGTGTGAAAGGAAAAGATTCTGGCCCTCAGAAGGCATCTACTCTAAGTGGGCACTGGATTACCTCAAATTTGTGCTGAAGCAATTATTCTAATGCCTTTGTTAAATGCATTTGATTCTTAATCATTTATTTAAATGCAGCTGTAATATGATCTTTTAATTATTTGCTTTTGTTGGGCAGCACAGAGATATTGAATAATATCCTCTAAACTGAGAAGGAACTTTAAGACTGAAAAACGAAAAAGGCAACTCCATAAAGTGCAATTAGGAAGTTTATTGTGGGTAACCTTCATACAGGCAGAAAGGATCAGGCAGACAGTCCAGAGGCTGGATCACAGCTGCACTCCTTGCCGCCAAAAGGGGTACAGGGATATTTAGAGGGTCCAAAGCTAAAAACAGAATCTGACTGCTAGGGAGAACAGGTTGCACCGTTGGGAACCGGGGGTTTTTCCTCCCCTGGGGGGCTCATTACCATTAACCATCTGCACCCGCAAAAGGCATTCTTCCAGTTTTCATACCAGATGGAGGCAAAGGTAAAGACTGATAGAGAACTCACCTGGCTTGGCCACATTCCTAGTGAGTTAGGCTAAAGCTCAGTCCTGCAGAAAGAAAGGAGGTAGGCCTGGGGGCCTAACGTGGAGCTGACAAGATGGAGTCCGTGTGGTTGAGCCCCAGCCTTCTTACCAATTAAAACATGTACAGAATACATTTTAACAGAGAATTCAAAGAGAACCACTCCTATTGCTCATGGCATCTCCAAATTTTGAAATATAGCAGTACGGATAGAGTATTCATTCTACATTTGAGAAAAACCATTCTGTTTTCCGTAATTGTAGCACATACTATATTGTTTCGCTCCCCAATTTCAAAATTTAAGATTTTAAAAAAGATTTTCTCAAGTAATTAGGTTTTGGTCAGCTAAATTTTCTTAATATACTTAAGCATATCTTTCCCCCATCAAATTCTTTCAAACTATAACATAACCAGGGAAATGTCTGTTTAGGCTATCAGTCACCTCCAGCTTCACCAACCACTTTGTGTATCCAAATGAAATGCCTTTGATGTCACCTACACGAGTAGCTAAAAAACATTGATGTTTTTAAAGTGGGATTTGGCTCATTTTAAGACTTCATTTGTATTTTGCTTTGTTTTCCTCTGTTCCTTTTCTTTTGAATTCAAAAGTCAGTTCATATTCTGTCACCGTGAATTCAAACTCTATCCTTGCTGTATTCTGTCACCGTGAATTCAAACTCTATCCTTGCTGTACCTGCATTTCGCTCTTGTTAACTGCAAATCACAAGTGCACCCAGTACACCGCAGTCACAAACTGTGTTGGGCTCACAGACCAACCGGAAACGCACCGCAGAAACGTACCTCCTCACAGGGCGAATGTGCCGCTCCCATCGTCGGGAGGACAGTTTGCAAAGGTAAACGAACTTACAGGGGCAGCTGCTACTGGATCAAAATTGAGCAAAACCTCTTTGCAGTTTTTAATAAGTAACGTTATCCAGCACGTGTGGGATCACTGAGTAAAGGCTTGTTGAAGTCTGCTGTGCTAATAAAGTGAGAACGGAGGACTCCCTAAGCATCCCTTGGCATGCCAGAGCTTAGAAGCTTGGGAAGCGCTCTGCAGCTATGGCCTGTCACCGCTCAGCAGATTAATTACACATCAGCACGATAAGCCATAATGTGCCAGGGGCAAGTTATTGTAGTATATCATTTCAGTGATCTGTGGATAGCGGAGTACTGGGACGCTTGTTTTGAACTGCACCTTTCAATCCATCTCTTAGTGCTTTGAGGATGCACTGAGGCATGCAAGAGCTGGAAACACTTCGGTACCTGTCAAAGTACTCTTCAGACACCTTAGCCTGTGCCTTACATGGTTCTGGGGATTCTAATGACACGCCAACAACTAGAGCACCTTTTATTTACTTATTGAAAGCATAGTCATCCAGGGTCCAAAGGAAGGGTGAACAAGGAGGAGAGCGAGGCTAAGTCTTAACACTTAAAGCTTAAGTGACAAATAACCTTGGTCTCCATGTAGCTCATTTTTTTCTCTATAAAATATCAATTTAGTAATAGAATTTTAACACTAATGATTCTGATTCTGATAGCAGAAAGAAAATGTCTTGGTAGCTCATCCTGAAATGTGTGAGCCAGTGAACAATCCGAGTGTGGTGGATCACCAGAGTGGCTGAGAAGGAAGAATGGAAGGCTTTGCAGAAGAATTCGTGTAGCCATATAAATGTCAGAGACTGGTATGATATTCAGGTAGTGCGTCAGGGTTAAGTTATGGGGAAATAATCATATAAAGACAGGTGCCTTGCTAAATGTAGTGCTTTAGATTTTATGTTTAACTTGGCGTTTCAGATAATATTCATAAAGTCTTTACATAGTTATCTCATTATTGTAGAACCCATTTATTTAGGATTTATTCGATGATATAGGGCTATACTCAAGATATTTTTAGGCTCTTGGGGGGTAAAAGTGTTCTAAGTACATAAGAAATATTAGAGACAATTATGAAAATTTGAGCAAATTCATAAGTCACTTGAAATAATCAGTTTACATGTTATAATTCTCCACAGCAATTGTAAATCATGTTGCTTTTTTAAAGCAGGCCCTAAGAGACATCTGTCAATATTATAGGAGCTTAATTTGCATTACCATAAAGAATTAAAAATAATAAAAATGCTTTTCTTTTAAAACATTTTGTAATTGAGACTCTTCAACGAATCCAGAAATGGCTTTTCTTGCCATTAGTGTAAATTAATCTTCTTTTAACCACATTTCCAAGGAATAAAATATTAGCACTGGTACATTTGTTTTTAACTTGATATTGAGCCTCAAGACTCAGTGCTTTGCCTCCCCGTGGAAGTTTCTGGAGCCTCTGTTCTTCAACACTGGTACAGATTTTCCCCACTGGGCTATGTGCTTATTGCAAGGCAACCAGCTCCCTCAGCAGGGTGTGTGCAGGCAACAGTGGCTGTCCCCTGGGGTTTCTTTGTCATACTTGTACTGGTTTATTTTAAGATGAACACAACTTGTCTTATTGGAAGTGAAAAAGGAAAAGAAAAGCTAAGTGACTGAAAAGGGTTAACTATGAAATGTCAAAGCCTATAGTCTCTCACTGTGACAGGCAAAGTTTCAGAAAATGATGGATTTGATTTTCTCAAAGGAATCTTTTAATGTGATGGAGAAAACATCTGAATTAATTAGACGCAAAAGCCAGTGCTGTTGAGCCTCTGCTGAGAAAAACTATGTTCTTAGGGAAGAATTCTCACATCAATTGTTAAAACAAACCTTGGTTTTTCAAACATTCTTGAAATAGTTTTAATTTTTTTAACTTTTAGTTTTGTGTTGAAGGTGGTGATTTTCTGTCATTTGGTCTGAATTAGACATTTTTTCACAATGTTCATGACATGACAATGATGGATACAATTAATTGGGCACTTAATCTTGTCAGGCACCATGTCATGTGCTCTCTACACATTTAATCGTAAAGAAACCCCACGTGATTCTGTTTCCTCATTTTACAGACAAGGAAGCTAGGCCTAGATCAGCAACCATCTAACAATGGTAATTCCTAGAGCTGGATTTCAACACAGTTTTGGTGAATACAAAGAATAGACTCTAAACTACGATGTAGAGCAAACTCCTTAAAATTGATCTCTCTATTAAAGTTCCGTAAACAATGATTTACAAAAGATATTTTGCTTTTTCATAAAGCTTAACAAGTAACAAAGTGAGTTTAAAAAATATAAAACACAAAAGATTGATCAGTATGGTATGATTTAAGTATTCAAGACAAATTGGTTATGAGACAATTGGACATTTGAGCAAGCTTGTGAGGGAGGTATACATTTGAGTCAGATCTGTGCAGTCTGTATTGAGTGGAAGTATGCAAATTTGATAGTAGAGACTCTGAGAGTTTTGATGGGTTGGTTTTGCTGTATTTGTTATACAGCCGTCCTGCCCATCCCCTTTCATTACTGCACATTCCTTGGGGAACCATACATAGAAGCAACTCCACGAAATAAACAAAGAACCACCTTACTGATAGACAGGCCTGTTCCTGAAGCTCCACACCTGTCTCCCTAGTGAAGGCTAGGTTGGACCACGTGGCCTAATTAGGCTTAAGGCCAAAGAGGACCTACTGGTTCCCACCAAGCATAAGCTGTGATCTCAGGGTTTTTATCAGTCAGTGACCAGCAGGCTTGGACCACGAGGAGAGTGCCCCTGGGTCATTTGCGTGACTTTCTAATCCCCCACTTCCAATTACAAGAAACACGGCCCAATTAGAGAGCTAAATTTGGTCATCAGCTTAGCACTTTCTGTTCTTGGTGATGGGAGTTGAAGGAAGTTGGCATAGGCCAGGCAAGGGCGCTCAATAGCCCTGTGCCCTTTATACCCATCAGGACCAAAAGGAAGATATGTGGAGCATTTTGCCCACTTCAGAGAGTGTGCTTTCCCCAGGGGAAATCTGCAAGACTCTGAGTAAAGTCACACCTTGTGTATGGAAAATGGGTGGTGGAAAGAAAGCTCATTGATTATCTGACCTAACTGTGTTTTGAAGAGCCTGTTATTCATTTGAATCTGGTTCATATACGGGACCTATAAATGACTTGCACAGCTTACAGAAAGGCAATTGGAAAGACAACAGATATGTTACATTTGCTATGGATTCACTGTTTCCTTAAAGAAAGAATTAGTCCTGCTTTTTATTCCTCTGGCAGAGAATTGCCCTATAACATAAAACTGACTTCCATAAAATACCAGGAAATCTGAAATGCCAGATGGAGACCTTCATCTTGGTGGTTGTGAACTGTTCTTTTCCATTTTAGAGGCTCAGAATGAATACTTATCTTGTCAGTTTATGGTCTATGGCACAAAGGTTCTGTTTTGTGTAAACGAACTTAAGTCAATTTAAAACAAATTGATTTCCATCTCTAAGAATGAAATATCCTATGCTACAAGTAGACACTTTCCATGAATATGTCATTTACATTTGGTTTCTGACCTCAGCCTTATATATTGACGGTAACATGTAACCATTCATATTTTTAGTCCCGACATCGGAAAGTCCTCAGCTTACTATTTTCTCACCCAAGGACTTTGCTATATTATGTTGTTTATATCTGAATAGATCCTTGGTTCTTCTAGCTTGAATCTTATAGAATACATTGCAATTTGCTTCTGTTTCACAAAATAGAAGGGTGAGCTGTTAAAGGTGACAGTGGAGCAAGGAAAGGAATAGTGATACCTTTTTCTTGAAATAAGAACATAGCAGACAGTCTCCAGTTTACAAATGCCATTTTCTGTTGGAAATTAGGCTAAAGCTGAAACTCGACCTCAAAGGGAAGAATATTACAGCCCTGAATACAGTTGGTTTTGCACTTCTGACTGAAAGCTGGTATTGCTGTCCTGCTTTTCCTTTTGCACTTACTTGATAAACATCTCTGTTTGTTTGGGTTTTTTTTTCCTCAAGTACTTGACCATCATCTTTAGCTCAAACACATGTTACTGCAACTGAAGAGAAAACAATCCTGTAATCTCAAGAAGGTCCCCCGCCAAAAGACTGAAGCCCAGAGATGCACTTGGCTTGTGAGTTCCTTTTCTTCACTGAGGCAATGTGCTGGTTTGTTAGCATAGAATTTCAAAACTCATAGTCAGAGGAACTTTACCCATTAGTTCACTAAAGGAAACACTTGATAAATTTGAACAGTTGCCTTCTAATTTTTTAAAGGATTGGTGTCTCCCTTCCCCATAAGGACACCTCAGCAGAGGAGCCTGGAGAGAACCTTAGCTGAGGCCTCAGATAAAGAGACCCAGGAATGAAGGAGCTGTAGGTATGCAGACTTGAGAAGGAGTCTGACAAGCCAGGCGGGCCTGAAACCTTGGCTGCAGCTCCCCTCAGTGCTGTTGTGCATTGGCTGCACTGAAGCCTGGTGAGCAGAGGGCAGCTTCCCCCCTGAGGCCCACTGGTAAGGCCTCTGAAACTGCTTACGGTCAGGCCTGAAAAATCACACATAGGTTTTTAACCAGGAGCCAAACTCCTCAGAAATAAGAAAATATACATGTGTCTGCTTTTTTATATTACAGAAACAGGATGAATAAACCAGAAACAAGTGAAATTGATTCTCTATAGGGGGTGAGTTGGAATTGACTGAAGGCACAGGGGGTAGCAATGAAGTAGAATGGGTGGCAGTAAGGAGAGTGACTCTTCTCTGAATGTATATTTTTGCACAGTGTCTTTTTATTACGTATTTGGTTGTGCCAGGTCTTAGTTGTGGCAGGTGGGCTCCTTAGTTGCAGCTCGCTGCCTTCTTAGTTGTGGCTTACTGGCTCTTTAGTTGCAGCACATGGGCTCCTTAGTTGTGGCATGTGAACTCTTAGTTGTGGCGTGCATGTGGAATCTAGCTCCCTGAGCAGGGATCGAACCCAGGCCCCCTGCACTGGGAGCGCAGAGTCGTAACCACTGTGCCACCAGGGAAGTCCCCTAGAGTTTTGATCTTTGGAACCACATCAATGTTGTATGATTTTTTTTTTTTTGAAAAGAGAGAAATCAAAAAGGATAGAGGAGAAAACAAAACAAATATTGAAAGGAAAGAGTCTAGATTAAACTCTTCGATGCTTGATTGGAATTACAGATCTTCCTCCACTTGTAATGGGGTTGAATCCCTATAAACCTGTCATAAATTAAAAATATTGAAAGTCAAAAATGCATTTAATATATCCAACCTACAAAACCTACTCTGACTTTGCTCAGAACACTAACATTGGCCTATGGTTGGGCATAATTATCTAACACAAAGCCTATTTTATTATACAGTATTGAATATCTCATGTAATTTATTGAATACTGTACTGAAAGTGAAAAACAGAATGGTTGTCTGGGTACAGAACAGTTCTGAGTATAGTGGTTGTCTACTCTTGTGATGGAGGGGCTGACTGAGAGCTGTGACTTGCTGCCACTGCCCAGCATAACAAGAGAACATCTTACTGCATATCGCTAACCCAGGAAAAGATCAAATTTCAAAATTTGAATTACAGATTATGCCTGTTGCTTTAACATCACTGTAAAGTGAAATAATCCTAAATCAAACCATTGTAATTGGGGATCATCTGTATAGTTATCACTATGAACTCAGCATTGTCATAGATATAGATATTAACATACACATATGTCCTAGTTTTGTCTTCTGAGAGGATCTAGAAGCAATGGCGTTCCAGTAACAATGAGCACACCTACCATTCAGGTCTTGGTTTCTAAACACTTTCTCCACTAAAAAAACATTGCGGCTCCTTGGAGAAATGGTTGATTCTGGGAGAGGGTTGATTTCAGGGAAAGTATAATATGAGCTTGGAACATCTTATTGCACCAGAAAGTAAGGAAGGATGCACATAACCACAGAGATATGCCAAAAAAGGCATAGGGTCCAGCTTGAGGGGCATCCATCAGCTAAATCTAGGAGAATTTGAGCATCAAAATAAATAATGATTCATAATCAGCAGTTTATAACCCAGTAAAAAATTGGAATCCGTGTGTCTATATAAATTCAACCAAATAAATGTATAAGTAAATGAATGGTTAGAGGGGTTCTTCCTCTCAGTAAATGCCAAATGTAGAATGAATGATACGTCTAGAAAATCACAGTTTGGCAACCATCGTAATCATAATTGATTCAGACAAGTTGCATCAGTGAGTAGATGTTTGATTAACAACAGGCCATTTGCATAGCCTTAATTATCTCCTCAGAAAATACTTACTCATAATAAAAGGAAAATTAGTGACTTAACAGTGGACAAATTTGGCAGATACCACCTCAACCAAATGATCAGAGTTAACATATTGGGACAAGTCAATGGCATGTGTCTCCTGATATGAAGAAATGTAAGACAAACACAAACTGAGGGACATTCTACACGACAGCCGGCCTGTAGTCAACAGAAAATGAAAATGTCATGAAAGAAAAAGACAGGTTGAAGAACTGTACCAGAGCAGAGGAGATTAAAAGGACAGAACAATAAAACTCTAAGAATAGTACTTAGTAGATAATAACATTATTGAAATAATTTGTACAATTTACAAATAAGAATAAAGTTTGTTAAATTAAATAACAGTATCATATCAATAGTTCCTGATTTTGATAACTGTATCATGTTTACATAAGAGAATTGTATTATTCTCAGGAAATACATACTAAAGTATTTAGGGGCAGAAGAACATAATGTCTGCAATTTACTTTCAAATGAGTTAGAAAAAAATTGTATGTACATAAAGTGTATGTAATTTTATATGACGTGTATCTAGAGAGAGAAAAAGAACTAAATGTGGTAATGTACAAACATTTGGGGAGTCTGGATGAAGAATGTATCAGTTCTGTGTACAGTTCTTGCAACTTTTCTATAAATCTGAAGTTATTTCACATTTTTTAAATTCCAGGGACTTCCCTGGTGGTCCAGTGGATAAGACTCCACATTCCCAATGCAGGGGGCCCAGGTTCGATCCCTGATCTGGAAACTTGAACCCACATGCCGCAACTAAGAGTCTGCGTGCTGCAACTAAGAGCCGGTGCAGCCTAAATAAATATACTTTTTTAAAAATTTAAAATTCCATAAGAGAAAAAACAAATATAGGCTTTGGCATCAGACTAAGGCTGGAGTTATGGTTATATTATCTCTGTAAGATTAAATGGTGAAGTGAAGGTACCCACGTGACAGACTTGTTGAAGCGTCTACATGTAACAACACATTTAGAGCCTTTGGAATATCATAATATAACAGTGTAGTGTATTGTAATTTAAGTCAGTCCATCCATATTTGTCTGTCTATCTATCTATCAATTTATCTATCTACCTACCTACCTATCAGGTTGGCCAAAACGTTCATTTGGGTTTTTCCATAAGATATTACGGAACCCAGTATTTCCTCCAAAAGTAAGTTTTTAAAGCATTTCTCCATTAAAGTACAGTTTTGCTAGTCAAAAAATAATAATAATAATTAAAAAATTGGATAAGTACAAGTAAAATATAATCAGATAGTTGCTATTTTAAAAAGCTTTGTACACCTTTAGTTACTTCTTATGGTTAGAGTACACAAAATGTTTTAAATTTTTAAAATACAGATTTTTTTTCTTATTGAAGTATAGTTGATTTACGATATTATATTCATTTCAGGTGTACAGCACAGTGACTCAGTATTTTTACTGATTATACTCCATTAAAGTTATTACAAGCTAATGGCCATAATTTCCTGTGCTATACAATAGATCCGTGTTGCTTATCTATTTTATACAGAATAGTTTGTATCTCTTAATCCCTTACCCCTATCTTGCCCCTGCCGCCTTCTCTCTCCCCACTGGTGACTACTAGGTTGTTTCCTATATCTGTAAGTCTATTTCTATTTTGCTATATACATTTGTTTGTTTTATTTTTTAGATTCCACATATAAGTAATATCATACAGTATTTGTCTTTCTCTGTTTGACTTATTTAACTTAGCATAATGCCTTCCAAATCCATCCATGTTGCTGGAAATGGCAAAATTTCATTCTTTAAGATATAGATTTAATCTAAAGAGAGGTTATTAACCCAAAGCAACCCTTTTAAATATAGTTTTAAAATAGTACCACTGAGCAAACAAAGCTATCAAGATTTTAGCTGTAAGAGTAGGGATGGTTATTCTAGCCACCTGTCAATTATTCACAGCACAGTAAACAAAGTAAAATGGATCATTAAAATGCCAAGCCAATATTTAAACTTAGTTTTAGTCTCAAAAGTTTCGGTATCTTTACAAATCAGAGTTTTATTCTAATAGCCAAGGATCCAATTCTGGGAGGGTCCGCCCGTGCTGACAGCAGTCCAGGAAAGTAATAACTATGGCAGTTCACGGGGGAGAAATTAATTTGTGTCTCAGAAACGTTCCTTTACTTTGTCCAAAAGATTTTCATTTGTTTGTTTGTTTCAGTAAATAGTAACTCCAACCCTACGGGAAATTAACATGTAAGAATTTAATCTACAAATAACATTTTATAAATATGCCTTTTCATAAAGCAGAAAACTTTTATTTCTATTCACACACCCTCCTGTGCCCGTGAAGAGCAATTTTATCTTCAGTATGTTTCACAAAGGTTGAAAAAAAAAATACCTTTGGAGAGACCTTCAAGATGGTGGAGGAGTAAGGCATGGAGATCAACTTTCTCCCCACAAATACATCAGAAATACACCTACATGTGGAACAACTCCTACAGGACACCTACTGAATGCTGGCAGAAGACCTCAGACTTCCCAAAAGGCAAGAAACTCCCCACATACCTGGGTAGGGCAAAAGAAAAAACAGAGGCAAAAGAATAGGGACGGGACCTGAACCTCTGGGAGGCAGCTGTGAAGGAGGTAAAGTTTCCCCACACTAGGAAGACCCTTCACTGGTGGAAACGGGGCCTGGGCAAGGGGAAAACTTCGCAGCCACAGAGGCGAGTGCAGCAACAGGGGTGCAGAGGGCAAAGCAGAGAGATTCCCACAGAGAGGATCGGTGCCGACCAGCACTCACCAGCCTGAGAGGCTTGTATGCTCACCCGCCGGGGTGGGTGGTGGCTGGGAGCTGAGGCTCCAGCTTCGGAGGTTGGATCCCAGGGAGAAGACTGGGGTTGGCTGCATGAAGACAGCCTGAAGGGGGCTACTGCGCTAGCTGTAGCTAGCCAGGAGGGAGTCCAGGAAAAAGGACCTGCCAAAGAGGCAAGAGACCATTATTTCGGGGTGCGCAAGGAGAGGGGATTCAGAGCACCACCTAAACGAGCTCCAGAGTCAGGCGTGAGCCGCGGCTATCAACGCGGACCCCACAGACGACGGGCAGGAAACGTTAACGCTGCTCCTGCAGCCACCAAGAATCTTGTGTGCAAGCACAAGTCACTATCCACACGCCCCCCCCTCCCCGCCCCCCCCGGCGCCCCAGGAGCCTCTGCAGCCCACCACTGCCGGGGTACCATGATCCAGGGACAACTTCCCTGGGAGAACACATGGTGTGCCTCAGGCTGTTGCAAGGTCACTCTGGCCTCTGCTGCGGCAGGCTTGCCCGACATTCCAATTATGACTACAATACCCCTGCCCCCAGCCTGAGTGAGCCGGAGCCCCCTAATCAGCGGCTGCTTTAACCTCCTCCTGTCTGAGCAGGAACAGCAGCCTGAGGGTGACCTACACGCAGAGGCGGGGCCAAATCCAAAGCTGAACCCCAGGGGCTGTGGGAACAAAGAAGAGAAAGGGAAATCTCTCCCAGCAGCCTCAGGAACAGCAGATTAAATCCCCACAATAAACTTGATGAACCCCACATCTGTGGATAGACAACAAATAGAACAAATGTTCCCAAAATTGAGGAGGTGGACTTTGGGAGCAACTGTAGACTTGCGGTTTGCTGTCTGCGACTGACTTGTTTCTGATTTTTATGTTTATCTTAGTATAGTTGTTAACCCTTGTCATCATTGGTGGATTTGTTTATTGGTTTGCTTGCTCTCTCCTTTTTCTTTTTTGTGGTACACGGGCCTCTCACTGTTGTGGCCTCTCCCGTTGTGGAGCACAGGCTCCGGACGTGCAGGCTCAGCGGCCACAGCTCACGGGCCTAGCTGCTCCATGGCATGTGGGATCCTCCCAGACTGGGGCATGATGTACCGCAAAAAAAAAAAAAGAAAGAAAGCTGGAGTAGCAATTCTCATATCAGACAAAATACACTTTAAAACAAAGACTATTATAAGAGACAAAGAAGGACACTACATAATGATCAAGGGATCCATCCAAGAAGAAGATATAACAATTGTAAATATTTATGCACCCAACATAGGAGCACCTCAAAACATAAGGCAAGTGCTAACAGCCATAAAAGGGGATATGGACAGTAACACAATCATAGTGAGGGACTTTAACACCCCACTTTCACCAATGGACAGATCATCCAAAGTGAAAATAAATAAGGAAACACAAGCTTTAAATGATACATTAAACCTAATGGATTTAATTGATATTTATAGGACGTTCCATCCAAAAACAACAGAATACACTTTCTTCTCAAGTGCTCATGGAACATTTTCCAGGAGAGATCATATCTTGTGTCACAAATCAAGCCTTGGTTAATTTAAGAAAATTGAAATCGTATCAAGTATCTTTTCCGACCACAACACTATGAGACTAGATATCAATTACAGGAAAAAATCTATAAAAAATAAAAACACATGGAGGCTAAACAATATACTACTAAATAACCAAGAGATCACTGAGGAAATCAAAAAATACCTAGAAACAAATGACAGTGAAAACACAACGGCCCAAAGCCTCTGGGATGCAGCAAAAGCAGTTCTAAGAGGGAAACTTATAGCAATACAATCCTACCTCAAGAAACATCTCAAATAAACAATCTAACCTTACACCTAAAGAAATTAGAGAAAGAAGAACAAAAAAAAAACCAAAGTTTGCAGAAGGAAAGAAATCATAAAGATCAGATCAGAAATAAATGGAAAAGAAATAAAGGAAACAATAGCAAAGATGAATAAAACTAAAAGCTGATTCTTTGAGAAGATAAACAAAATTGATAAACCACTAGCCAGACTCATCAAGAAAAAATGGGAGAAGACTTAAATCAACAGAATTAGAAATGAAAAAGGAGAAGTAACAACTGACCCTGCAGAAATACAAAGGATCATGAGGGATTACTACAAGCAACTATATGCCAAAAAAATGAAGTACCTGGAAGAAATGGACACATTCTTAGAAAAGCACAACCTTCCGAGACTGAACCAGGAAGAAATAGAAAATATAAACAGACCAATCACAAGTACTGGAATTGAAACTGTGATTAAAAATCTTCCAACAAACAAAAGCCCAGGACCAGATGGCTTCACAGGTGAACTCTATCAAACATTTAGAGAAGAGCTAACACCTATCCTTCTCAAACTCTTCCAAAATATAGCAGAGAGAGGAACACTCCTAAACTCACCCTATGAGGCCACCATCACCCTGATACCAAAACCAGACAAAGATGTCATAAAAAAAGAAAACTACAGACCAATATCACTGATGAACATAGATGCAAAAATCCTCAACAACATACTAGCAAATAGAATCCTACAGCACATTAAAAGCATCGTACATCATGATCAAGTGGGATTTATCCCAGGAATGCAAGGATTCTTCAATATATGCAAATCAATCAATGTGTTACACCATATTAACCAATTGAAGGATAAAACTATATGATCATCTCAATAGACTCAGAAAAAGCTTTTGACAAAATTCAATACCCATTTATGATAAAAACCCTCTAGAAAGTAGGCATAGAAGGAACTTACCTCAACATAATAAAGGCCATATACGACAAACCCACAGCCAACATCATTCTCAGTGGTAAAAATCTGAAACTATTTCCTCTAAAATCAGGAAGAAGTCAATAATACTCTCACCAGTATTATTCAATATAGTTTTGGAAGTTTTAGCCACAGCAATCAGAGAAGGAAAATAAATAAAAGGAATCCAAATCAGAACAGAAGAAATAAAGTTGTCACTGTTTGCAGATGACATGATACTATACATAGAGAATCCTAAAGATGCTACCAGAAAACTAGTAGAGCTAATCGATGAATTTGGTAAAGTAGCAGGATACAAAATTAATGCACAGAAATCTCTTGCATTCCTATATACTAATGATGAAAAATCTGAAAGAGAAATTAAGGAAACACTCCCATTTACCACTGCAACAAATAGAATAATATACCTAGGAATAAACCTACCTAAGAAGACCAGAGACCTATATTCAGAAAACTGTAAGACACTGATGTAAGAAATTAAAGATGATACAAACAGATGGAGAGATACATCTTGTTCTTGGATTGGAAGAATCAAGAATGTGAAAATAACTAAACTACCCAAAGCAATCTACAGATTCAATGCAATCCCTATCAAACTACCAAATGGCATTTTACACAGAACTAGATCAAAAAATTTCACAATTTATATGGAAACACAAAAGATCCCTAATAGCCAAAGCAATCTTGAGAAAGAAGAATGGATCTGGACGAATCAGGCTTCCTAACTTCAGACTATACTACAAAGCTACAGTAATCAAGACAGTATGGTACTGGCACAAAAACAGAAATATAGGTCAGTGAAACAGGATAGAGAGCTCAGAGATAAAACCGCACACATATGGTCACCTTATTTTTGATAAAGGAGGCATAAATATACAATGGAGAAAAGACAGCCTCTTCAGTAAGTGGTGCTGGGAAAAGTGGACAGCTACATGTCAAAGAATGAAATTAGAACACTTCTTAACACCATACAGAAAAATAAACTCAAAATGGATTAAAGACCTAAATGTAAGGCCAAACACTATAAATCTCTTAAGGGAAAACATAGGAAGAACACTCTGCTATAAATCACAGCAAGATCCTTTTTGACCCACCTCCTAAAGAAATGGAAATATAAACAAATGGGACCTAATGAAACTTAAAAGCTTTTGCACAACAAAGGAAACCATAAACAAGGCGAAAAGACAACCCTCAGAATGGGAGAAAATATTTGCCAACGAAGCGACTGACAAAGGATTAATCTCCAAAATATACAAGCAGCTCATGCAGCTTAATATCAAAAAAAAAAAACACAACCCAATCTAAAAATGGGCAGAAGATCTAAACAGACATTTCTCCAAAGATATACAGATTGCCAGCAAACACATGAAAGGATGCTCAACATCACTAATCATTAGAGAAATGCAAATCAAAACTACAGTAAGGTATCACCTCACACCAGTCAGAATGTACACTACCAAATGTAAAATAGATAGCTAGTGGGAAGCAGCTCCATCGCACGGGGAGTTCAGCTCGTGCTTTGTGACCACCTAGAGGGGTGGGATAGGGAGGGTGGGAGGGAGACGCAAGAGGGAAGGGATATGAGGGTATATGTATACATATAGCTGATTCACTTTGTTATACAGCAGAAACTAGCACATCATTGTAAAGCAATTATACTCCAATAAAGATGTTTAAAAAGAAAAATTACCTGTGACTTTGTATTCCAGGTTCAGCTTTTCTCCTTGTGGAAACTGATATTATTCTTTTCCCTCCCTTTTTGCCTTAAGTAATTGAAGAAGAGCAGTGCTGATGTTAGTGGTTTTATTTTCATTTTGCTGAAATTTCTAGAAAGAAGTATGTTACCCTAGCTTGCGAAATGTGATGAGTCCTTGATGGTTTCCTTCTGGGAGTGAGTTGCTTTGAGTTCTATTTTTCCAATTTTTATTTCCAAATTTCCATTTGCCTTCCAGGTCTGAGTCTAGGCACTGTCTTCTTTATGATCCTTCCTGTAGCGTTTATTTTGTTCCTAAACCCACAGAACTATTTTAAGTGTATCCACATTTTTTGGTTCTCAGAAATAGTTAAGCCTTTCTCTACAGTAGTCATGTTCCTTTATCTTTGCTGATACAATTCCCTTCAAGTACTGTCAGGCTATGTAAATAACATTCCTATTATAAAGCCAATATCTTTATCCCCATGGAAGGCTGTGGTATCTTTTTCTTGTGTGACACATTCTTCAGGTTTATGTTTCTATTCCTAAGTCTCTTCTTTTATTTTAAATTGTAAGTATTCCATACAGAATTGTATTTTAACTCCAAAGAAGACTGATTAATGTAACTGAGTTTGCCCACGATAGTCTTAGTTGTTCCAGCTTCTATCTGGGGGTTATTGATCCCAAGACTTTGGTCAAGTTCCTGCTACAAGTTATATTTTATGGTAAATAATTGTATAAAATCAACACTAAATAGTATGCACATTGCAACATTTTCCACTCCTCAGTCATGGCTGTTATACACAGTGAGACCTGAGAAATAAACACCTCTCCAGTTTCTTCTGTTTGACCAAAACCAACAAAAAGCTCAACTAGCTCATCTAGGGCAGCTTCCTGGGACAGAGAGCAGAATGGAGAGGGTGGAAAGGGGATCTGAAGTGACAAATAGCAGATATCCAGCCCAAATAGTTTCGAAGTACATGTTTATGTTTGTCACTATATTGTGATTTTTTTTTCTGACACACCTTCTATCTCTTGTTTCTGAACTTCTCCCATCTCTTGAGAATTTACAAGGAGTTTCATGATAAGCTTTGTAGATCTGCTTTCCTACTTCTCTTAAAATTACCAAAAGAAGCTCAATTTGTTGGTCTTAGACAAGTTAGTTATACCTCATTTCCCTTGGTAATTTTTTCAGTTGAGCTTCATTTTTTATTTTAGTATCTTGCCTAAGTGTGAGGTATCTTATAAATACTCCCCTACGGACATCTGAAAATGTATCCACTGCTATAATTTTCAAACTCAGGTTGTATAGGAAGCCTTTCATTCACCTATATCAGAATGACATATAAATAGAGCACCTGGTTGTTTTGAATGTATATTGATTCTGTTTTTTTTAAAGGTATTCAAAATTTAATGTTTATGGAATAAAGTTATTATAGATGACTCAGGATAGCTATAAATTGAAATTGATTTGGAACCATATTGTTTGCCTTTGGAGGTGCTAAGCCATTCTCCTTACTTTTTTCCTCCAAATGTTGTATCATTAAGGTAATAATGTTGTCTGCCAGAATTTGTTGTGATGAGCAGATGGATTACTAATATTTTGTTGATTGATTTCTCACTCAGCTCTGCTATAAACTTAATTGATGATTCTGCCATCAACAGTTTAAATGGTAGCTATTAAGTTTAGACTTGGCGACTGAAAAACTCTTGCCTATTAAATTTGTTTTTTCATTATCTGTTTTCATTTTTAGAAATATATACTCAAAACACCTTCTTTCCCTACCTGAAGAAACAAGTGTCAATCTATAAAGTTATTCTCTGGGATGGGGGCTTTTTTTTTTAATAGCTTTGATTTCTTGCCTAAAATGTGTGTGCTGCTATGTTTGTGAATAGTATTACTATTAGTATTATTATTATTATTGAAGAATATCTTCTTTAAATTCTTAGCATGAAAGAATGAACCCCATGGCCTTTCTTTAACCTGACATAGTTGTATTTCCATGAGAGGCTTTTTGCTTCCTTTCAACATGACCACTATACTATATTCTCAGACCAATGGCATTTCTTTAAAGGTACAGCCCTTCATTAAATATAGAGAAATGAATAATAGCAACGTTGCTTTTCAGGCACAGTTAAAATTTGTTTTTAAAAAATGCTAATTTTCCACCACCTTTTGGATCTTGGCTGATAAATAATGTACTTTTCATTCATCCATTCATTCATTCATTCATTCAACTATTCACTGGTTCATTTATTTAGCTGTATATATGTGCCTGGTAGTGCTCTGATTTCTAAAAATACAGTGATAAAAAACAGAAGGTCACTGGCCTTGTATATTTGCAGAGTGGGGTGGGGGGGTGAAGGAAGGCAAATCAAAAGGAGTTTTAAAATGTTTATTAATTAAGATAATGTCAGGTAGCGACAAGTGCTATGATAAAGATCAGTATGGGATCACATCATCAAGAGAGAACAGGGTAGAGGTGAGAAGCTACGTTGGACTGAGTCTCAAAGACCTTCAGTTGACATCTAAATGGTAAGAAAGAAACAGGCATGTGAAGATCAGAAGGTGGAGAGCTCTAGGCAAAGAGACAGCTAATGCAAAGCGTCTTAAGCAGGGAAAAGGAGGGGCGTGTCTGAGGAGCTGAAAGAGGAGGACCAGTGTGATAAGGATGAGGAGTATGGCCAGGACGATGCGTGGAGACCAAGCTGGCCCAGATCATGCAGGGTTGTCTGCCAAGTGGGATGTAAAATTAGAGACTAAATAGGGAAAGAATATCATCTGGCTTATGCTGTTGAAAGACTCATCTTGCTGTGGGAAGCATGTGGCAAAGCATCAGTTTCTTGTGTAAGAGTATTTCCCTTTCAATTACATTTTGAAATCCCAATAACTGCCAATGGTTCATTCAGTTTAATCAACAAATATTTATCAATCAACTGCTGGATATTATGGAACAGTGCTAAGTGGGAAACAAAATGGAACAAAACAAAACCACACAAATACGTATACAATTTTATTTTAATTGTTTAAAAATAAACTTTTGATGCATTTTGTAGTGATTCAGAGAGAAACACATTTACCTATTTTTGTTCAAACAGGATGGTTATGTTTTCATATGCCTTCTTATTTTTAATTAAATTTAGCAATATCACAGCATCAAATGTCAATAGATATATATGATTTTATATTATTTTGAATTCATAAATGGCTTTAAAATTCTACAGTTACGAAATCATATTATAGGATTGGACAGATTTAGATAATAGAAATAATATACATTTTTTCTCTTTACCATCTTCTAACCCTTATGTCTAGCACCAGTTTTTAAAGTTAATTTTTTTCCCCAAAAAAGGTCAGGTTTGATATGTTAGCAAAGACCCTGCAGTTCTGTATCTCAAGTGCTTTAAAGCTAGCTTGGAAAAGTAAACTGAGCCCAAGGAGCTTTTATCATGAATGCAGTCTTTCTTCTCTGTAGCCAGAGGCATTCTTGGCAGGACAATAAGTTCAGCTGTCAACACTCAAGCAAGAAAGCAAGTGGGAGCTAAAGAGTTTCTCTCTCTCTCTCTCTCTCTTTTTTTTTTTTTTCCTTCCTAGCAATTTAATACTACTGCTGAGAGCAAGAGAGAGAAAGAGCAAGAGAGCTGATTTGTATTTCATTGAACCTAATCTCCCAGAGCCTTCCTCCTGTTTAAGCAAAGTAACAGGTCAACTTAATTTTTAGTGATATGGTAAAATGTCTTACCATATGTTATAACATGCTTCGTGAGTCAACAGTTTTTGCCTTCTTTTTAAAGCTATTTCTTACAAAATTCTTAATTTGTTCAACTTTCCTGGCATTCTATGTTGTCCTTACTCCCTTTCTTATCAATTAAAAGTTGAATGTAGACCAAACTAAAAGCCCGCAAAGTTAGAGACCTTATCTTGGAAGAAGCACCTGTTTGAAATATTGCCATTTTTCTCTTTCTAATTTAATTGTACTAATATACTTAATATAAAAGTTTAGCTCTATGTTTTGTATTACCTTGTTATTTTCCAGATTAATATCTTGATTTCAAAAGCAATTACTGTAATACTTATTTCATTTAAATAAGTTATTGCCCAAGAAAGTTTTCTTTTTTATCCCTAAACACAAATAATATGTCTCTACTAAGAGCAAACTGTGTATTTTTAAGTTTTTTGCAAAATAATCAATAGCAATTTAAGTAAAACATTATCTTCAGCCTTTTCCTGAAATTTGCTTACCCTATTGACCTCAGCATAAAAAATATTTTCATGAAACTTATTTTCCATTCACAATCAAACCTGGGTCTGAGAAGGCACTTATGAAGTGAAGCTGGTTGATACCCAGTTTTCAACAATCATTGCTCATCACAGGGGAAGAGTTTCTGCAGTGTGATGGATGACTTACTATGTGGATTCCAAGTGCTCCCGTTCAATAGTTCCTTTCCTGAGCTACTATTTTGCAACAGGTGTTTCTAGAAAACTTTTTGTGCTGTCATTACCTCCAGTGAGTTTAAGAAATTTGTTTATTCTATTGCAACTCTAAACATTCATTATTCTCAAGCAAATTGATTACACAGTATTTCTCAACTGTCGTCCGCTAGCCAGAGAATGTTTATGGCATTCTCTCAGATAAATTCTTAATTTCTTTGTGTTGAGAGTGCTAGACCCCAAGCTTTTCAGGTTTGGACATGAATTGCTTCAGGGTGACAATACCTTGCAGTCTTGTTTATTCATCTCTTTCCAGGCTGACATAAGTCTACTTCCAAAATTTGTGTGGGGAAAACATAAGAAAAGGATGAAGCTGGGGAAAGGTGAACCTTGTTACCTATCTATTAACCTAGAATAGTCTGAACTGAATGAAACTATGTAAAGAGTGTTGCTTCTGTTGATTAGCACATTCTGGTCAAGCTAGGTTTTTAACAGCTGTTACAATAATAAAGTGCCTGTCTTTCACTTCCATCAAGATGGTGAATCAGGGACTAGATTTACCACTTCCTGATTAAAACCAACAAAAATTGGGCAAAATATATGAAATAATGGTGTTCAAGACATCAGCAACAAAGGACAGTGATTTCTGAGAGACGAGAAAAATGTGGTGATTTCTGTGATTGCCCCAACTCACTGCCTTGAGAGGGTGTTCAGGCTATGGCACAGGGAGGAATAGCCCAGACAAAGCCCAGCAGATTCCTTGAGTTGAAAAGACTGATCTGAGGATCTGGAAGCTGGAGTTTGTAGGACAAAGTCCAGAGATTAAAAAAAAAAAAAGCTGTATAGAGGAAGAATCCATAGATTACACTAAGAACTATCTGAAATGATTAAAGAAACAGTAACCCAACTCTCACACAGGGCTGGGAACACTGCTTCTCTCTAGCAGCCAGACTGGAAAACTTCATGAGGTACTGTGTAGAATACTCAGAAGGACTTTGCCTCAGTAGTGAGAAATATTTTTTTTATAAACTAAGTGCTTCTTTGGATCCAACTACCAAATCTTAAAAACAAGACCCTAATAGATCAAACTATTACCAGGTAACTAACTGTATTCCAACACAAACTCCAAGAATATTTCTTAGAATATAAAAGTCCAACATGGCAAATCAACAATGCCTAGCATTAAATCAGAGATTTCAAGTCATGCAAAGAAGCAGTAATACATGACAATAATAATGAAAAACACTAACAATTCAAAATTGAACCAGAACTGACTCAGATGTTAGAAGTGGGGCATGGAAACATTAAAATAATCACTATAACTATATTCCATATTTTCAAAGAGTTAAATGGAGACATGGGATATAAAACAGACCTAAATTGAACTCTTAGTGAGGAAAACCATAATGTCTGAAGTGAAAAATACACTGGATGGGATTAGTGGCAGGTTAGACTTTACAGAATAAAAGATTAGTGAATTTAAAGACATAACAATGGAAACTATCCAAACTGAAACTCAGTAAATAATTTTTTTTAAAGGAAAAGAGTATCAGTGAAATGTGGGACAATTTCAAGCAGCCTAATATATGTGTAGTGAGTCCCTGAATAAAAGGAGAAGAGGAGAAACAAAAAAAACTATTTTAAGACCTAAAGACTGAAAAGTTTTCAATAAACCTGAAGAAACTACATTTTACACATGATAATCAAAGGGCTTAAAACCAATGATAAGGAAAAAAGCTTTAAAAGTAGACAAAGAAAACAGATACTTTATATACAGAAGAACAAATATAAGAATGAAAACATACTTCTTATAGGAAAATACCAGGAGAGAAGACAGTTGAGCAGTAGCTTTAAGTACTGAAAGAACAAAATTTATCAACCTAGATTTCTATACCCAGCAAAAGTGAATTTTTTAAATGACAGTGAAGGGGACTTTTTCAGACATAAAAAGGGACTTTTTCAGACATAAAAGCTGTGTTTATCTCTAGCAGATAAATATAATAAATATTAAAGGAAGCCCTTGAGGCAGAAGGAAAGTTACGTTGGGTGGAAACATAGGAATAAAGTGCACCGGGATGTTAACTACATGATTAAATATATAATATTTTGTATTTCTTAAACATTTTTAAATAATCAACTCTTTAAATAAAATACAAGAATGTATTACAGGGCTTATAATACATGTATAAAAATGTATGACAATAGCACAAAGCTGGGTGTAGAAAAAAAAAGGAAGAATACTCTTGAAAGTTCTTACACTCTGTGAAAAGTGGCATAACATCACTCTAAAATAGACTTTGATGAGTTAAAAATGAATACTATAAAAAAATACATATATTTACATATAAATAGTTATATATAATATATACAAATAATAGTATAATAATAGTACATAAGAATATAGTGTACTATAATCCTTAAGCAATGACTAAACTATTAGTAACAAAGAGCTATACCTGATAAGCCAATAAAGAACATAAAATAGAGACACAAAAATAACTAATACAAAAAAACACATAAAAACAGGAAAAAAGAACAACGAATAGATGGGAAAAATAGCAAAAAGTTAAGATGATAGACTTAAGTCAAACCATATAAATAATCACATGAAATGTGACCCACAGGACCCAGCACGTTGCCTGACACAGGGAAGATGCAAAGTGAATGTCAGTGCATGAACAGACTTGTGATGAAATGCTCACCCACACAGAGATGAGGATTTGCTGCTGTGTGCTTTTGCGTTGGGTTAATGTTCACTGCAAGTCACCTTATATTCTTTAGGAGTTGTGGAGCTGGTACATGGCCAGGACAGTCATTCTTCTTGACATCACTGACTATCACTTTTCTTGATATCACTGGCCAGTACATTTCAGTGTACAGATGGGCACAAGTGGCATCAGCACCCTGAAATCAATTGCAGAGGCATCCCCTTTGGGTCACTTGTCAATTTTACATCCATGCAGACATATTTCTTCTGTAGGCAGTTGCTGATAATTTTTCTTTTATTGTTACTTCTGAGTCATGATAGCTCTCACTATGGCAATGATCCTTAAAGGGATGAAGAGGGCCGTATAGCAAAATCTTTGTGATAGGTGTCAGCTGTGTATAACTTTGTGTTGGAGGTGCTGGAAATCTCTCTTCATTCGCCCTCCCTTAGTCTATTGAGCATCTACATATATTTCCAGCAAACACTTTTGTAGGCTAAGAGCACAAAATAAAATAGAATGGTTTTTATTATCAAAGGAACAAAGAATGATTATGGTAGTGTAGAAAAAATTACCACACATACTCAATTCACTCTACTCTTTCTTGGAAACATAAACTAACACCATAAATCACTTATTTCCACAATATGATTTCCCTGAAGATCCCACTTATATTGAGGCATTTTAGGGGGAGGAAATATACTACAAATTGACCCTTTGACACATTTATACTGCAAATATTTATAAAATGATTGGATTTCTCATTCACTGTCTTTTATTCTCTTGAAACTCTACTGGAGTCCAGAAAATTCATCTAAACTTTCTCTCATTTAATGCATGAGTAAATGTTTCTGTTGTTTTTTAAGTACTGAAATCTCAGCATAGTGGGCAAACTATAGCTAATGAAACCTGGTACCAGAGTAGAAAGCTGTAACCAGCATAACTGGTACCAAGCCCTGGCAACACATTCACTGCTTGCTTGAGATTACCCTGATATAGTTTGATTTATCTTTGTCAGACAAACAAACATATAAATTTGGCAAAACACACAAATGTTTATTTATATTCAAACATACATGGAATTCCATATATACAGCTAATATTTCATTCTCAGTTTTATAAAAAGTGGTTATTATATATTTAGCAAACATGAGTTCATGTCAATTATGATTTACACATAAATGAAGAATCTCCTAGCAGCCATTCTAGCACAAATGAAGACTTCTGACAGTACATCTAATATGTGGGCACAAGGAGTTGAAGCTGATAATAGGCTAAAAATAGTCAACTTATAATTTTTATATCCATAGATTATCCAAAAGTGTTATTGCTATTACTTCCCCACTAAATCTAAACTGGTAAAACTCATACTTTCCAAAAGCCTCATAAAGAAAAGACAAGATGAAATAATATATTAAAAGTGCTTTATAATTACCATATAAATGTAGTTTTTTATATTTTATTTCATAATATGTGTTTTCTGTATCTCCACATTATTGTCTCATATAAAACATTTTTTATTTTTTATGAAAGCAGCTCTCTTGCTTTCATAGGGTTATGAAGGTCATCAAAACTCATCATTGCCTGGCGCCCATGTTTGAAGACACAGATCTGGCCAACTCTGAGCCGGCACTTGGCCATTTTTGCACAGATGGGCTTATTTATAACCAGCCAGGTAATGATGTAGTCACTGAGCACCAGCTGTTTGTGATGAAAAAAAAAAAATGTTTGCAGCCAAAACATATTGACAGAACTGTCCATCTTGAGGTTACTTACGTATATATTTTGGTTTGTGAATGGTGTCTCAGTCAGCGGTATAAGCCTAAGTAATTGCAAGATTTCTGAGAAGAATCTAGATTCACACGAGTGTGGTAAGGAAGAAGAGCCCACAGCAGCAACAAAACAGTAGGTGCCTGACGTAACTCAATGTGTTCTGAATAGACTGATTGACCCAACTGATTTGAAAAGTATAATGGAAATAACACCCACCAGTCTTCTACTACAATGCCTTGAGATATGCCAGCTAGCTGGCTGATACTGAATGGTACATTATAGTGGTAAATTATAGATGGTTAGGTCGAATGGCTTAGATAAAGCCTCTAGCAGTTCAGAAAAGTTAGCAACAGAACCCAGATGCCCGGTTTTTATACCTCCTGTTCTAAGTAGAAGATTGTAAGCATATACCCCCTGAGTAACATAAAATTAATGTTTTCCTAGGCTTGTACTGCAGTATAGAAATATTTTTTTTTGCAGAAGTCACTATAATTAATGAGTACATAGATCTCTGTATATAGGGAGAAGAACTTCATCTAATTTAATGCACCAACAGAGAGAATGGGATATGTCTATGAAATAGAATGCTGTGTTAGACATGTTGGTCACCTAGATCTCAGTTTACTAGGTATTTCATTGTATGCACTTGGTGTCGTTCATGAACTTAAACTGAAGCCTACACTTTTATATATACAGAAGTAGACTAGGTTGTAAAGATTTATGGGTCATTTCAGTTGTGAGCTACCTGCTGATCTGAGTACAATATCAGGGGCACATTGTGTGTTTGGGTTGTTTTCAGTGTGACTTCCTTTTGAAGTATGATGATTTAGGTGCTTTCTCCATGTTCATTATAAACAACCTTTTTCCCAGAAAATTTTATAACCTAACCATAAACATCTCCTCTAGGCTAATGCCTGATATATGAAATCCCAAGCAAAAGACATTCTGGTTGGCGGTTGTTTTATATACTTATATAATTTGCCCTTCACACATACTGTCTAATGCTGAATAGTATTGTTAACTGTGTAAACATAAAAGTACATAAGTAGTAATATATATTAATGTAAATTTCTTAAATTCATAACAAATTGAAAGATTTACTCTCTAAGAATCTGCTATCCTTCATATAATTAACCAAATATTACTTACACCAAGTACATATAAATTTGATTATTAAGAGGAGCTATAAATCAGAGAAAAGTAGTTAAGTACAAATAAAATTCAGTAAGTTTGGAGCACTGTTAGAAATTATAATATTATTTTTGATCAATCAACCACATTTTGGCTTATCAGCCGAAAAGATAACAAATGTGGTCTAAAGTAAAGTACACACCAGTGGCTTGATAAAGCGCATGGGAACCTTTAGTTTGAGTCATATACTAAAGATCAGGCAACCAGATTGGGGTTGGTGTTTCCCATACACTCAGGGAAGTCTTTTACTGAATATCCCAGCTGAGCAGGAGACCTCTAGCTCCGAAGGGAGGGTTAGGAAGTGTTCTTTAGTGTGTATTCTCTACCTAGGCACTGTATGCATTATTTCTAACCTGATCATATCACCTGCCTGCTTAAAATCATTCACAGGCTGCCCATTCCCTTCAGGCTGAAGCCTGAGGGCGCAACGTCCTTTCTGATCTAAACCTCTGGCTCCCCAGCCAGCTTGGTCTTCTGCCGTGTTCCCCCTGATTTTCTACCCTTCAACAATCTCCAAAATTCATCCTCTGGTCTAGTGCCCATCAGTTTGTCTTTGCTTTGTTGCTGTTATCAACGTCACTTATCTTTATTTTGAGTACTTTATTTTCAAAGAATGCATACCCTTTGTAACAATTTAAACAACAAGAAACATGTAAAGAAAATAAATTGTTTTCTCTGTTCTCCCAGTTTCATTCCCCCAAGATGATTAATGTGAACTTTTTTTTCCTGTTTATTCTTTTATACATTTTTCTGTGCTCATTTTAAAAAGCAGGCATATTTGTATGGGTGTTTTAATTCTCTTTCTTGAAATGGTAATGATACTATATTTATTTCACCATAACTTTTTTCACATAATAGCAGTTCCTATAAAACTTTTAAGATCAATACATGTATATAGATCAAACATTCATTTTAATAGTTTCATAATATTCCATAACATAAATATTGAGCAAATCTGATCTTGATGGGTTCTTTTTTTCTGTCCAACACACTATACTGAAGTAAAATACCAATGAGTAATTTTTTATACATCAGTACTATTATTTTTGTGAATCAGAATAACTGGATAAAATATGTACAGTTAAAATTTTCATCCAAACTTCTATGATAATTTTCCAGAGAAGTTGAGGCATTTCCCACCCTCTCACACAGTGTTCTCATTTAACACACACTCACTAGCATTGAATGCTAGTGCTAGTGAGTGTGTGTTAAAGTCAAGTGTGAAAATGGCATGTCCTTGTTGTTCTTAATTATCATTTTTCTGACCACCAGTAAAGGTAAGCATCTTTTCATGTTATTACTCTTTTTGAATTTTCTCTTCCTGGATTTGCCGTCTCATATTCTATTTGGTATTGAATTGGACTGTTGGCTATTTTCTAATGTAATTGGCAGAAGTATTTTTTAAGAGTAGGTATATTAACCCTTTGTCTAGTATGTGTTGTATAAACATTTTAGTCTTTTTGCATTGCAGAAAGTTTTGAAATTCAGAGCATTTTCTTTATACAAGGAGACTTCATTTATATTTTTCCAAAGAAGCTCTCCCCACTGCTCACATTGCAATTTATATGAATTAACCAACAGTTTTTTCCATTTAATATTTATTAAACTTTTTGTTGTTTGTTTTCATATTTAGATATTTAATCCATCTGGAATTCTTTTCTTTAATAATGGCTGACCATTTATTCACTCCAACTATTAGCTATTCAGTTATACCCACACCATTTGTCAAATAACCCATCTTTGTCCCACTGAATGGAAAGGCCAACTTTGTCATATAAGTTGCATATATATTTACAGATATTTCTAGGTTCTCTATTCTGTTCCATTGGCCTGTTTATGTATTTCTACACAAATACTATGTTTCTTTGGCTATTATATTATTATATTATATAGCTTAATAAGTTGTAACACCTCCTAGGTGTTACCCTCACCCTCATTATACAAAAATGTAAATTCTCACACCTTTATTTTTCATATGATTTTTAAAAAATCTTTGTGAAACTAACACACCATTGTAAAGCAATTATACTTCAATAAAGATGTTTAAAAAAAAATGACCAAAAAAAATAAAAATCTTTGTGCCAATCTTCTTCTCTTCCACCAAAATAATTCCACCTAGGATTCCAGTGTGACTTGAACCAAAAGTATATATAAATTCTAGCACAATTTTTTCATTGATAATAATCTTTACATTCAGGACTCTGCCTCTTCATTTACTCAAGTCTTTATTTTAAATACTTGTAATAAATCCTTTGCCTTTCTTGTTGAATAAATGTACCATTATTTTATGGCTTTTGTCGCTATTAGGAAAGGGATTTTTTTCTATTTTCTTTTCTAACTGAATTTTGCTAATACAGGGAAAATCAATTAATTTTTACTATATACTTTGTATTTATCCATGTAACAAAATTTTCTCATTAACTTTTGTAACTTTTAATAGAGTCTCGAGTTTTTTAGGTATGTTATCATGTCATCTAGAATAAAGATAAATTTGTCATTTTTTTTTTAACATTGATGATGTGTGTTCTGTTTTCTTTTCTTCTTCAACCATGGATAATACTAGTACTAGTGAGCATTTTCATTTAGTTGAAATGATTTCCTGTTGACAGATGACTTTATTAAATTTATGGTAGCTGAATATTATTTTTTGTGTTAGTGTAGCTGAATTTTCTTATTTTATACAGGATTTTTAGGAATGGCTTCTGATTTTGATCAAGTGATTTGGGTTTTCCATTGACCTAATCACATATATCTTCTTTAAGTTTGGATAGTATGAATTAAATTGACAAATTTGTTAAGGTTGTTGCATCCTTGTACTTCGAAATACATCATTCCTACCTTAGTTTCTTATTGCAGTCCTCACTGTCTGGAAATATATCACATATTCATTTGTTAGTTTATGGTCTTTTCCTCATCCTAGAATGTTTATACTATGACTGTTTTGTTTATCATTGTTTCTTTGGCATCTAGAATAATATCCGGCACAGAGATGATGCTCAGTAAATATTTGCTAAATAAATAAACAAATGTTCAAGGCATATTCATATTTTACTACAATGCTAGTATTAATTTGTCAGAAATATATTTTGAATTTTTGCATCATTCATGAGTAAATCAATATATTGTATTACTTTTCTGGTAGCTTTATTGGCCTTTCAAATTAATGTACACTAGTTTCTTCATGTGAATTAGGATGTTGTTTTATCTTATTCTATGGTTTGGATTTGTTTGGGTAGCTTACAAATGTCAATGCTTTACCTCACAGAAGATCTTTTGTGTTATTTCTTTAATTCTTCTCTTTGTTTATGATTTGCATATTGATGTACTCATTTTCACATTCATGGCTCTGACCTTTTCACTCATGATTTCCATTTTATTAATAGTTTTACTCTGCCTTCACTCTTGGAGCAATATACATTTCTTTCGTTTGTTTGTTTTTAATTGAAATTTTAAATTCTTAAATTATGTTCTCAAATTACACCTAAACCTGATTAAAACACTTTATTGTGTCCCAGTTATATTTCCTTAAGAATTTTCTTTAGATTAAAAAAAAAAATTCTTCCCAATGGTATAACTGACCTCAGGGCTACCAGGCATCATCAGGAGGAGTCTCTCCTGCACGGATGTGGAGGGGGGTCTGCTGCCTGGTCCCCACCGGCAGCGGCCTAGAACTGCCCTGGAGACTTTCCCCTCACACACAAACCATGCACAGATGCCTTCTCTGAGATTTAAGTAGGCTTAATGATAAGCCTACTTAAGAGATAAAGAGGGTCACACTGATATTTCTCCACAATCCCTTATTTTGTTTGTTTGCATGTTTATTTTTACATGTCTCCTTCCTACTAGACTATGCAGTCTCAGGGGTATTCTTCATCTTTGTTCCTCCAACATAACATGCATTTCTCAAAACAATTGGGATAAATGTATAAACGTTAACATATGTTATTTTAATGGTACTCTCATGACTTAAAAGGTTTGATTTTTTCCCCTATCTTTTACTTACTATGAAAGATAGATAGTATAAATTTATTTGACTTTTAAATTGACCAGTCAATGAGAAATATACATGTTTATAAAACATACATGCCTACACACATCTATACATATTCCATAAGGAGAATGGCTGATTGGGTTTTTACTTCTTGCATTTGTAATTTGTTATGCTGACATAGAGAAAATACTGTGTCATACCTGATATAGAGAAACTAGAAGCTTTCCTGCTAAGATAAGGTACAAGGTAAGGAATTCCCTCTCACTACCGCTTTTCAGCATCATACTGGAAGAGTTTGCTAACACAACAAGGAAAGAAAAGTAAATAAAGGTTTACAGATTGGGAAGGAAGAAATAAAATTGTCTTTGTACAAAGATGACATGATCATCTATGCAGAAAATTCAAAAGAATCAGAAAAAAATAAACCAAATACTCCTGGAACTAATAAGTGATTATAGCAGGTTGTGGGATAAAAGGTTAATAAAAGTCCATCACTTTCCTATATAACAACAATGAACAAGTGGAATTTGATATTAAAAGCACAATACCACTTACGTTTGCATCTCAAAACAAATATTCACGTATAAATCTACCAAAATGTGTATAAAGCCTATATGAGGAAAACTATAAAACCCTGATGATTGAAATCAAAGAAGTAAGAGTAAATGGGAAGATATTCCATGTTTGTGGATAGGAAGACTCAATATTGTCAGGATGTAAGTTCTTCCCAACTTGATCTATACTTGCAATGTAATTCCAATCAAAATCCCAGCAGGTATTTTACAGATATCAACAAACTGATTCTAAAGTTTAGATGAAGAAGAAGAAGACCTGGAATAACCAATACAATATTGAAAGAGAAGGACAAAGTTGGAGGACAGACACTACCTGACTTCAAGATTTATGATGAAGCCGCAGCAATCAAGACAGTGTAGTATTGTGAAAGAATGGACAAACAGACAAGTGGAACAGAATAGAGAACCCTCAAATAAACCCCGTAAGTATAATCAATTGATCTTTGACAAAAGAGCAAAGGACAATACAATGGAGCAAAGATAGTCTTTTCAACAAATAATGCTGGAAAAACTGGATATCTACATGCAAAAAATGGACCTAGGCACAGACCTTACACCCTTCACAAAAATTAACTCAAAATGCATCATAGACCTACAGGTAAAGCACAAAACCATAGACCTCTTAGAAGTAACATAGGAGAAAACCTAGATGAACTTGGGCATAGCACAATGTTTTAGATACAATATCAAAGGCACAATCCATGAAAGAAGTAATTGATAAGCTGGACCTCATTAAAATTCAAAACTTTTTCTCTACAAAACTTTTGCTCTACAATGTCAAGGTTATGAGAAGATAAGCCATAGACTGAGAGAAAATAATTGCAAATTCCAAAATACACCAAAATTCCTTAAAACTCAACAAAAAGAAAACAACCTAATTTAAAAATACACCAAAGACTTTAACAGACATGTCACCAAAGGAGACATACAGATGGCAAATAAGCATCTAAAAATATGCTCCACATCATATGTCATCAGGGAAACACAAATGAAAGCAACAATGAGATACCACTACACACCTATTAGAATGATCAAAATCTCAAATATTGACAATACCAAATGCTGGAGAGAGTGTGGGGCAACAGGAACTGTCATTCACTGCTGGTGGAAAAAGAAAATGGTATAGCCACTTTGAAAGATAGTTTGGAGGTTTCTCACAAAACTCTTACCATATGATCCAGCAATCACATTCTTTGGTATTTACCTAAGGGAGTTGGAAAATTTATGTCCACACAAAAATCTGCACATGGATGTTTATAGCAGCTTTATTCAAAACTACCAAAACGTGGAAGGAACCAAGATGTCCTTCAGTAGGTGAATGGATAAACTGGTCCATCCAGACGATGGAATATTACTCAGTGCTAAAAGGAAATGAGCTATCAAGCCATGAAAAGACCTGGAAGAACCTTATGTGCATATAACTAAGTGAAAGAAGCCAATCTGAGAAGCCTACATACTGTATGATTCCAACGATATGACATTCTGGAAAAGGCAAACCTATGGAGAATAAAAAAAAAAAATCAGTAGCTGTCAGGGCTTGGGAGATGGAAGAGGGATGAATTGTTGGAGCACAGAGGATTTTTAGGGTAGTGAAAATCTGTAAAATACTGTAATGATGGATACATGTCATTACACTTTTGTCCAAACCTGTAGAATGTTCAACACAAAGAGTGAACCGTAATATGAACTGTGGACTTTGTGTGGTTATGTCGTGTCAATATAGGTTCATCACTGTGAAAAATGTACTACTCTCTTGGGGGACGTTGATAATAGGGGGGCTGTGCATGTAGGGGGTTGGAAGTATAGGAGAAATCCCTGTACCTTCCCTTCAGTTTTGCTGTTAACCTAAAACTCTTCTAAAAACTTGTCTTAATAAAAAGTAAAAAAAATCACTCTGTAATATTTATTTCCAAATTCTATTCATCTTGATTTTCCTGTATGTATATAGTTCATAGGTAAATTTACGAATTGTACTTTATTTTTTTCCTTTTATAATGAGGAAATAAAATAAATGCAGAGAATGCAGGAAACTATTAAAGTATATAAAGGACTTGCCTTTGCCCAGTTTTATCTTGAGTGGAGTGTTTATGGTTGCTTGTGCTGCCTGCAATAAAGAAAACAGGAATAAAAAGAAGCTTTAAATCCTACTTGCCAAAGGAAACAAGGGCTTTCGAGGGGGAAAAAACAGTTTAGATTCCAAGTCTAAAGTCATTTAAAATGTTTTAAAGCTAGGCTTTTTTTTTTTTTATTGTTCCATATCTCTCTTTGCTTGTAGCCAAAAGCAAGTTATGTTATCATTCTGTGAATCATTGCTACACAAAACTATGTTTCTCTTGCACTTTCCATGTCTAGACTGGACACTTTGAAGTTACAGTGGCTGCATTTCTCAGCCTCTGGCTACAAGAGAAAAGTGACAGCATCATTCTGCCACCACTGGATCCAGGGATTGGGGGCAATTTTCCTAACAAGCAGCACAGTAGATTCAACAGCAGGAACCACAGCAGCAATAAAAGCTCAGAGGAAGGCACAGGCTGGCAAAGATAGAGGAACGAACACAATTCCCAGGAATACAGAAGGCTGGGATTCAGAATTTCCTGTCCATCACTTTCCCCAGAGCATGCCCCCGGGCCCAGGAGACTTCTTCTTCACCCTTCTTTCTTGCTCTTCAAATACGCTTGGAGAGCTCATTCTTTCGACCACTCTGACACCTACAGTGTACCAGGCCCTGTGCCAGGCACCAGCATGAAATGCCCTCAGTTCATTTGCCCTGCGATGAGTCCACTAGACAAGCAGGTGCTCTCAGCCCCACAGGTAAGGGCTCCGAAGGCACCAAACACAGAGCAGGATAGAAACAGAAGATAACGTGGAAATAGCTCTCACCCAGCCCTGGGAAATCAGGAAGGCTTCAGGAGCTGGTGACAAGTAAGCTGAGGCATGAAGGACACTTGGGAGTTTGAAATGAGTGGGAGAAGGAAGACAGTCCAGCTAGTAGGAAATCTTGTGCAAGGATCCAGAACGAGAGGGAGTGCAGCCCTCTGGGTGACAAGAAAAGGTCCTTCTGGCAGGACTGGGACAGCAATGTGGAGGGAAAGCTGGTGAGACAGGTGAGTGCCGGAAAGGCTTCAGAAGCCTTGCTCAGGCCCCTGTGTTTAATATGGAGGATAAAGAACCAGGAAAATATGATTAACTAGTTCCTTTACGTTATTTACCATTGTTGATTGGAGTAAGTTTTTTGCACATTTAGAAGCAAACATGAAATAACTGCCAACTTCTAGAGATTGCCTAGAAAATGGTAGGAACACAGTTCATCTAGGGATGGTGAGTCATTGTAAACTTTCAAAAGTATGACCCGTCTCCTCAGTGTCCTGCAGATTATCGTCAGCTAACAGATACTTGTTTATGTATCCCCTCTGGAAGGTTGACTCAAGTAATCAAAATTACAAAGGAAACATTCTGTTAAGAACAAAATATTTTAACATCTCATTTTATTTATCATAGAACAAAAGCGGGAAAGCTTTGCTTAAACATGAAACTAGCGGATGCTGTGATGCCATTATGTTCCTTCAAGCCGACGCATTACGAGAGCTTATGAAACCTTTAGCTTCTAAAGGAAGTAAAGCACAATTAGAATAATGAATATTGCCTTTTGTTGTCTGGCTGGGCTACAAAATTGAAAGAAAAGATATGCTCGACTTCTACACTGAGCAGATGACATCACATAGGTAGCTGCTGTTGTGCTGTGGTGAGAGGGAAGCTAACATTATTAGACATTATTGGAATGCTGACGGCAATCCAGGGCAAGTCATGCTGGAGCAACTAGCTAGTCAACTGAACGTCAGACCTTGGTAAAGAAGACTAACAGCTGTAGTGTGTGTGAATAATTAACCAGATTCTCCTGAAATGGCTAGTAATTCCCGAGAATAAGTTAGATGTCAGGAAAAGCTGTGTTCTCTGGCCAGTAGGTGCCTCTCAGCTCACAATACGCTATGGAACAAATACAACTTTGAAAGCTGTCCTTAAGTTCCAGAAAGATTGGAGTCAAGGGCCTTTAAGGAATGTTAAGAGCAAGATGATTATGCACAAGCTGAGACATAGTAACAACCATAGGCAAAGCATTTGCTCTCAAAATTCTGCAGTGATGTAATATCTAGGGCACAACCACTGGGGTGAAAGCTTTCTCCAAGATAATAAAGGAAAAAGAAAATCCCTGTTTTCCAGTCTGAAAGATAATGTGGAAATTTGTTTTGGAAGTTTACATGCACTGTGCTAAGTTAAAATCAAACATCTGTTTCGAAAACGTGATCGTTCAAAATTGGTGACAAGGAAATAGTCGTGCTTCCTATTCTTGGCTGTCACACCTTTCTATCGTTGAAGAATGACAGTGAAGAGTCACATAAGCAGCACATTTCAGGTTCTCAGAGCACTAGCATGAGTTTGGTGGGGTGTGACCAATGTTTATGTGCACAGAGAATTACAGATTTCCCATCATTCCCCTGCCCAGGCGTCCCAGGCTCCGGCGAGTCTGATTCCCCCAGCACAAGTTCTCACGCACCTTTGCTCCCGAGCTGTCTTCTCTACCATCTCCACCTGGCAAACTCTGACCGTTTAAAACCCACTTGAACTATCCCTTCAAAGCTGAGCCTTCCCGTTCTCCCATAAGCTGCACATTGTCCTCTCGCCTCTGCCCAGATGAGTGGTCAGGTGTCTGGAAGGTATTTACCATGTTTTAATTTTGTTTAAATATTTGTTGATGTGTCTCGTTATCCTTCAGGCTTATGGACTCTTGCAGGGATTTTGTTTACCTTTGTATCCTCAGCCTTTAGTTGAGGGCTGAGCAAGGAGAAGATATCACACTTGTTTCTGAATGAGTAAACATTGGAGGGAAAAATCCCCAGAAGCGTGGTTATTTCTTGAGGTGGATGTAAATAAACAAATTAACTGGGCCACAGGCATAGCTAAATCCAGGACACGAATGTGGTCATGGGCTCTGCCTCTCCATCTCTTGTCCCTGTTCCCTTCTGAGCACTGGCTTCATTCTTAGACAGGTTCTCACGCTGTGGCTGCAAGTGGAGGGATGTTGTGTTCTGATTGAGAAGCCAGAGATGCCAGTTCACCCTGGGCTGAGAAGGAGAAGGGGAGGAACAGGGTCTGAGGGTGTCTGAGCAGCTGCCTGAGCTGAGAATGAGGATTGTTTTTTCCCACCTGAACAGAGACATTTATGTAAACTCATGCACTTTATAAGCGTCAGTAATGACCCCAAACCTTCTAGTATACTCTTCAGGAATCATTTGATATGTCTCCTTTAACAATTCCCCCTTTTATTTGTAAATTACAAGTAGTCGATTATGACTGAGTAGTATTACATTTGAATAAGCCCTCGTCAAGGCACACTGAAGAACTTACAATCCAGGTGTAGAGGGGAAGATAATCATTGTATTTGTGGCTTTTGTTTTGAAGTTAGACTTCTTGAAGGTATGTGGCATTAAAAGTTTTCAAATTGTTTATGTCTGGCATAAAGGGAAATGTAGGAAGTGCACATGGATTTATTTATGTACGTATTTCAAGTAGACTAAAATTATTCATTTGGACTGAACTAAAGATACCATTGTAGTGATTCACATAAAAGACTGTGTCTAGAACTTCAAGGATCATCCTGCTGGATTAGTAAGAATTTAAGACAATTTTATGTTGCAGAATCGTAACCACTTATCTACTACCTGGGGGCCAGAAGTGTTTTAAATTTAGAAATTTTTAGATATTAGAAATATTCTGCAGTTCATACTTTTTTTTTTTTTTTTTTTTTTTTTTTGCGGTACGCGGGCCTCTCACGGCTGTGGCCTCTCCCATTGCGGAGCACAGGCTCCGGACGCACAGGCTCAGCGGCCATGGCTCACAGGCCCAGCCGCTCCGCAGCATGTGGGATCCTCCCAAACCGGGGCACGAACCCGCGTCCCCTGCATCGTCAGGCGGACTCTCAACCACCGCGCCACCAGGGAAGCCCTGCAGTTCATACATTTTAACTGAAATATCTCCAGGAATGTCTACACCCTGTCATTTTTTAAAAAAATAGTAATTTTGCAGTGAAAAGCATGAATAGTCACACTAGGCTGGATAAATATAGACCAGAAATAATGTCATGCCAGTTCATGTCAGGTTATGCCATAAATGAATTTTCATGCCAAGTTTAGAAAAAAAAAATTTTTGTGTTTTCAGAGCCTTTGGGATTTTTTTTTTTTTTTAACATCTTTCTTGGAGTATAATTGCTTCACACTGGTGTGTTAGTTTCTGCTTTATGACAAAGTGAATCAGTTATACATATACGTATCTCCCATATCTCTTCCCTCTTGTGTCTCCCTCCCTCCCACCCTCCCTATCCCACCCCTCTAGGTGGTCACAAAGCACCGAGCTGATCTCCCTGTGCTATGCGACTGCTTCCAACTAGCTATCTTTTTTACGTTTGGTAGTGTATATATGTCCATGCCACTCTCTCACTTTGTCCCAGCTTACCCTTCCCCCTCCCCATATCCTCAAGTCCATTCTGTAGTAGCCCTGTGTCTTTATTCCCGTCTTGCCCCTAGGTTCTTCATGACCATTTTTCTTTTTAAATTCCATATATATGTGTTAGCATACGGTATTTGTTTTTCTCTTTCTGACTTACTTCACTCTGTGTGACAGACTCTAGGTGCATCCACCTCACTACAAATAACTCAGTTTCGTTTCTTCTTATGGCTGAGTAATATTTCATTGTATGTATGTGCTATATCTTCTTTATCCATTCATCTGTTGATGGACACTTAGGTTGCTTCCATGTCCTGGCTATTGTAAATAGAGCTACAATGAATATTTTGGTACATGACTCTTTTTGAATTACGGTTTTCTCAGGGTATATCCCCAGTAGTGGGATTGCTGGGTCATATGGTAATTCTATTTTTAGTTTTTTAAGGAACCTCTGTACTGTTCTCCATAGTGGCTGTATCAATTTGCAATCCCACCAACAGTGCAAGAGGGTTCCCTTTAATCCACATGCTCTCCAGCATTTATTGTTTGTATATTTTTTGATGATGGCCATTCTGACCAGTGTGAGGTGATATCTCAATGTAGTTTTGATTTGCATTTCTCTAATGATTAATGATGTTGAGCATTCTTGTATGTGTTTGTTGGCAATCTGTATATCTTCTTTGGAGAAATGTCCAGTTAGGTCTACTGCCCATTTTTGGATTGGGTTGTTTGTATTTTTGGTATTAAGCTGCTTGAGTTGCTTGTATGTTTTGGAGATTAATCCTTTGTCCGTTGCTTCATTTGCAAATATTTTCTCCCATTCTAAGGGTTGTCTTTTCGTCTTGTTTATGGTTTCCTTTGCTGTGCAAAAGTTTTTAAGTTTCATTAGGTCCCATTTGTTTATTTTTGTTTTTATTTCCATTTCTCTAGGAGGTGGGTGAGAAAGGATCTTGCTGTGATTTATGTCATAGAGTGTCCTTCCTATGTTTTCCTCTAGGAGTTTGATGGTGTCTGGCCTTACATTTAGGTCTTTAATCCACTTTGAGTTTATTTTTGTAAATAAACTCAACAATTTCAGATGTTTCATCATTAGTGTATAGCAATGCAAGAGATTTCTGTGCATTAATTTTGTGTCCTGCTACTTTACCAAATTCATTGATTAGCTCTAGTAGTTTTCTGGTAGCATCTTTAGGATTCTCTATGTATAGTATCATGTCATCTGCAAACACTGACAGCTTTACTTCTTCTTTTCCAATTTGGATTCGTTTTATTTCCTTTTCATCTCTGATTGCTGTGGCTAAAACTTCCAAAACTATGTTGAATAATACTGGTGAGAGTGGGCAACCTTGTCTTCTTCCTGATCTTAGTGGAAATGGTTTCAGTTTTTCACCACTGAGGATGATGTCGGCTATGGGTTTGTCATATATGGTCTTTATTATGCTGAGGAAAGTTCCCTCTATACCTACTTTCTGGAGGGTTTTTATCATAAATGGGTATTGAATTTTGTTGGAAGCTTTCTCTGCATCTATTGAGATGATCATATGGTTTTTCTCCTTTAATTTGTTAATATGGTGTATCACATTGATTGATTTGCATATATTAAAGAATCCTTGCATTCCTGGGATAAACCCCACTTGATCACAGTGTATGATCCTTTTAATGTGCTGTTGGATTCTGTTTGCTAGTATTTTGTTGAGGATTTTTGCATCTATGTTCATCAGTGATATTGGTCTGTAGTTTTCTTTCTTTGTGACATCTTTGTCTGGTTTTGGTATCAGATGATGGTGGCCTCGTAGAATGAGTTTGGGAGTGTTCCTCCCTCTGCTATATTTTGGAAAAGTTTGAGAAGGATAGGTATTAGCTCTTCTCTAAATGTTTGATAGAATTTGCCTGTGAAGCCATCTGGTCCTGGGCTTTTGTTTGTTGGAAGATTTTTAATCGCAGTTTCAATTTCAGTGCCTGTGATTGGTCTGTTCATATTTTCTATTTCTTCCTGGTTCAGTCTCAGAAGGTTGTGCATTTCTAAGAATTTGTCCATTTCTTCCAGGTTGTCCATTTTATTGGCATATATTTGCTTCTAGTAACCTATCATGATGCTTTGTATTTCTGCAGTGTCAGTTGTTACTTCTCCTTTTTCGCGTCTAATTCTATTGATTTGAATCTTCTCCCTTTTTTTCTTGATAAGTCTGGCTAATGGTTTATCAATTTTGTTTATCTTCTCAAAGAACCAGCTTTTAGTTTTATTGATCTTTGCTATTGTCTCCTTCATTTCTTTTTCATTTATTTCTGATCTGACCTTTAAGATTTCTTTCCTTCTGCTAACTTTGGGGGTTTTTTGTTCTTCTTTGTCTAATTGCTTTAGGTGTAAGGTTAGGTTTTGCGTGGAATATGTTTTTCATCCCCTCACTTTCAGTCTGTGTGTGTCCCTAGGTCTGAAGTGGGTCTCTTGTAGAGCGCATATATACGGGTCTTGTTTTTGTATCCATTCAGCCACTCTGTGTCTTTAGGTTGCCTCATTTAATCCATTTACATTTAAGGTCATTATCGATATGTATGTTCCTATTACCATTTTCTTAATTGTTTTGGGTTTATTATTGTAGGTCTTTTCCTCCTCTTGTGTTTCCTGCCTAGAGAAGTTCCTTTAGCATTTGTTGTAAAGCTGGTTTGGTGGTGCTGAATTCTCTTAGCTTTTGCTTGTCTGTAAAGCTTTTAATTTCTCCATCAAATCTGAATGAGATCCTTGCTGGGTAGAGTAATCTTGTTTGTAGGGTTTTCTCCTTCATCACTTTAAATATGTCCTGCCACTCCCTTCTGGCTTGCAGAGTTTCTGCTGAAAGAGCAGGTGTTAACCTTATGGGGATTCCCTTATGTGTTATTTGTTGTTTTTCCCTTGTTGATTTTAATATTTGTTTTCTGTATTTAATTTTTGATAGTTTGATTAATATGTGTCTTGGTGTGTTTCTCGTTGGATTTATCCTGTATGGGACTCTGTGCTTCCTGGACTTGATTGACTATTTCCTTTCCCATATTAGGGAAGTTTTCAACTATAATCTCTTCACATATTTTCTCAGTCCGTTTCTTTTTCTCTTCTTCTTCTGGGACCCCCATAATTTGAATGTTGGTGCATTTAATGTTGTCTCAGAGGTCTCTGAGACTGTCCTCAATTCTTTTCATTCTTTGTTCTTTATTCTGCTGTGCAGTAGTTATTTCCCCTATTTTATCTTCCAGGTCACTTATCTGTTCTTCTGCCTCAGTTATTCTGCTGTTGACCCCTTCTAGAGAGCTTTTAATTTCATTTATTGTGTGGTTCATCACTGTTTGTTTGCTCTTTAGTTCTTCTAGGTCCTTGTTAAACGTTTCTTGTATTTTCTCCATTCTATTTCCAAGATTTTAGATCATCTTTACTATCATTATTCTGAATTCTTTTTCAGGTAGACTGCCTATTTCCTCTTCATTTGTTAGGTCTGGTGGGGTTTTGCCTTGCTCTTTCATCTGCTGTGTGTTTCTCTGTCTTCTCATTTTGCTTAACTTACTGTATTTGGGGACTCCTTTCGCAGGCTGCAGGTTAATAGTGTCCATTGTTTTTGCTGTCTGTCCCCAGTGGCTAAGGTTGGTTCAGTGGGTTGTGTAGGCTTCCTGGTGGAGGGGACTAGTGCCTGTGTTCTGGTGGATGAGGAGGATCTTGTCTTTCTGGAGGGCAGGTCCACGTCTGGTGGTGTGTTTTGGGGTGTCTGTGGCCTTATGATTTTCGGCAGCCTCTGTCCAAAGGATGGGGTTTTGTTCCTATCTTGCTAGGTGTTTGGCATGGGGTGTCCTGCACTGTAGCTTGATGATTGTTGCGTGGAGCTGGGTCTTGGCATTCAGATGGAGATCTCTGGGAGATTTTCGCCGTTTGAAATTACGTGGAGCTGGCAGGTGTCTTGTGGACCACTGTTCTGATCTTGGCTCACCCACCTCAGTGGCACAGCCCTGACGCCTGGCTGGAGCACCAAGACCCTGTCCTCCACATGGCTCAGAATAAAAGGGAGAAAAAAATAGAAAGAAGAAGATAAAAGTTATTAAAATAAAAAATAATTATTAAGAAAAGATTTTTTTTAGTTAAAAAAAAATACGGACAGACAGAATCCTAGGACAAATGGTAAAAGCCAAGCTATACAGACAAAATCACACAAAGAAGCATACACATACACACTCACAAAAAGAGAAGAAGGGAAAAAATATATATATCGTTGCTCCCAAAATCCACCTCCTCAATTTGGGGTGATTCGTTGTCTATTTAGGTATTCCACAGATGCAGGTACATGACGTTGATTGTGGAGATTTAATCCGCTGTTCCTGAGGCTGCTGGGGGAGATTTCCCTTTCTCTTCTTTGTTCGCAAAGCTCCCGGGGTTCAGCTTTGGATTGGGCCCCGCCTCTGCGTGTAGGTTTCCGGAAGGCGTCTGTTCTTTGCTCAGACAGGACGGGGCTAAAGGTGCAGCTGATTCAGTGGCTCTGGCTCACTCAGGCGGGGAGGAGGGAGGGGTGCGGAGGCGGGGCGAGCCTGCGGCGTCAGAGGCGGCGTGACGTTGCACGAGCCTGAGGCGCGCCGCGTTCTCCCGGGGAAGTTGTCTTTGGGTCACGGGACCCTGGCAGTGGCGGGCTGCACAGGTTCCCGGGAGCGGAGGTGTGGAGAGTGACCTGTGCTCGCACACAGGCTTCTTGGTGGCGGCAGCAGCAGCCTTAGCGTCTCATGCCCATGTCTGGGGTCCGCGCTGATAGCCGGGCTCGCGCCCGTCTCTGGAGCTCCTTTAAGCGGCGCTCTGAATCCCCTCTCCTCGCGCACCAGGAAACAGAGAGGCAAGAAAAAGTCTCTTAGCTCTTCGGCAGCTCCAGACTTTTCCCCGGACTCCCTCCCGGCCAGCCGTGGCGCACTAGCCCCTTCAGAATGTGTTCACGCCGCCTGTCCTCTCCCTGCGCTCCGCCCGAAGCCCGAGCCTCAGCTCCGAGCCCCGCCCGCCCCGGCGGGTGAGCAGACAAGCCTCTCGAGCCGGTGAGTGCCGGTCGGCACCGATCCTCTGTGCGGGAATCTCTCCGCTTTGCCCTCCGCACCCCTGTTGCTGTGCTCTCCTTCGCGGCCCTGAAGCTTTCCCCCTTCGCCTCCCGCAGTCTCCGCCCGTGAAGGGGCTTCCTAGTGTGTGAAAACCGTTCCTCCTTCACGGCTCCCTTCCACTGGTGCCGGTCCCGTCCCTATTATTTGTCTCTGTTTTTTCTTTTTCCCTACCCAGGTACGTGGGGGGCTTCTTGCCTTTTGGGAGGTCTGAGGTCTTCTGCCAGCTTTCAGTAGGTGTTCTATAGGAGCAGTTCCACGTGTAGATGTATTTCTGGTGTATCTGTGGGGAGGAAGGTGATCTCTGCCTCTTAGTCTTCCGCCATCTTGAAGCTCCTCACCTTTTGGATTTTAGAATTTCATTTTTATTTTTATATTATACATTGGACTAGGTAGCAGACCTAGCTTATACTTTTAACTTTGGTAATAGGATAAAATTTTAAAAATTGTTTTGGAATATAACAATTTTATTGATATGAAAATGGCTGTGCCATTGGACCTGACACAGTGGTGAGATGAGAAAGCTGTGTGCTTGCTGACTTCAGAGCTAAGACTTTTTCCTGCTTAGAATGGCTTGGCTTGGCACGTTGAGTGTCTGGTGCGTTTACATGCCTGTGCACATGTGCGTGCTTCTTTATATGCATATCATCTATTTATTTGTTGTTAACCGAAGGACGAGCGGCCTTGGAGGAGGCGGAAAGCCTTCTGTAAGGTTTTGTCAGTGGTTGTGATGCTTACAGGCAGCAACTGACCTTCTCAGCAAAGATCTGACGTGATATTGCTTTTTGTGGGAGTATATTGATTTTCTTTCTCCTGATAAACTTTGCATATCATCTAGAGGCTTTATTAACACCTTATTGAGAGAAAACAAACATCGTTGAACACGATAGCAGACTCGTTAACTTTCAAGATTTTAGTTGTTTACTTAGGTGTAACCTAACTTTACAACTGGCGTTGTTAAATTAGCAAAGTCTACAAGTCTTATACAACCTAACAAGTTGCATAGTTATTTTATGTCCAAGCTTATATAATTATGTCCTGGATTTACATAATAAAGGGAGCCTAACGCATCAGCCCGAAAACTGAGATTCGCTAATAATAAGGCACAGATGCGCAGGTCGTGGCATGGCTCATTTACAGGTTTTTCTTATGTGCCAGGCAGAGAGTATGGTAATTATGCTCATTTGTCATGTTTTAGCTTAGAGAAAATTAAAACTATCATATTCACATTAATAATGAGATTTCTGAACGGTTGATGAGACTTAAAACTAGCAGTTGCTTCTTACAAAAGAGTCTGCAGATAACCAAGTGCGGAGCTGTTGGAGCGGGCAGGCTGAGGAGAGACGGACTGAGGATACTACGGACAGAATTTCTAGGCTCATGAGAGACATTTAGATTGATTCTAAGTGACAGTTTGTCTCTTGTAACTTGGTAACCGTGAGGACCTCTTTGATAGGGATGTAAGACGCTTATTACTAGTTTTCTCATAGATAGCAATGCCCCTGTGTCCTCAGTCCCTCTTAGTTGAAAATTTGGGTGGGTAATCTTTTGACAGGTTTATTATTTAGTGTAAATATTTATGTATTTTTATTTAATACAGAACCGTATCTGAACGTATCATTTTTCCTTTTCTGGAGGCTGATTAGAATATGTCCCCACTAACAAGCAGTGAATGTTGAAGACTTTTGACTTGGCTTTGCCTCCTGACAGCGCACTAGCACGTGCTGGTGGCGTTCAGATGCACCTGCCCTTCCTCTCTCTGCTGGCACGTGGCTTGGACAGGCAGACCGCCTCTCCTTGCTTCAGGCGGGCTTTCCCCAAGCACAGCCTAGTGAGAGATAGGAGGGTGGAGAGAGGGCAGAGCTGGGATGTTTCTCCCTTTCTCTTTGGGAGGGGTCTTTGGCAGGGGCTGCATCTTATCCATCCTCCCACCTACCCCCGTCCCCCAGTCCCCGGTGATTAGATCACCCTGTGCTAATGCTGCTAATGGCAAGGAGCTTCCTGCCCTGGTTTAGTTCTTCTGGGTTTCCACCACCTTTGCAACTAGATCTCAGTCAGCATTAAATTCTCTCAACTGAACTAGCTGGTATGGGCCCTGCTTCCCTAACTTGACCCTGACCCATGCAAATGGCCAGTTACTTCTTTAGTACAGACCGTAGATGCACTGTAACCTTATAGTGAAAACTGTGAGTCCCTTTTATTTTATCAAAAGAAAGATACGTTGCCTTTGGGGGATATTAACTAAGAAGAAGTTGGAGACTAACATGGGATTTAACTCTTTGTAAAGAGAGACCATTTTTATGTGGAAAACATGTAATTGTTAAGCAATATCTATTAAAATTGTTAACTTTAAGAAGTTCGATAAAAGTTGTTTTAAGTTTCATGATGGAAGAAGTCAGGTCTCACTGCTGTTTTTTAAGGTTTGTGAAACTAGATTGTGTTTGAGACAAGCAGGGCTTGCCAGATGTTAGTTGTAAGTTATTTTTATAGAAATTTGGAACACATTAATTTGTGTTTAGAGTTGACGATTAGCTTCTGATTATATAAGTTTTTATAAATTGGGTTCTTGGTATTAATCCAGTTCAGATTTTGCTGCTTTATTTATTCGTTTCCATACTTTTCATTTTCCCCTTTGTTTGTTAGAAACACTGGCAGCGTCTTGAGTCAGGTAGCAGAATGGAATGAGGAGAAAGAGGTAGATTCCAACAGTTGAACTGTTCACAGGTCTTTCCCTTGGTATAACATTGCTTTTTATGGGCATCATTCAGCCAGCAGGCTAGGCCTCTAAGATCTGAAAGGAAAGGATGAGTGGGTTATGATAAAATACGAGGCCTCAGCGAGAATGGAAGGAAAGAATCGTAGCCTTGTCCACAGAAATGGCAAAAATATGAGTATGTTTCTAAGAACTTAAAGAATATAACTGTTATATTTTGGATTTTCTCTTTAGTATTAATAAGGTGAAAAGCACATTATAGTACTAAATAACATTTAACAGGGTCACATTTTAAACCCAAGCACATTTTTTAAGGTCTTACTCTGGGATTATTTTTTTTTTCATTTTTTAAAATAGTTCACACTATCATTTGGGGGAAAAAAAAATCCTGGCCAATTACTGTCATAGATTTTAGCTCCATAGCTAATTAGGGCCTCCCAGAACTGAGTATATGGATCCAAGTGAAGTGAGCCAGCCAGTGGGAACTGCAGCTCCTGGTTAGGTGCAGGAATTCATTTCATTTAATGGGACTGGATTTGTTTGGTTTTCTTTCTTGTTTTTTTTGTAGCTGATTTTACCTGTGAGATGGCATTTGTGAAAGATGGGTGGGTCCCTTTGAGATTCTTTATTTACCCACATAAGGATCCTATATTTCCTTCACTAGAATTGACAGATGTCCCTGCCCTCAATGAACAAGAAGTTTTCTCTTCTGCACCCATAGGGCACTATATCCCTGGTGGTATAGAAGTAACTTTGCTTGTCAAACCCGGCACCCACTGGAACTAGAGTAATGCCACCTCAAGCAGCCAGGCCCTGGGGCGCAACCGCTGTCATCTGGCCCAGAGTGAGCTGTTCCCTGGGTCCTTGTGGGAATCAGCTGGTGTCATGCCCCTGATGGCCAGATCTCACGGTGGTGTCAGCTTTCTGACCACACTGCTTAGACCCTGGCTAGAAGATTTTTCTGGCTTTGGCATCCTTGATTTTTTAATCTGAACAATCAAGAGAAAAACATCATAGAAAGCAGAATTCATAGACGATTACTCCAAAAGAATCATGCAGCTGTGTGTGAGATGACAACTCTACATAAGCAAGTTGAAATACCCAAGGTAGAATTTTTCAGCAAGGTTTTTCTTACTTCTGTTGTGTTTTGCTTTATTGTTTGTGTGTTTTGAACGCAGCCTGCAAATATCAGAAAGATTTTGAAAGTGCTAATGACCCATTGATTGTGCAGGACAGGAAATGATCAGCTCGTTCTGTTGATTAGTCTGTGGAAAAGGTGTTGTTACTATTGGCAGACACTTCTCCAGGGTTCTCTCAAGTTTCTGCACAACTTGTGAGGGAGCACTAACTACCCTTTTTTTCTGGATAATCTTTTCAAGGAAATTGTATAGCAAACAACCTGGAAAATAATGATAGTATCTCTCTCTAGAGTAAAAGGTGGACCTGCTTATTGTTCAGTATAATAAACACAGTGTCTCCCTTTAGGACAAAGGGAAAGTTGGCTTACAGGTCCTTATAAAAGATCTGGGTTCCCTAAGCTCAGGGTCCTCAGCTGTGATGCAGAAACCCCCCAGCTAGCTTGGCCTGGCCACTTCATCTCCTGGGAGTTGGGATGCAGAGAAACTGACATCATCATGATGTCCATACTTCATTCTGCCTGGGCTCTGAGCCATGCAGTTTTTTTGTCTCATGTCTTCTGCCAGCATCCCTGAGACGGTCTGTTAGCTTGCAAGCTGGGCAAAATCTCGGACCCTCCACCAGTTTTGCTACTCTAGCACCAGAAAAGAACCTCCTTTCACAAAAACTGGTGGAGAAGGCCCGGAAATTCACTGATGACTGATACATATTTAATATACAGAGTTGGTAATTTGTATTTTAATTCTATCACGCCATGTGAATTACTGGAATTTTCCAAACATTTGTAACTTATTATACCATTGTTTGTAAAATCCCTACCTCCATTAAAAAGGATTTTGCCTTTTATCTGACTTTTAGCTGGTGTTAGAGCAGTATGTGATTTGTTAGCTGAATGTCTACCAGTAGCTTTCTGCAAGCTAAGAAAAAATATAAATACTATTTATCTGTATATGAAATATCTTCTTGATAGTCCAGCCAACTCAGCCATTTTGGAGGAATTACTTTTCGTTATGAGTGAGCATTTTTTTCATATCTGCAAAAAGCAGTCACAGCTAGCTCTGTGTATTTCACAAGGATCAGTCATGTCCTCCAGACGTCTTGTTTTGATAGTCAAGGTTTGCCTTAACTCTTTTTCATAATACCCTTGAACTGACCTTTGAAGGATGTATATCATTTCAAAAAATTGAGTGAAAAGGGTGGCATTCCATGTTAAAAGAGAAAACAAAAACAGTCAGTATGATTTCCGTGCTGCTTCAAGGGAAGCCACGTTGCACTTTACAGACGTGCCTGACGGGCTCCCATCAGCTGTACTGCACACCCCACCCATCATAGCGGGACTGTTGGCACACCCTCATCTTCTGGGCTGAGGACTGCAGGCTGGCAGGTTGGCTGCTCTGTCACTTGCCCCAGGTAGGAGGGGTTCTGGCTAGCTAGCAGCTATACCATCTGGAATTGATGAGACACTTGTTCTTAAGAACAGCCTGGGTTCATAACTCCTGGCTTGAGGACATTTCTCTGCACACTCCAGATTTTTAAGAGTAACATATTTTCCCTGAGACATGACATTATTTTCACATGTGATAAACAAGGTCTGCTACAGCCACTGTCTTCCGAAAGAATAAGTAGAGTTTACTCCCTTTACCGCTAATGTTGCTGTAACTCAGTGGTTCTCAAAAGTGTGGTCCGCAGAGCAGTAGTAACAGCATCACCTGGAAACTTGTTGGAAATGCAAATCCTTGGCCCCGTGTCAGAACACCTGGGGTAACTCCCAGCGATGTCTAGTTTAACAAGCCTGGGTGATTCTGATGCCCACTGGACTTTGACACCCACAGGTGTGGCTCGCTGTGCCTCAGGTCAGAGGAGGAGGAAGTTAGTTTGGTTACAAGCAGGGAAAGGACAGATTAAGAGTGGTGGTGTCAGATGTATAAAGAAACACTGGTAGCATTTATTAAGTAAATCTATTGATTTTTTTTTATTTAAGAAAATATATCTAATGCTTGTGCTGTATACTGTTAGGATACAAATGTGAATAAGACATTCCACAGATCTCTCAGGGTCTTTTGGTTGGACAATCTATGCCTGCAGGCAAAATCCAAGTTGCTACATGTTTTTGTAAATAAAGTTTTATTAGGACACAGCCACATCCATTCATTTGCATATGGTCCATGGCTGCTTTTAGACAATAATGCAGAGTCGAGCAGTGCAACAAAGACCATATGGCCCGCCAAGCTGAAGACATTTAATATGTGGTGCTTTAATAGAAGTTTGCTGACACCAGGTCTAGTGTTTAAAGGGAAAATACTTTCTATATCCCAGTAGTTATACACAAATGGAGCTGAGGATTAAGTGTATATGCAAGGGGTCTTCTGTCCTCCAGTGTTAATTTGTACAGAAGTTTTGCAGTGGCACACAATTTAGCTTCATGGATGTTATTACCATGGAAGCTGTACAGACTGTTTGACAAGAAGCAGAGTACTTACCTGTCAAACACTTTGGTGTGTGAGAGGGAAAAGGGGTATGTGAAAAATACAGAAATAACAGAAGATGAAAATAAGAAAAACAAAAAATATTTTGTTTGAGAAGGGAGAATACTATCAATCAAAAGATGTATCTTGGGAATTCCCTGGCGGTCAGAGGTTAGGACTTCACACTCTCACTTCCTAGGGCCAGGGTTCAGTCCCTGCTTGGGGAAGTACGATCCCACAAGCTAAGATAAAGGAGTGTGTGGCAGGACAGGGCTGGGAAATGAACTAAGAAGGAAAGAGGTGCGGGTTTAGAACATTCCTAACTGCCTGGCAGGGGGTGGGCAGGTGAGACTCCCAGGGAATCCTGGGATGCCAAAGGGGGCAGAACGAGGGGAGAGGCACACTCTGCTCCCCCATAAGTCTGCAATATTAGCATGCTTGTCAGTAGTTGAGATTGCTAGATTTCTTACCCTGCACTATATTCTTGCTGCTAACTGACCAACTGTGCGGTGATCCTGTAGAAAAAGCACTGAGTTTCCCTTTAAGAAGCCTGGGTTACTTCCTGGATTCACCTCTGACTGTCTGACTTTGGGCAAATCACCTCGTGGCTCAGGGTCTCCTCTTCCTCATTTTCGAGATGCTGTTTCAGGCTTCCTCCTGCATCCACACTGTGTTATTTTACCAGACTCACTTCTCACCGAGAGGTGAGCTAGGGGCACACACAGAGTGTTCCCCCAGCAACCTGGCTGAAAGAGAAAAAGAAGAAAAGACTAGCAGACAATTGGACCCTTCTAAAAAGAGGACTTGTTGAATAGTTTGGCACAAGGGCATTAGTTTCCCTCAAAAGAGTTGATGTTGATTTATTTCAGACTCACACCTAATGATAGATCTCTTCTCTTCCTGAAGAGGTTCTTTACTGTGAAAATGTTTAGAGGGGGAAATGGCGAGCCGGATTCCATGTCAGTGATCGTATTTCTCATTCTTTCAGGAATTTTTCTTTAAATGTGGAGCACACCCGACCTCTGACCAGGAAACGTCAGTAGCTTTGAACCTGATCACAACAAATAGTCGAGACATCACCTGCATAACATGTATGGACATCAGGTAAGGATCTGAAAACACTGTCACTCTCAACATCTGGCTTTCTCAACTTCTCTGAAAACAATAGGTAATTAAAGTCACTTTTTAATTTTTCAAAGGAGAAATCGGAAACATTTTTCTATAAGTCAGAATGCAGCCCACCAGCCAGTATTTTAGGACCTTCCATTAAAGTTGATAAAGATGGCATTAAAATATGTAGTGTTGATCATATTATCTTACTAGGAGCATTGCCTCTGTGTTTCCTGCTGTTAAGCTGTGACCTTTATATTAATAACTCACAACATCTTTCTAAGGAAATGAACCACCTCCCAGATACACAAGGAGACAATTGCTGGAAAAATAATATTGTCTCCTGCAAGAAAAATTTTCCTGTCATTATTTTTTGGGGGTTTTATAAATAAAAGCTACTGTATTCATACACAGTTAGATTTAAGTGTGTGTGTAACTAACCACTTGATTGAATAAGGCCGCCTCTCATATCAGGCAGCAGAGGAATGCCCTCTCTGTAGGTTAGAGAAAACGACTATTTCTCCTTATGTTGACAGATTCATGCATAGGGATGTCATTAAAGCCTGCATGAGGACACCCCAATATTCTGCATTTGTATTTTGCTGATTGTTGTGTTTTTTTCTTGTTAATGCTTTATTTTTTATTTTAGAAATAATTAACTTAAAGTGTTAGAAATTCTATCCTCATGGTTAATAAGATTTTGGTTTAATTCTTTCCAGTATCTTGGGTATGCCTGAACATTTGCATGTCTGTATGGTGCGTGTGTGTGTGTGTGTGTGTGTGTATGTACATATGTGTGTGTGTGTGTGTGTGTGCTATACGTAATTGTATATAGAGTTTTGTATGTGGCTTTTTCCATTTAACATGGTAGCATGATAAGATTTCCCTGTCATGGAATATTACATGAAAACACATTTTTATAGGTACCTAAGATTCCATCATATTGTTGCTTTAATTTGCACTTCCCTGATGACATATGATGTGGAACATCTTTTTATACGCTTATTTGCTATTTGTATGTCTTCTTTGGTGAGGTGTCTGTTATGGCCTTTGGCCTATATTTTAATTAGATTGTTTGTTTTCTTTTTGTTGAGTTGTAAGTGTTTTGGGTATATTTTGGATAAGTCCTTTATCAGATGTGTGTTTTGCAAATGTTTTCTCTCAGTCTGTGGCTTGTCTTCTAATAATCTTGACATTGTCTTTTGTACAGCAAAAGTTCTGAATTTTAATGAAGTCCAGCTTGTCAATTATTTCTTTTATGCCTTGTGGCCGTGGTGTTGTATCTAAAAAGTTGTGCCATGACCAAGGTCATCTAGGTTTTCTCCTATGTCATCTTCTAAGAGTCTTATGGTTTTGTGTTTTATATGTAGGTCTGTGATCCATTTTGAGTTAATTTTTCTGAAGGGTGTAAGGTCTGTGTCTAGGTCCATTTTTGCATGTAGATGCCCCATTTTTCCAGCATTGTTTGTTGGAAAGAATATCTTTGCTCCATTGTATTGCCTTTGTTCTTTTGTCAAAGATCAGGGTCTATTTCTGGGCCCTCTGTTCTGTTCCACTGATCTCTATGTCTATTCTTTCACCAACACTACACTATCTTGATTACTATAGCTTCATAGTAAGTCTTGAAGTCAGGTAATGTCAGTCCAGCTTTGTTTTTTCATTCAATATTGTGTTGACTATTTTGGGTCTTTTCCTCTCCAATTAAACTTTAAAATCAGTTTGTTGATATCCATAAAATAATGCTGGGATTTTGATTGGAATTTCATTGCATGTATACATTGATTTGGGAGGAACCCACAACCTGATAATATTGAGTCTTCCTACCCACAAACATGGAATACCTCCATTTATTTAGTTCTTCTTTGATTTCATCAATCAGAGTTTTGTAGTTTTCGTCATACAAGTCTTATTTCATATTTTGTTAGATTTATACCTAAGTACTTCAAATTTCAGGTGCCAATGTAAATGGTGTTTTTATTTCAAATTGCACATATTCATTCTTGGTATATAGGAAGGCAATTGACTTTTGCATGTTAACCTTGTACCTTGCAACCTTGCTATAAGTGCTTATAATTTCCAGGATTTTTTTGTGGATTCTTTTGTATTTTCTGCATAGATGATCACGTCATCTGTGAACAAAGACAGTTTTTTGTCTTCCTTTCCAATCTGTATACCTTTATTTCCTTTTCTTGCCTTATTTCATTGGCTAGGACTTACAGTATGATTTCGAAAGGAATAGTGAGAGAGCACATCCTTGTCTTGTACCTGATCTTAGTGGGAAAGTTCAAGTTTCTTACATTAAGTATGACATTAGTTGTAGATATTTTGTTGCTAGAGTGTATGAAGTTCGGGGAGTCCCCCTCTTATTCCTACTTTACTGAAAGCGTTTATCATGAATGCATGTTAGACTTTGTCAGATTTTTTTTCTGCATCTATTGATATTATCATGTGATTTTTCTTTTTAGTCTATTGATGTAATGGATTACATTAATCCATTTTTCAGTGTTGAATCCGCCTTGTAAACTCTAGGATAAATCCCACTTGGCCATTGTGTATAATAGTTTTTATACATTTTTAGATTTCATTTGCTATATTTTGTTGAGGATTTTTCTTCTGTGTTCATGAGAGATATTTGTCTGTAGTTTTCTTGTATTGCCTTTGTCTGGTTTTGATATTAAGGTAATGCTGGCCTCCTAGAATGAATTAGGAAGCATTTATCCTGCTTCTATTCTCTGAAATAGTTTGTAGACAATTGGTAGCAAGGTACGAATTTTATTTATTTTTGTGCTTACAAACATGTACTTTTGTATAAAAAGAGGTTGTCATTTTTCATCTACCTTCTTAATAATAATTCTCTCTTTTTATGATTCTTTACAAGTGTATAATAACATATTCCAGGAACTCCAATGCCATTAGGCTAATTTTTCGACCTAGCAATGTAAGAATCTCTTAAGCCTTCAGTTTCCTTATAAAATCCAAGAATTGAAGTAGGGAATCTGTAAGGCTCTGACTGGTTCTGAAGAAGTGCAAAAGGTAGAAACAGTCCTTGTTCACAGCCTATAAATCAATAGTATCATTTGAGAAAGCACTTGTTTGTGGTCCTGTCTTCTGACAGATGCAGAAATAAAAAATGAGGTTTTCAATGATACTGGCCTCCAAATGACACATATGTGGTTGTAATATGTAGAAAAATGTATAAGATAAATGTGCTATTCATTTTCAGATGTTAGGCTTAAATTTTAATTCAGGTACGTGATTTGTGTCTTTTGAGTTTATATTGTATATAAAATATTTTCCTGTCTCTTAAAGAAAAAAGCAAACTATTTGAGGGCTAAAACGTCCTGAGGTTTTGTGTGAGCCATCAGGTTCCCATCTGCCATCCAGCCTTGCGGTCCCCACTCCTTATTTACAGTAGTGGCTTGATCTTCATCCAATTGAGGTTATCAGTTGATAGTCTTAGGTTTATGAGTAAATAGTGAATCGAGCCAAAAGCAAAAACTTGAGCCAAAACCAGAAATTACAGCACTTGAAGGTATAATAGCTGTGCTGTTAAGTATTTACAATAGAAATTATATCAGAAAAGTTCAACACATCCCTCGATACCTCAATTGCACTCAGGAATAACAATATTCAGCCACAAAAAAATGACGCGGGCAATGCCGAAGTAAGATTGTATTCCTTCCCCAACCAGTATGTATATCTTGGGGCTCACCCTGATATCAGGTAGCTTCGGGGGAAAACAGTATTTCTGCACCGTGAATCTTACTTTACAGAATGAGCCTTCTTAAAATTTAAAAATATAAAATTTGAAAACATAACAAAATAGAAAAATTATTACCATGATATCGTTCGGCAAAAAGAAAAAAATCACCACCCTCCTTCCCTAGCTTTGCTTCTTCTAAAGCTGCCTAGTGCGTCCCTGTACTTTTCACCTTTATTCATTATTCCTGGTTTCCAAAACTGAAGACAGACTAAAAAACAACCATGTTTATAGTCAAAATTTCACCTTCCAGAAACATGTTCCATAGTCCACTTCCCAGTAGGACATTACATCTAAGAAGCACTACTACCTTGTAATTTTCCTTAACTCTTCCAATAAAGTCTTATGTTTTCGATGTCATTGTTGTTTGATATAAATGTTTTTAAATAATTTTCTTGCTTTCAAATTTGTGTTAAGGTTCATTCAGCCTACTGAAGCAATGCCTTGGATTGCGCACTTAAAAGATTTACTTGGGCTTGGAGATTAGTAAAGGTTTATCTGAAAGTCTGTTTGGACTTGTTCTTGGTGTTCCTGGGGGAGAGTGATTTGACTATGATTTGATAGTATTTTGGTATGAATTCATTTGTTGATTTAACAAAGAGAGATGAGCAATGGGTATCTTAGTTATGTTCCCTTTGAATGCATTTGTTATGTCTACGCTTCTCTTGTCAATTCTATATAGAAGTTCCTTTTATGTTGCTTAATGGCTATCTTCTATCAGCTTTACCCTTTCTTGACATTTTGGTGTCAGATGGAAACGTATGATTTGATTCATCATCAGGCTCTGAAGAGCATTGTGAGAGACTACAGGTAGACTCACATAGGATTTAACTGAAATCTTTTTTTTTTATTGGAGTATAATTGCTTTACAATGTTGTGTCAGTTTCTGCTATACAGTGAAGTGAATGAGCTGTATGTGTACATATATCCCCTCCCTCCTGGACCTCCCTCCCACGCTCCCCCACCCCACCCATCTAGGTCATCACAGAGACTTTTTCAGTAAGTGGCTTTATTTCTGTAATGGAAAAATCCTTGAAATTTTGTGTGTGTGTTTGTGTCATAGCAGCAGTGGTATTCTTTGAGCATACAGATCTATATATTTCTCCTATCTGACCCAAATAGTATGTATACTCCTAGGTAATGTAACATGCCAGGAACAAAAAATACTTCCCTTTAAGTATGGGAGTATCTTGGAGTGTCCATCTTACATAGCATTCTAGAGAAAGGTAAATCAGAATACCAAATTGATAGTAGAATAAACAGGAGTACCTTCTGTAGTAGAATGGAATATCATAACTTTTTAAGACGAAAGAGGAAACTTCAAAGATATGTCTTCTAGCTTGAAACGAGTAACTTCACACTGTGCCCAGACCCCATTGGAGTAAGATCTCTCTACTTAAGCTGTGAGATTCTTTCCTGAAAAAGTGTGGCACACCTCAGTCTGATCCAGTCTTGAGGGAGAGCTGCTATAAACCCTTCCAGAAAGGAGAATCCTTCATGTGGGTAGAGCCTTACATTAAGGCAATTGCATTGCCTCCTTTGAAATTCGAAGGTGGTGCTTAATGACTTGTAATTCTTTAATTTCAAATTCTTTGAACGTCTATCTTACATATGAAGAAGTTGAGGCTAAGACATTTAAAAAATTACACCTGGTCTTACCACGAGGAACTGGCTGAACCAACCCACACATCAAGGCCTGTGTGTTTTTCTCTCATCACACCTTACCCCCCGCATGGTCCCAGTTTTCTCTGGACAGTAAAAGGCAAGCTATCTGGTGAGGCTGGAAGGTAGGTTTGCATGTGAAAAGGAAAATACTAGCAGTAAAGTGAAATACAAAGACAATATAAACACCAGTAAGAGTTGAAGAAAACAGCTGTATACATGCCTGTCCACTCTAAGTTGTAGGCTGCTAGAAGGATGAGGTCCAAGCTTGACTGATGTGCAAACCTGACTGATGCTATTGATACAATGTCCTGCACAAGTCTTTGCATCCAAGAGATTTACATAAATATTTGCTGGTTTGGATTAAAGTAAACCTGTTTTATTCAGTGTGACAAACAGAAAACAAATTCTTTTTGTGTGGAACTCTCTACTTTTAAAAATCCCTTCTGAATCTAATGGAATTGTCCAAACTGAGTTAAACAAAATAAATTAATCAGAAATCAGTAGAGAGTTTTAAGGCACTATTAGAAATAAGGGAGAAAGCCAAATTTCAGAGTCCTACTAGTAGGAGATAGATTACTCAGCTATATTGTTTGGGGTCAGTTACTTATAAAAACAGAAGAAGTATTTTGTCAGCATTGAGACTTTGAAATGTGAGCCATGTCAGTTTTAATGTCAGTCAGTGACCTTCATTTCTCCTGCAGTGAACCCTGTAGATTTCAGATCCAAGTGGCTGCATCAGCGGGGTTTCCTGGAGATGGTACAGGTGCTTGTGCATGAAATTCACAAGCCTCACCTTTTCATTTAACTGTCACTGCAGGTGCACAGCAGCCCCCGCTGGCACTACTAGGACAATATTGCAAATCCTTCTGGACCAATTTCGTAACTATTAAGGTCAACCTTCCATGTTGTAAGCGTCTGGATTTTAAGCAGTTCATTTTCTGATGGTGGATGTTAAGAAGCGGCTGTATTCCTAAAGTATCCAAGTGGCCCTCACTAGGACTTTGGTGACAGCCGACCATTACTTTTAAGGTCCATTTTCATTGGAAATAAATGCCCACAGAGTCTTTAAAGAGCTAATTTTGCTTAGAAAAATATTGTAAGTGACTTGTGCATTTGCTTTTAATTGCAACTTTATCCTTATAATTAGCAATTCATTATAAGCTTGTGGAGGGAAAGAAATTATGTGTATTGCAAATAATATTTGCACTGATTCTTATCCTCAGAAAATTTAAACTGCTGGGATATTTCTTATTGGTAAGCAATGATATCATCTACCTCACCCTCTATATACACCATCTACGTAGTTCTTGTTTCCCATGACATTTAGAATTAGGTATTTGCAGATTTGTCCTTTGTGGCTTCACAGCTTGTAGAGCTATTTGCAACCAAATAAGCAATAGTCTCAATAACCTAGAGAACAGACAAGTTATTTATTGAAGTAAGGGTCATGATGTGTTGATTCTGTTTCTTGTTAATTTGACAAATTCTATGTCAAAGAAAACATGGCCTCAATTTTGGCATCTAAAGTACACTGGGAATGGAATTTCAAGGGTTTCTAGGTCTAGACGTAGATTTTCACAGCACTAAGGGCTGCTTCATGTGCTGTTGTGACAGTCCTTACACCATCACACCCACACATTGATGTGCAGAAGTGTGAACACAGAAGCCAGCATCCTATAATATCAATATCATGGGCAAAGCAATTTTATTCAGAAGTCTATTGTCTTTAATGCCTCCTTCTCTTATAGAGAGAACTTAAAAGTCAATCTGTTCATGCAACAGGTATTTATTGAGCTCATCTGTGACTCAAGGAACTGTTTCAGGGGCTTCAAGCTGAGATAAACATGTTTTTAAGTCGGATGCAGGGAGAGCCAGTGCCAGCTGCACAGGCTTGTAGATGAGTAGCGTGGTGGAGATGGGCTCATCCAGGCAAGGCAGAACTTGACATTGCAACTTCAGTGCATTCTCGGTGTCATTGCTATGAAACAGGGACCCAAACTTAGCTCTTTAGGCCAAGATTTCCCAGTGATTTTTTTCACTTGACCAAGACAACATTTTAAAAATACATAGGATAATTTGCTATCTTACATCCAGCCAGCTAGATACTGACATTACCTGCTATGCTGAAGCCCTTCCTCCTTTCATGTCACCCTGGAAAGAACCTTGACCCTTGACCCCAAAACTAAACTCTGACACCTGGTGCTGTCATTACCCGTCTCCATCCAGTTCCTCCTCCTGAGCGATTTTGTTTAAAATGTATGTTTGTATTTTTTTTAACTAAAAAAAACAAAAACAAAAAAACGGGTGCCTAAAGTCTTCTTCAGTTGTAGTGTGACTAAAACATTTAAAATTGTTAATGCCTCCAATGGATGTTTCTCTACAGATCATAATATTTTAACTGAGAAAACCTACCTCTACTGGCAGCAAGCTCAGAGAAGATTTTGATAAAGTAATCTCAATTCTAACATGTTTTTAATTAAAATGAGCAAATATTTCTGACAGAATATTATCCCAAGTACTGTTTTTTGCTCCACTCAGAGAACCTTTCTTTGACAAGTATTTTTACAAAACAGAACTCGCCAAATAAGTTATTTTTATTTATGCATATTTTGAAAGTTCTACCACATTTAGATGCAGCAAAATCAGTTTTCTCAATTCCACTTCTTTGTGATATCAATATGGAAACTACAAATTAAAAATAGGAGTTTCACTGAAAAATTCTTCCCACCAATTGAAATATTCCAAAAGTTCAGTTATAGATTTCAGAATGGAAATCCAGTATATCATTTGAGTTCTCATCATTTAATCTTAATCAGTTTCCCCCCTACTTTTACAGGGATTAGTTTCAATGTCTTCTCGCAAACCTTTTCCAGTGATTTTTTGTTACTTGAGGCTTCAAAAGCTGAAGATTTGGGACATTCATTAGTTGAATACTTTGATTAACGATTGCTAATTGATTTTGAACAAAATGCAAACAAATTTAGAAGACTCTTGTAAAGTAGTTAGTACTATTGTAGTGTAGGGGAGGAAAAAAAAATACTTTCCTTCTACCCTTCTAGGTTCTCCAGCTGGGGTTCTGACAAAAGACACAATAAAAAGAAAAGAAAGAAATGTATTAGCACATGCAACACACATACACATGGGCGTACCCAGAGATGAGTAACTCAAACAGATGGTTAGAACTTGGGCTTCTGTAGCCCCTTAGCCGAAGAACAATAAATTTGTGGAGAAGCGACAAGACGAAGGAAAAAGACATTGAACTTCTACGGGAACAGATTGTGGGAGGGTGAATATATGGTGGAGCTAATGAAAGGTAAGGACTAGTAAGTAAAGTTTGCTGTATAGACTCCTGTGGTGCCCTCTGGGCTGATAAGTGTCTAAAGTTGTCTCCAGTGATTAACTTCTGTCCTTGATAGAGAGGGGAGGGGGATACATTGACAAATGTTTGTCCTGCTTTTAGGCAAATAAGGGAGGGCAGAGAGCTTTTCTTATGTCTGCTCCCTCTCAATCGGCTTCAGCTCAAAATAATTCTTATGCCAAAGTGACACATTTTGGGTTGGCATATTTTGCCACCCTTCAGTTGACACTAGACTTGATTTACAAAGTAGTTTTTTCAAGGCTGAAACTTGCCTAAAAGTTGGACTGATAATGAGCTGTAGAGAGACAACGGAGATGCTTTTGTATCCAAAGTCTGTTTTGTCACAATTTTGTGGTTCAGTTACTGTCTTTATAAAAATATTTGTAAATTTTAACAACTACAGCTTCTGCTTTGATTGGTAGAATATCACAGCTTGTTTGAACACAATTATGAGTTAGATGCATCCCATGATTACTTCCAAGCATGTTCCACACATTCCTAAATTTAATAAGGACGTTGTTTTTAACCATAAGGCTGTATTCCACTGAAATATATATTCACATCATCACTTTAAGAACATATTGAGTGGAACTTTTAAACTGAATTTGCACTAGAATTCACAATAAATTCAGATATTTCACCATCAAGAGAATAAATTTCCAAACTCTTTACTTTGAGTCAGTGAACTACGTGAAAAGAAAAACGGAACAATTATTGGATTTAACAGGTTTTCCATTTTTATTAGACAGTGACACTGACAGAAAACTATTCAGTTTAACTCCTTATGAAGTTCTTCTGGTAAGCAAGCTAACACTGACAGCTATCACTTAACTTTTTGTATATGCACAAGAAAACTTGGAATCAAAACTGAGTAAATTAACTTAGTCATTTGATCTAAACGAAAAGTCACACTTCACTGAATAATATGTAAATGTACCTTCAGAGCTGCATGTGTGAAATTGAATTCTTTGTGCATAGTATTCTTAAAACAACTACAGACTCTGTAGTAGATGCTGATGCTTCTTCAGTAGGTTTGTGTCTCTAGTCTTTGGTCAGTGATATTTTAAAAGTCCCTCTGGTAGATAGAAAATGTTGACTAATACCTAGGCAACTTAAATAGTCATCATTAACTTTCTTGAGAAATAGAAATTCTGTACTGCAATATTGTGATTTATAATAAGAAATATTTGTTCTCTGTCCCCCATCAGAGCCCCTAAAACCTTTGGAATTTCCTAAGTGCTGAGAGCAACAGTGGTGCCTTTCATTATGTTAAGGAGGTTACTTTGGGTTGCACCTGAGAATGGGGGCTGGTTGCCGGGGGAACCAACCTTTGTGATTAGAGGGTTGGAACTTTCAGTTCCAACTTGCCCACATACCTTGCCTTTGCTTCTCTTCCACCTGGCTGTTCTGAGTTCTATCCTTTCATAATAAACTGGTAATCTAGTATGTAAAATATTTCTCTGAGTTCCGTGAGCCACTCTAGCAAATTATTGAAACTGAAGGAGGGGTCATGGACCTTCCCATCTATAACAGTGGGTCAGAATCCCAGGTGACAACCTGGAGTTGCAGTTGGCATCTGAAGGTGGGAGGGGGTAGTTTTGTAAGGCTGAACACTTAATTTGCAGAACCTGATGCTATCCCCTGGTAGATAGTGTCAGAAACGAACTGCAGGTCCCTTAGCTGGTGTCGGATCATTGTTTGGTGGTGGTGGGAAGCCTCCACACATTGGCATTAGTATTAGAATCTTATGTACTTAACATGTACTTCTTTTAACATATTAACCTATTAAACTACTTCTTTTAACATATTACTGTTGGAAGGGTTTATTCCAAAATAAGTAACTGATACCAACAATCACAGTAAACAATTGTTCTAGATTTGTAATTAATAAGTGACAAAAAGCCCTGCAGCAGAAGCCTTCTGACTACTTTTCCGTGGTCTCTATACTGTCTGTCTTCTATCTGTACATACTTCATGTAGAGTGAACCTATAAATTCCTACAATTTCCATTGATCCCACCAACTGTTGGCCTGGTGGCTTTGTGCATCTCTCAGACTTCAGACCAGTCCCAGCACAGACGGACACATGTACTTCACATGCTCTAGATGAGACAGTGGTAGAGAACACAGAAGTACGTGTGTATGTGTACCCAAACCAGTCCAGCTTATTGAATGTAGCTGATAATAATACTACTACTTTGAATAATGACAAATCTAGAATAAACACTAAATCAGACAGGATGCACAGACAAAAGCAAATATTGGGATTGTCTTGGGTGTATCTTGTCGTATCATCCTCCTATGTATGCCTCTGAGACCAGGGGTTCCGTGGCTCCACATTTGGTAACCCGAGCACCCAGAGACCATAGGAAGGATATATAACACTAGCACATCACTTCTTACAGGTAAACACCTGTGAGCTGAGACCCAAAAGTCACACTTGCAACCCTATCCCTCCTCCTTTCCAAGGTCATGTGTCACTGTTTATTGGGAGATAAATATGAACTTGAATATGAAAAAGAATGAAATGGGAGGGGATGGTGACAGCCCAGAGAGGGCTCAACTTTCATTAAGCTCCACCCTTCAGCCTGAGTTGCTGCTAGCCTCATTCTCCAATTCTGGCATGCAAGATGAAATCATAACGTTTCCCAAAATTTCACATAACAAATCTGTCTCTCTCTTCACTAGATTAACCCCAAGTTGTGATGCTAGAACCACTGGGGTTTGGGGAGGGCCCAGTATAGATAATAATAATTAGTGTTATACACAAACAAGGGCGTATGACAGGGTATCCCTGCATCGTTCTCCATGCTCATTAGTGAGAATCCCCAACGATAAGTGAATTATTCTTTTTGTTCCTAAACATTAGAAAAGCAGCCTGCCTACCGGGTAGGTAAGGGGTTGGCATTTGGTTTTCTTACGTCCACAGGCTGACTGATTCCTTGTTCTGACAAAGACACTTTATTCCAAGCAAGACAGATTGACTTTCTGTCCCCAGTGAGCAGCAATCCTTGATTGTTCCAGCATGCCCCCTGTGCTAACAGTAACTAATCCCCATTCCACCTCACTTTCACATTTAACTTAAAGCTCATCTCTTTCAGAATACCTCTTCTGGGGAAGGCTTTTCCTGTTTGTATCACGCTCGCAAGTACAGAAATATGTACAGACCATTAATCCAAGAGTTATTTACAGACACGTATTATTGCATAAGTGGTCTTAAAGCATTCCCTAAGTTCTTATATCCTTACTGCAGAATTTATCCCCGAGAGCTAAAGGAGAGTTAGTCTGCTTCTTCCTTCTTCGCCTCCCATTTTCCCTCTTTTTTTTCATATTTAAGATTGTGGGGTCTTTAGTTTGACTCCAATGGCCTTCCCGACTCCTGAGGTGCGCGGGTGGTATAGTGGTCCCGGGCGCTTTCTTTGAAGACAGACTGTGTGGATCCAAAATGCGGCACTTTCCTCCTCACCCCGTCTTTCCAGATGAGAAGAGTGACTCCTCGTTTTCACAGAGTTACTGTGAGGATTAAGTGCGTCAAGCCTTGCAATTTCAGCTTCAGATGGTGAGTTCCAAAGTTCTAATTTCTGAAGCCTAGATTTTACGATCCCTACCCCATTTCCTCAGAGAAAGTAGAAATAAATGCATTACACTTCACAAAAGGTGTGCAAGTGTGTAGGTGGCACCATCGGGTGCAGACAGCTCCAGGAAGGGGGTCATCAGGACAGGCTTTGCCTCCTGAATCCACCAGCATTTGATTGTCTGACTTGGGGCACATCAGTTATTTTGACCTTCATTTCCTAAACTTGGTTAATTCCTGAGGTGGTGTTAAAATCAAGTAAGTTAATTTCTATGAATACGCTTTGAAAATTTTAGATCTCTACCCAAATGCAGCACATCAGTTGTAATGATTATTATTAATAATCCTTTTCCCCTTGGGGAAATATATGCACATAAATAGTTATTTTAGAAATGAAACATTAATCCAATCGGGAATATCTGGCCCTAAGTCTCCACTCAGAGGAAATATTTTGAGTTTCGAGGGCAAAAGAATTTTGATATTAACGGGAGGAATTTTGTGGGCATATGATTGTATAAAAAGTGATTGTAAAAGAAATTGGGCCTTGGTGACCAAAATATATTTGGGAAGGATAAGACTTCTTTAATAGGATAGCTTTAGAAATTTTAGTAGATTTAACATCTTAAATGTGGCTACTGTAAAAGCTGTGACAGGGGACATGTAGCACGTTGAGTTCTTCAGAAGCAGAAATTGAAACAGAAGTTGATGTGTAAGATTTTTTTACTTATTCATTAGAGACCAAGGCCTGTGAAGGGGAAAGGGAAGGTACGAGTTTGGCCAGCTGCATGGGGCGCTCTGGAGTGAGTGTGACCCACAGAGCGCCCAGGGCTGAGTCGGACCGAGCCTTCAGCTCCTGCCTTGCCCAGCCTCACGGCATTGCTGCTGGACGGTCACTGACACAGATCCTGGAGGAGCTGAGGGCTGGGCGCACCTGCTGACCGCACGCCCTGCAGCTGGGCAGCAAGTCCTTTGAAACGGGATCTACGTGGTATCACTCTGTATTCCCTACAAGCCATAGACAAGAGGCATGAAAAGAACCTGAGAATCCTGAGAAGAGTTATTTAGGACAGTATTAGAAAGTAGAGTGTACAATACGTATTTCTGGACAAGAATTAACAAATATAATCACATTTAACCTATTCTGGTAATTGCTGTAATGTGATTACCAAGAACTTACTCCATTCAGTGGAATAATATACAGTTTTGAGAGCAGAAATAGTCTGAACTACCATATTCCTTACACACCCGGACGTTCTTACATAAAATGCAAGTCCTGTCACAATGCTAATAGCTGCAAAAGAAAATCCAAGTTTTAATCGTTCACATTGTTTTGCAAATATCATGATACTGATTTCATGTAGAAACTACTGTAAATTTTTACTGTTATATGTGATATAAATGATCACTTTAAAAAAACAAAATATATTTACATAATCAAAATGTATCTTAAGAGAAGTTTAGGAAGCAAACTTCAAAATTTAGTTTCATATTCAAAACCCATATGGTTTAAGAGGCATGAGAATAGATGAAGGATCCACGTGCCTTACAAGAAATACTGTTGTCACCCTAAAACTTTACCACAGTACAAATAATCAACAATGTCACTCATAAATTACCCTAGTAAATTAATAATTCACTCATTCTTAAATGCAAACATTCTGTATCTCCTTAATTGTGCCTTTTCACTGTTCAAGCACTTGATATCAATATTAACATCTTAAGCTTTTTGGAATTCCATGAGCTTGTGGCATGTGGAATTACATTTTGTTGTCAACTAGACTTTCTTAATTTGAATTGTTTTTATGCCCATTTTTGAAGGCTGTTATATTTACAAATATATTTTCCCAGTGATCATTTCAAAGGTTAACCTCAAATTATGTCCATAATAAACCTGTCTTGACTAAGTTAACGTAATCCTCTACAAAAGAGGAATGGGTAGGTTAATGGATCCACATAGCTGAATTAAAGCCTGGACTGAAAAAGAGTTGAGAAGACTTTCCCACCGAGTTGATTCCTTTGTCTCCTGGTGGCATGATGGGGCAGAAAGCAAACACAATTGAGGTCAGACTGGGACTTAATTACAAGCTAGTCATTCACCCCTCAGCTACCATTTTATCCAGTGAGGCTGATAAGACCCACTTAAAAGGACTGTCAGGGTTGGGGTGATAGTCCAATAATAAAATCTGTGTAAAGGTGCTTGGTAAACTGTAAAATGGTATTCAGTGTTATTAGCAATGGGCAATCTCCCCCAGATTTGCCAGTCCCTCTTAGAGCCTCTGCTACTCCAGAGGTTTGCATGTTTGAACTGAGACGGGGTGCTGTAGGGTGCTGTCTCACTCCAATTCTGTGCTAGGAAACTAGTGTGATGCTGGCTGGTTGATGGACGTGTCCTCCTAGCAGGGGTCTAAGGAATCAAACCTCTGCATTGTCATGGAGTCCAGTGTGCAGGCGTCTTGGGGAGCTGTGCATGGAAGAGCTAGCCAAGATGCTCTCCTGGACCAGATGCCCATACTAAACTTTTAAGTTAAGATTGTCCACAGAAGTTTCCTTAAGTGTCCTTTAAAATCAGTAAGCTAATAGCTAGAGTGGCTCTGTCACAAGTAACTCTTATTACAGAATTTATACAGAACGGTATTCTAGGAAAATGATAAAATGCATGGAGTGTGATGATCCCATCATACACATTAGCTTTCACAGAACTGTCAGTGTTCAGCTCTAATCTGGCTTTCTGGAATGATATTTTCGGCTCCTGCAACACCAAGTCCATATGGAAAGAGATTTTGATTCAGCAAATTAAAAAAAATAAACTTCATTCTTTGAACCTTTTTTTTTTTGTATACTTACTAAATAGGTGGAATTAGCCTTTTGTTTGTCTTGAAAACTCGGCTTAGTTAAGTTTATTTTCCCATAAATATATTGGAATGCCTTCCTTAGCACTACAGCTTGCTTCTTGTCCATTTGCAATGTCTGTTTTACACCAAGCTTGTTCTGTAATGAGACTAGCAGAAGGCACAGAATTTTCTCTCCTCCCCCAGTCTCTCACTATGTCTGATTTTCCTATTTCCCAGTTTCCATTGACATTTGTTTCTGAGCATAGATTGATTTGCCCTAGAGCCACTCAGTGATGCTCAGTGATGCCAACCGAGTCAGCCTCTGATGAACAGAGACTGTGATGGAGAGCTTAGGCTCTGGAGGAAGAATGCTGGGTTCGAAACCCGGTTCCACCTCTAATTAGAACAATTGCCTTGTTCTTTGGGCAAGTTCCCCAGCTTCTCTGAACCTCTTCAAAAGGGTCTGAAAAATTAAATGAGATAAAATTTGAAGAGTGAATGTCACATAGCAAACACAGTAAATGCTAGCTAAGATTTTGGCTCTGAATTGCTAACTAAAAGAGCATACTGTAGGTAAGTTTTTACTGATCTTGTCTCCTCTATATTTTGCTCTCCAAACATACATCAGTCTTGGCTATACGAAGCATAAGTAAAGAGTATTTAATCTTTTCTATGACTGGTATGTCTGCCTCAACATTCCAGGAGTCATCTGACAAAACTACTCATGAACAAGCCTTTCATTAGCTCGCTGAATGGGAATATTTCTTTTCCTCTGAGAAAAGTAATATTTTTAAGGCCAGTTCTATACTTTTATGGGTATAGCTATGACTACATAAAATTTAATTGACACTCCATGCAAACCGACTTTTCTCTTTAGTGATATGGTGTGAGGCAAGAACACATGGCTATAATGTTCTTACATAGCTGTAGGTTAGTGCTTCTTACCCAGGGGTGGTTTTACGATGTCTGGAGACATTTTGGATTGTCACAGCGCAGAGGTGGAGGTGTGGTGCTAATGCCATGTGGTGTATGGAGGCCAGGGATGCTGCTGAATATCCTACAACGCTCAGCACCCAAATCAAGGAGTACTGAGGCTGGAAAAGCCTGCTGTAGGTGGGGGAGGGGGTGGAGGCCACCCACCTCTGATTTCAAAAGGCAGGAAGCTCACTTCCTGTTAGGCTGCTATCTCCGTCTGAACTCGTAAACCTTGCATTCCAAGACTCTACTATTTCTCTAAGTCATTTAACAAACTTAGTTCCAAATTGCAGACTGTGCATGTGAATGCTTTGCCCTTTATATTCAGCCATGGAGCTGGCTCTTTTCCATTGGGATTTGATAAACTAAGGAAGAAAACCCGGCTTAGCGAGTGTTGGAAAACATGCTTGGTGGGTCTCAGGCAGTGTAGTGATTAGGAAGTGTGCACTGTGAAGAGAGGTTGAATCTGGTGCAGAGATAAACAATTCTGAGAGTCATTTTCCTGAGCCAACCAACTGTAATTTTTAAGTTCTGTATTTTAAATAAATTTGAAAACCTCAATCAGATTTAAAAGGTGTCACCCTTAGAGTTTGTGTTAGCTGTTTTTCCCCCTATGGTGGAAGTGAATCCATAAACTCGTGAAGAATGGAAACAAGTTTGTGGTTCTCTAATAAACCAGTTACAAAAGTCATTTAATTTCATTCTGGAAGAAGAACCCTCCATTATATATCAGTGTGATTTCAGAATTATTGCAGAATTTTTTCCATGCTATTTGGTAACTAGAAAGCAAAGAGAATGAAGGAGGAAAAAAGGTCAGGCAAAAGAGACCTGTGTGAAAGAGCATTTGCCATCCTTCAAATTCAGTCTTACTGTGGGTCACCCATGACAATAGTGATGTAGAAGGCAGAGTTTCTGGATTAAACCTGATCCCTGTCAGGATTATAACAGGTTTCTAGTCTTTAGTAGGACTGATAAGTGAGACCCTGCTCAGGGCTGCAGCCCACTTCTGCAGAAGCCATATGTTTCCAGGTGCTTAGCTTCCATGGATTATAGAAGCCACATTTGAGCTGCACATGGCGATATGAGATTCCCATCAACTAAATCCGGTATTCTGCTGGAGCCGCGCCGGGCTGTGAAAAATCTCCTCCTGAGCAAACCTCTCAGTGGTCATTCTTGCTAAGTGAGTTTACAGGTATCATCTCCTTTAATGCTCAGAACAGCCCCGTGAGGCAGGCACTGTTATTGTCCCTGGTCCTCACATAAATCACCTGAGGCTTAGTGGGAGGAGTTTTGGAAGTAAATCCTATGTCGCATAGCTGATAAGTGACAACAGAGTCTCAATCCAGGCCTTATGCTAAAATATGTATTCCTGAGTACACTCCACGCTGCCTGGTTACTGCTAAATGCATCCAGGAAGGACCTTATTCAGGGATCTAAGATTCGGGTGCATCTTGCCACATCGTCCCCCGCCTTGGTGCTTTTTGTCTACCCGATGTTGTTCTCAGAATGCACTGACGCATGAGATATAAATACTATATGTGTGTGGCATTTCATAGCAATACAATTCTACCGTGCCTGCTCTCACGTGACTCGTATGTTGCTTTTTCCTACCTGTTGTATCTTGGCACTTTCCATGTCAGAACCGACAGGGCTCAGGGTCAACAGGTATGCAGAGATATGACTGAGCTCCTGGTGAGTGGACACTTGATGCATAGCTGTTGCCTTGACAGTGAGCACGTTTTCTGGGTAAACTGGCTATTTTTATTGGTTCTTCTGTGAATGTCTTGTTTTGGCCTTTCCCTGCCAAGCTTTCTATCAATGTTTGTCTTTTTTTTTTTTAATAAATTTGGAAGATTTCTTTACATGTCAAGAATTCTAGCACTTTTCTATACATATAATAGATGTAAATGTTTCCCCATTTATCGTTTCTCTTTTACTCTGTTTTTAGTGTTTTTCCATACCAGGTGTTACATTTGTATGTATTCAATTATCAGTGATTTTGATTTTTCTGACCCCTTAGAAATTTCTTTGCCAGTGCTGGGTTATTGATTCAATTTACCTGTGTTGTATTCTCAACTGTTTTACAATTCTATTTTTTTTAAACATTTGATTTTTTTGACCTCCCTAAGTATCTGTGTTGAGGAATGCTAAAAGTACCAAGCTTTATTATCATTATCATCACTATATTAACTATTCTAACACCCCTTAGCAAGTCATCTAATTTCTCACTAATTTGAAATCACACAGATATATTTGTATCTCTTTTAGACCTCTATCTGGGCTTCTACGTCTGTTCATTACTCATTCTGTGCCAAGCACATAGTTTAATTACTGTAACTTTAAGTAAAATTTGAAATATGGTTAGAAAAGTCATTGGCCATCTTTTTCATGACTTTTTTTGGCTAGTCTATGATTGTTCTTCTTTTAGAAACAAATGAATTTTTTCATGCACTAAAGAAAATGAGTAGAAACAGAGGGGGCAACTCAAATTCCCCCGGGCACATCCCGATGGTTCAGTGGCCATTACCTTTCTAAGACTAAACTAAACTCCGTTTTCAATATGGCATCAATTTTAATGTACAAGGATCAGGCTTCAGATATTTTTGTCAAATGTGGGATACTGTTTTACTGTTCTTTTAAAATCGTGAAATTATGGGTTCGTGTGTCTGAAAGCTGTTTGAGAGGTGCTATCATTTATATTTCTCCCTAGAGATAGGAACACAACTAAAGTGAACCAGAGAGAGGAAGAGTTAGCTTTTATGTTTTAAAAAGGTTTTAGCTTATCTATTCCACACCACAAGCTTATGTCTGGTTTGACCTTGAGTCTCCTCCAAATAAAGTGACAATTTCTCTACTTTGGGAGACACTCTTGGGCAACCTGCTGGGGATTTTTCTTTCAAAGACTAATTTCCTGAATCTCTGGCTAAAGAGAGAAGGTTAATAGTTTAGGGAGTTTGTTCATAGGCCATTAGAAACAATTAGCACATTGCTGAGATTAAAAGCACTTCTCCAGAATGTTGGACGGCAGAGAAAGGAAACAGCACTTTTAGAAACATCTATTTTTAACACCTAATTAAGATAGACTTGGAGATTCCCCATCCTCTCTTGCCACACTATTTCATATTTTAATTATCAAGAAATTCTTAATTTCCTCCAAGCTTAGTTCTGCCTAAAGTAACTTAAAGTAATACTAACTTGGAACCCTATCCGTGGATTCTTGTGAACGAATTTTTAAATCACCTCATAACGTTTTTTAGGCTGATTATTTTCATCCCTGTACTTTTTTCCTTTTTGACAATTTTTTCTTAATATTCTAATTTCTGAATGATTTTCCTTTTCTCCTAAAAATCACCTTTGTTCCATGTAGGCCGTTCTCCTTGATGCCTCTGGAACATGCCAGCCATTCATGTTCTCGTTCTAGTACTTTAATCCTGCCGCTGCTTCTCTTGCTCCTGAGACATCCACCTCTAGCCCTTCACCCCGCTCTTTCAATGCTTGAAGACCCAATGCAAATTCTCACACTGTGAAGTTTCTGGAGCCTCTTTGTTTGGGGCTCCCACTCCCTCTGTGTCGGGACTGCGTGCTCCCCGTAATCGCTGCCCCAGTCAACGCACCGCCTCCAGCTCTCACGTGCCCTGCACTACCACACACCTCGTGACCTCGTAGCAGGAAGAATTTGTCAACTCAAATTTTATCAGTGCCCCTACTATGTTTTGGTTTGTAACCATTATTTTTTTCCTCTTAATTACTGTAAAGATAGAACCAAGTTATTGTGATATAGAGTTGGATCCATTTGTGTTTTCTGTGTTGTTATATACTGTAATTCTGCACATGGGTGTTGATCAGCCGCCAGTCCAGCTGAGAAATGATGAAATGAGAGAAAAAGGCAGTTACCCCCAGCTACCCACCTCTACCCACCTCGACATTCAATCTTCAGAAACATAATCAGAGCCCACCTCTGCTGGCTCCCTCTTACCTACCTCACTCGCCGCATCCAGAGCCCTGGTCTTCCTCTAGTTCTTCCAGCAAACTCTGCTCCCTCTCGCCACAGGACCTGGGTACGTGCCACTTCCTTCACATGTAACGTTCTCCCAATCTCCCTCGCCTTAAACCCACCCCCTCCCAACAACTTCACCTAATGAGCCGAAGCTTTAAAAAAAAAAAGAAGAGCTTCTCTGTCAGGGACATCTGGCATCAGCACCTGTAACCCACTGACCACCCGGTGACTTGTGCTGACTTGGATAGCCAGGTGGGTACCTTCTGTTTTCCTCAGTGCCCTGTGCCGTCTTCCAAAAGCTGTGACTCCAAGGGGTCAGAGGTGGCCCGCTGTCTCAGAAGATCAGCAGTAGGTTAGCAGGCAGGGTGGTTGGTTCGTCATCCCTGCAAGAGGGACGCACGTGCGGCATCACAGAGAACCGTGTGTGTTGGCCCAGATGGGGAGCAAAGGAAGGTGGAGCTTGACCTCAGTGAATTGAAAGTAGACAGTATAAGAAAAGAACTTGGGGACCACTCGAAAAGGGCCTTGTATATCCTCCCAAAGAGTAGTTGCTTTATGACTTACCCACTGGGAAGTCATTGGAATTTTAAGTTAGGAGAACATAATGGCCAGTTTTGTGTCTTAGAAAGGTAATTCTGGTGGCTGGGAGGGGCGGGGAGGGGGGAGCAGGATTTCTCCATTGTGCAGTTATGCCCTAATAAAAGCATCCAGCTGAAATCATTCATCCCAAGCTGTGTTCACCTAGCAGCCGGGAACCCGAAGTTTCCATCAGGTCCCCTGCAGCCCACAGCCAATCCTCTCTGCTCTGCTTCCCTGTAGTCTCTTTGCCTCCCAGGAGGAATTAGAGAGCTGCACTTTTGTTGAAATTCTAGGGCAAATTTCTAAAGAATTTCATGTGACATTTTATATGACATAAGAACATATATAGTTATTTACAGGCCTATTTGGTAAGTGCAAACTAACTGCGAGAAAGATCTAAGCTGAAATGCCAGCCTTATCATGAAAGCCTTAAACAGACATGTATTTATTGACATACATCGGTGCCCATGTCACATCTCCTCTCCTATCAGAGTCCTTCATCTCTGCGCTCCAGACTCACAGACTTGATTCCCATTCCCAGGCATGCTCCGAACCTTTCTGCACCTCAGGGCCTTTGCACATCTCATTGCTAGGAAAACCATATCTGGCTTTTCATGCAGCTGACTCCCACCCAGTCCTCAGGCTTCTGCTTGCACGTCCCTTCCACAGACAAGACCACCCAGTCCGGATGCCTGCAGCCTGCTACCTAATGTCTCACCTTCTTTGTTTCTCTTCCTTCATGTATCATAATACGATTTGATATTCTACTTTCATTTATGACATCATAGAAATACAGTCTGTTGCCCTCAGTAGATTTGAACTGTGTCTGTTATATTCACGCTTGTACCCCAGCACCTAACAAAAGTGAATGAAAGGAAGTAGGAATAAAATAAGTATCTGCTGAATGAATGAATGAGCCCAGAATGAAGATCTACAATAGTTGGTGAGAGCTGTTATTGAAATTACATCCTGTGATGTATAGTAGGAAAACAGAAAATAGATATTCTCAGCCCAAAATATGCTCTAAAAGGCTGGCATAGGAGAATGTGCCTCCAGTTTGATCTCAAGTTCCAATCTGAGCAGAAGGTGTGTGTGGTACATATTAGGTACTGTTGAGTGTGTGAGTGTAAGTTAAACATTTGTAAATCAAAGTACATTTCAAATGTACTAAGGCAGCTCATTTAAAAAATAAGTCTATATTAAATCATCTTTTGATGTGAAAAGTACCCTTTTAAAATTGAATAACCATGCTATAACACTCTGTTGCACTAAAAGTGAACTTTCTTTCATTTCATAAATCAGTTATAGTCGCCAGTTTAATGTATGAATACAATACCTGGCTCCACGGCAGGCATCTGAGTATTAGAGCATTGTATTAGTGTCACATGCACGTCATTTCTCCATAACTTGCTCAAGGAGATGAGGGTGGACAGGGCCTGTATGCATTTTCAAATGCTGTAGGTTCAAGGCAGGTTTAGGTCTGTTTTTTTTAGTATTAAATATATATATATATATATATGTATGTATATTTTTTTTCTTTTTTCTTTTTTCTTTTTTTAAATCTTTATTGGAGTAGAGCTGCTTTACAATGTTGTGTTACTTTCTCCTGTACGGCAAAGTGAATTAGCTACACATATACGTATATCTCCTCTTTTTTGGATTTCCTTCCCATTTAGTCACCAGCATTGAGGAGAGTTCCCTGTGCTATACAGTATGTTCTCATAAATTATCTATTTTATACATAGCATCAATAGTGTATATATGTCAATCCCAATCTCCCAGTTCACCCCACTACCCACCCCACCTTCCCCTTTGGTATTCATACGTTTGTTCTCTATGTCTGTGTCTCTATTTCTGCTTTGTAAATAAGATTGTCTATACCAGTTTTTTTCAGATTCTGCATATATGTGTTGATATATGATACTTGTTTTTCTCTTTCTGACGTACTTCACTCTGTATGACAGTCTCTAGGTCCATCCACATGTCTACAAATGGCACTGTTCCGTTCCTTTTTATGGCTGAGTAATAATCCATTGTATATATGTGCCACATCTTCTTTATCCATTCCTCTGGTAATAGACATTTAGGTTGCTTCCATGTCCTGGCTATTGTAAATACTGCAGCAATGAACAATGGGGTGCATATGTCTTTTTGAATTATCGTTTTCTCTGGGTATATACCCAGTAGTGGGATTGCTGGGTCACATAGTAGTTCTAGTTTTAGTTTATTAAGGAACCTCCTTCCTGTTCTCCATAGTGGCTGTATCAGTTTACATTCCCACCAACAGTGCAAGAGGGTTCCTTTCTCTCCACACCCTCTCGAGCATTTATTGTTTGTAGATTTTCTGATGATGGCCATTCTGACTGGTGTGAGGTGATATCTCATTGTACTTTTGATTTGCATTTCTCTAATAATTAGTGATGTTAAGCATCTTTTCATGTGTTTGTTGGCCATCTGTACGTCTTCTTTGGAGAAATGTCTGTTAAGTCTTCCACCCATTTTTTGATTGGGTTGTTTGTTTTTTTCATATTAACCTGCATGAGATGTCTGTATATTTTGGAGATTAATCCTTTGTCAGTTGCTTTGTTTGCAAATATTTTCTATTCAGAGGGTTTTTTTTTTTTTGGTCATATTTATGGTTTCCGTTGCTGTGCAAATGCTTTTAAGTTTAAGTAGGTCCCATTTGGTTATTTTTGTTTTTATTCTCATTACTCTAGGAGGTGGGTCAAAAAAGACCTTCCTACAATTTATGTCAAAGAGTGTTCTGCCTATGTTTTCCTCTAAAAGTTTTATAGTGTCTGACCTTATACTTAGGTCTTTACTCCATTCTGAGTTTATTTTTGTGTATGGTGTTAAGGAGTGTTCTTTTTTTTTTTTTTTAACATCTTTATTGGCGTATAATTGCTTTACAATTGTGTGTTAGTTTCTGCTTTATAACAAAGTGAATCAGTTAATACATATACATATGTCCCCACATCTCTTCCCTCTTGTGTCTCCCTCCCTCCCACCCTCCCTATCCCACCCCTCTAGGTGGTCACAAAGCACCAAGCTGATCTCCCTGTGCTATGCGGCTGCCTCCCACTAGCTATCTGTTTTACGTTTGGTAGTGTATATATGTCCATGCCACTCTCTCACTTTGTCCCAAACTTACCCTTCCCCCTCCCCGTATCCTCAAGTCCATTCTCTAGTTGGTCTGTGTCTTTTTTCCCGTCTTGCCCCTAGGTTCCTCATGACCTTTTTTTTTCGATTCCATATATATGTGTTAGCATATGATATTTGTTTTTCTGACCTACTTCACTCTGTATGACAGACTCTAGGTCCATCCACCTCACTACAAATAACTTGATTTTGTTTCTTTTTATGGCTGAGTAATATTCCATTGTATATATATGCCACATCTTCTTTATCCATTCATCTGTTGTTGGGCACTTGGGTTGCTTCCATGACCTGGCTATTGTAAATAGAGCCGCAGTGAACATTTTGGTACATGACTCTTTTTGAATTATGGTTTTCTCAGGGTATATGCCCAGTAGTGGGATTGCTGGGTCGTATGGTAGTTTTATTTTTTAGTTTTTTAAGGAACCTCCATACTGTTCTCCATAGTGGCTGTATCAGTTTACATTCCCACCAACAGTGCAAGAGGCTTCCCTTTTCTCCACGCCTTCTCTAGCATTTACTGTTTGTAGATTTTTTGATAATGGCCATTCTGACCTGTATGAGGTGATAACCTCATTTTGGTTTTGATTGGCATTTCTCTAATGATTGGTGGTGTTGAGCATCCTTTCATGTGTTTGTTGGCAATCTATATATCTTCTTTGGAGAAATGTCTGTTTAGGTCTTCTGCCCATTTTTGGATTATTTTCTTGTTTTTTTGATATTGTGCTGCATGACATGAGCTGCATGTATATTTTGGAGATTAATCCTTTGTCAGTTGCTTCATCTGCAAATGTTTTCTCCCATTCTGAGGGTTGTCTTTTTGTCCTGTGTATGGTTTCCTTTGCTGTGCAAAAGCTTTTAAGTTTCATTAGGTCCCATTTGTTTATTTTTGTTTTTATTTCCATTTCTCTAGGAGGTGGGTCAAAAAGGATCTTGCTGTGATTTATGTCATACAGTGTTCTACCTATGTTTTCCTCTAAGAGTTTCATGGTGTCTGGCCTTACATTTAGGTCTTTAATTCATTTGGAGTTTATTTTTGTATATAGTGTTAGGGACTATTCTAATTTCATTCTTTTAAATGTAGCTGTCCAGTTTTCCCAGCACCACTTATTGAAGAGGCTGTCTTTTCTCCACTGTACATTCTTGCCTCCTTTATCAAAGATAAGGTGACCATATGTGCGTGGGTTTATCTCTGGGCTTTCTATCTTGTTCCACTGATCTGTATTTCTGTTTTTGCGCCAGTACCATACTGTCTTGATTACTGTAGCTTTGTAGTATAGTCAAGTCAGGGAGCCTGATTCCTCCAGCTCCGTTTTTCTTTCTGAAGATTGCTTTGGCTATTCAGGGTCTTTTGTGTTTCCATGCAAATTGTGAAATTTTTTGTTCTAGTCCTGTGAAAAATGCCAGTGGTAGTTTGATAGGGATTGCATTGAATCTGTAGGTTGCTTTGGGAAGTATAGTAATTTACACAATGTTGATTCTTCCAACCCAAGAACCTGGTATATCTCCATCTGTTTGTATCATCTTTAATTTCTTTCATGAGTGTCTTACAGTTTTCTGCATACAGGTCTTGTGTCTGCTTAGATAGGTATATTCCTAGGTATTTTATTCTTTTTGTTGCAGTGGTAAATGGGAGTGTTTCCTTAATTTTTCTTTCAGAGTTTTCATCATTAGTGTATAGAAATGCAAGAGATTTCTGTGCATCAATTTTGTGTCCTGCAACTTTACCAAATTCATTGATTAGCTATAGTAGTTTTCTGGTGGCATTTTTAGGATTCTCTATGTATAGTATCATGTCATCTGCAAAAAGTGACAGTTTTATTTCTTCTTTTCCAATTTGTATTCCTTTTATTTCTTTTTCTTCTCTGATTGCTGTGGCTAGGACTTCCAAAGCTATGTTGAATAATAGTGGTGAGAATGGGCAACCTTGTCTTGCTCCTGATCTTAGAGGAAATGGTTTCAGTTTTTCACCATTGAGAACAATGTTGGTGGTGGGTTTGTCATATATGCCCTTTATTATGTTGAGGAAAGTTCCCTCTATGCCTACTTTCTGGAGGGTTTTTATCATAAATGGGTGTTGAATTTTGTCAGAATCTTTGTCTGCATCTATTGAGATGATCATATGGTTTTTCTCCTTCTATTTGTTACTATGGTGTATCACATTGATTGATCTGTGAATATTGAAGAATCCTTGCATTCCTGGGATAAGCCCCACTTGATCATGGTGTATGATCCTTTTAAAGTGCTGTTGGATTCTGTTTGCTAGTATTGAGGATTTTTTTATCTATGTTTATCAGTGACATTGGCCTGTAGTTTTCTTTCTTTGTGACATCTTTGTCTGGTTTTGGTATCAGGGTGATGGTGGCCTCGTAGAATGAGTTTGGGAGTGTTCCTCCCTCTGGTATATTTTGGAATAGTTTGAGAAGAATAGGTGTTAGCTCTTCTCTAAGTGTTTGATAGAATTCTCCAGTGAAGCTATCTGGTCCTGGGCTTTTGTTTGTTGGAAGATTTTTAGTCACAGTTTCAATTTCAGTGCTTGTGATTGGTCTGTTTATATTTTCTGTTTCTTCCTGTTTCAGCCTCGGAAGGTTGTGCTTTTCTAAGGATTTGTCCATTTCTTCCAGGTTGTCCATTTTACTGGTATATAGTTGCTTGTAGTCATCTCTCATGATCCTTTGTATTTCTGCAGGGTCAGTTATTATTTCTCCTTTTTCATTTCTAATTCTATTGATCTGAGTCTTCTGCCTTTTCTTCTTGATGAGTCTGGCTAATGGTTTATCAATTTTGTTTATCTTCTCAAAGAACCAGCTTTCAGTTTTATTGATTTTTGCTATCGCTTCCTTCATTTCCTTTTCATTTATTTCTGATCTGATCTTTAAGATTTCTTTCATTCTCCTAACTTTGGGGGTTTTTTTGTTCTTCTTTCTCTAATTGTTTTAGGTGTAAGGTTAGGTTGTTTATTTGAGGTTTTTCTTGTTTCTTAAGGTAGGATTGTATTGCTATAAACTTCCTTCTTTGAACTGCTTTTGCTGCATCCCATAGGTTTTGGGTTGTCGTGTTTTCACTGTCATTTGTTTCTAGGTATTTTTTGATTTTCTCTTTGATTTCTTCAGTGATCTCTTGGTTATGAAGTAGTGTATTGTTTAGCCTCCATGTGCTTGTATTTTTTACAGATTTTTTCCTGTAATTGATATCTAGTCTCATAGCGTTGTGGTCAGGAAAGGTACTTGATACGATTTCGATGTTCTTAAATTTACCAAGGCTTGATTTGTGAACCAAGATACGATCTCTCCTGGAGAATGTTCCATGAGCACTTGAGAAGAGAGTGTATTCTGTTGCTTTTGGATGGAATGTCCTATAAATATCAATTAAGTCTATCTTTTTTAATGTATCATTTAAAGCTTGTGTTTCCTTATTTATTTTCATTTTGGATGATTTGTCCATTGGTGAAAGTGGGGTGTTAAAGTCCCCTACTATGAGTGTGTTACTGTCGATTTCCCCTTTTATGGCTGTTAGCATTGGCCTTATGTATTGAGGTGCTCCTATGTTGGGTGCATAAATATTTACAATTGTTATATCTTCTTGGATTGATCCCTTGCTCATTACGTAGTGTCCTTCTTTGTCTCTTGTAATAGTCTTTATTTTAAAGGCTGTTTTGTCTAATATGAGAAATGCTACTCCAGCTTTCTTTTAATTTCCATTTGCATGGAATATCTTTTCATCCCCGCTCTTTCAGTCTGTATGTGTCCCTAAGTCTGAAGTGGGTCTCTTGTAGACAGCATATATACGGGTCTTGTTTCTGTATCCATTCAGCCAGTCTGTTTTTGGGTTGGAGTATTTAATCCATTTACAATTAAGGCAATTACCAATATGTATATTCCTATTAGTATTTTCTTAATTGTTTTGAGTTTGTTATTGTATGTCTTTTCCTTCTCTTGTGTTTCCTGCCTAGAGAAGTTCCTTTAGCATTTGTTGTAAAGCTGGTTTGGTGGTGCTGAATTCTCTTAGCTTTTGCTTGTCTTTAAAGGTTTTGATTTCTCCATCAAATCTGAATGAGACCCTTGCTGGTTAGAGTAATCTTGGTTGTACCTTTCACTGACCAGGAGATTGCAGCTTTTAGTGACCATGAGAACTTGGACAAGTCACAGTCTCTCACTCATGGTTTATTCATCCTTATCATTCATAAGTTGAAGTAGTTTTCTCTGGTGCTTGACCTTGTCTTTCAACCTGGATTCTCGTACCTCTTGAGCCAGGGACCCTAATAGCTAAACAAACATCACTGGTTTGGAGGAGGAAATTTTCAGGTAAATAAGAGTTTGTGTTTCATTTTATCCCATGTTTATGGGATATCTGGGAATCTTTGCTTACTCAAGCTACGTGATCTATGCTTGAGCTTACTATAATGCAGGGCTTTGATTATAACACAATTTTCTTATCACCTTGCTAGAACAAATGGAAAGCATTAATTTCTGTATGCAAGTAATAGGATGTCCATTACTTCTGATTCTTATTTGAAAAACGTCTTCTGATGGAGCCTTCAATAACTGAGACTTCCTCTCCCCATTTCAGCTTCTTATCCAATATTTTAAAAAAGTTTTTTATATTCAGTAGGCTTTAAAGTCAATCTTGATATTTTCCACTGTTATGATTCTCAACTCTAACTGGATTGCACTGACAATACAGACAAATTTAATCTTCTTCATATATAACTTGAGGATAAAAGGTCAAAAATAAAGCGTGTTTCTCTCCTCTCCTACAGATAAAAATGCAAATAGCTAATTTCCTTTGAAGTTTTTAAATACAGCATGTATTCTGTGTTCTTCTTAGCATTAAATAAATAGGTCATTGTGATCCAGCAAAAGTTAACTCATCAGAGTCTCTGCCAGGCTGAGAAAAGGGTTATTTTCTTCTAATATTAACTTCTTAGTTGTGATGAAATCAATCATGTGACACCTTGTTTTTTGCTTTACAAGGATCCTGTTCATAAAGTGCCTATTTTGGACAGACTCTTTCTTATTTTATTCAGACAATTCAGTGATATCCTTCTTATCAGACTTGGCCCCAAGTCTTACTGTGCTCGGGCCCAAGAAAGAGAGAAATTCAGTCTATACCATTGAAAGGCTCTGAGTCAGGGAAAAATGACAGTACAAGGTGTTGATGTTATAGCTGAGGTGTATGGAAAGCACAGAGAAAGGAGCCAGGACTGCACTCTGAGTCGGTGATGGCCCCAAGAACAGAAAGGAAATGATGACTAGAGCAGCAAGGAAAACAGCAGCTGCTCTGCATTCAGCATCTAGAGTGTGCCAGGCCTTGCAGGGAGGTGAGGTTGAAGGCCTGGGGTTGTAAGAGCCCTGCAAATTATCCTGGTGAAATCCTCCCCCAATCCTTTGTCAAGTTGTCAGGTACCTTAAGCCTCCAGGTGCAGAGTTTTAGGAATAAGATCTTGATATTGTATCAAATTACATATTATGGATAATACAAAACATGGTGGGAGAAGATGGGATAAAGTCCAATAATATGACTTCCATTTTCAGCACAGTCTGAGAAATCTGGCATGTTTTCAACTTTTACCTACTGCAAAACTCTTTAAAGGCATAAAGTGGTAGTTTGTGAAATAACAAACTATTATATTCTTCAAAATATACTCTCCAGATATTACTTGGCATATCTAAAAACTACTTATTCATTTGTGCATTTGCAGAAAAAGATGTAGGTAAAAATAAAATGAGTGATAAATAATGTCATTTCCCTCCTCTGCTAACACAGTGCTTGGCACAAAGTATGTCAGTAGCATTTGATGAATGATATCAAATAGAGTTTTGTAGTTTCTTCATGTTTTTTTCTAATTTGACCAAATCATTTTCTCCCTCCTGCCACCTTCATAGAGGAGTCAAGATGTTGGCAGGAGAACTGTAATATATCTAAAATAGGCTGATGGACAGCAGATTTAATGGAAAATCTTCAAGTTCACTGCAGAGGTTAATAAGCCTAAATATCTTAAAACTAAATTAAAGTATTTTTTGCCTTAAGAAGGCATTAACAAGAAAAGTTTGATGGCATTTTACCTGATTCTAGAAGTAAGTAGCTTTTGTATGGCAAAAAGTACCACTTGCAACTCAGATAAGAATAAAGATTCTTTTTGTCTTCCCTGAATGAAAACAATCCTCACTGATCATTATCCTTGCAAATGTCTAATTTAAATTTTGCCTTAAAATACTTACTGATGGGTACTCCAGCTAATTTTTTGTGTGTTTGCCTAATCTTAAAGGGATACATGGTGTATTTTTTATTACCAATATTCAATATAAATTTTCCTGTCCTTATTTTAGATTGTGGTTTCCACCTTAAAGTTTCCAAATAAATGATATCAACCATCTTTTCTCATTTACTTTGTTTTTTGAAGGAGTTCATATTTCTTGATCAAATCTCTTGAGTTTTTCCATTTTGAGTAACTACAATAAGATCAATTTGCAATTCCAATGTCTTGCACTATATTTGAATTGGAACAAAAGGAAGCATCTAAGAACAAAGCCTTGTTGAGTGGAATAATTTCAAATGCCTTTAGTTAAAATGAATTTTTTGGTGGAAGCAGCAGGAAAATGCTCTACCTTTCCCCAGAGATGCCTATTGTTTTCCAGTGAAGAACAATAATCTGTAATTGTATGTACTGCAGACGTGCGCCAGTAAATTTGGTAGCTCCAGGGTCATATTTCAAATTGTCTATAATTTATAAGAATATATCTTTGTTTTCTACAAACACTGGCACTCTCTTATGCTTTATTGAAAATTTTATTTTATAAACAAAATGTTTTAACTAAAAATTTAGTCCCAAAGTAAAATATCCACTGGTTTGCTTCATTAATAAAAATTTCTATCTTGTCCTAAAATTGTACACTCACCTATTTTTGCCCGCCCTTTCCTCCATGTCCCATCTTTTCATTAGGATCTTTATCAATGTCTCTATCCAGTTAGTTCTGTTCTGTCAGCAACAATATTATGTAGCCAAACAGAGTAGCATGGATGAATTTCATGGCCTATGAAGGGAGAGTCTAACATAGCTGGGAAACAAGAACACCAAAGTGTGATTTTTTTATATAGTAGTACCTCTGAGAGTTAGCCATGCAGAAACTGAGCATTTGTGGATGTTGCATTTCAACTGCGCAGATGCAGAGAGCAGGAATTTACCTCCTTTCCTGCCACATGTAATATAGACATTCTAATTTCTGAATAGGCACTTTCTGGCTCTTCTTTTTAGGACTCTGGGATGACAATTAATATATGTTAATGAACTGAATACATTACTCTTTTATAAACTGTCTGAAACAAAGCATAGAAAATATAAATTGGTTAAGCATCTGAGAAACAAAAAGCATATTATATGTTATCAAAAGCCTAGGCATTATTTACCCTTTATGGCCTCTGGTTCTAAAACTTTCAGTCAGTCCCCAATATTTTTAAATAAATGAAGGGTTGTTAGAATGCATTCAGACTTAAGAGATCATCAGCTTAAAATAATCATATATATAAACCTCATGGTAATCACAAACCAAAACTCTATAATAAATACATACATTACATATAGAAAGGAATCCAAACATAACAACAGAGATAGTTATCAAAGCACAAGGGAAGGGAGCAAAAGAGTAACACAAGAACACAAAAGAGCTCCAAAAACAACCCAGAACAACTAACACAATGACAATAAGTACATACCTATCAGTAATTACTTTAAATGTAAATGAACTAAATGCTCCAACCAAAAGACATAGAGTGGCAGAATGGATTAAAACAAACAATCAAAATACCAAGACACATATATATGCTACCTACAAAAGACTCACTCCAAATCTAAAGACACACACAGACTAAAAGTGAAAAGGATGGAAAAAGGTATTCCATGCATATTGAAACAAAAAGAAAGATGGCATATCAATGCTTATAGAAGACAAAATAATACTTTAAAATAAAGACTGTAGCAAGAGACAAAGAAGGACATCGCATAATGATAAAGGGATCAGTTCAGCAAGAAGACATAACAATTGTAAATATATATGCACGAACATAGAAACACCTAACTACATAAAGCAAATAACACATTAATAGTTGGGGACTTTAACAATCCACTTACACCAATGGACAGATCATGCAGTCAGAAAATCAATAAGGAAACACTGGCCATAAACAACACATTAAGTCAGATGAACTTGATATATATATAGAGAGAGATATATGTAGATTTTTCCATCAGAAAGCAGCAGAATACACATCTTTTCAAGTACACATGGAACATTCTCCAGGATAGATCACATGCTAGGCTGCAAAACAAGTCTCAAATTTAAGAAGACTGAAATCATATCAAGCATCTCAACACTATGAGACTAGAAATCTACACAAGAAAAAAAAACTACAAAAAATACAAACATGTGGTGGCTAAACAATATGCTACTAAACAACCAATGAGTCACTGAAGAAATCAAAGAGGAAATTAAAAAAATACCTGGAGGTAAAACATAAACACAGTGATCCAAAATCTAAGGGGCACAACGAAAGCAGTTCTAAAGAAAATTTTATATCAGTACAAGCCTACCTCAGGAAACAATAAAAATCTCAAACAATCTAAACTTATACCTGAAGGAACTAGAAAAAGAAGAACAAACAAAACCCAAAGTTAGTAGAAGAAAATAAATCATAAAGATCAGAGCAGAAATAAATTAGAGACAAAAAATAGAAAATATCAATGAAAGTAAGAGCTGAATCTTTGAAAAGGTAAACAAAATTGATAAACCTTTAGCCAGATTTATCAAGGAAAAAAGAGAAATGTCCCAAACAAATAAAATCAGAAATAAAAAAGGAGAAGTTACAACTGAAACCACAAAATATAAAGGATCATAAGAAATTATGAACAGTCATTTGCCAATAAAATAGACAACCTGAAAGAAATGAATAAATTCCTAGAAAAGTACTGTCTTCCAAGACCAAATCAGGAAGAAATACAAAATATAATCAGGTCAATTACCAGTAATGAAATTGATCAGTAATTTAAAAACTCCCAATGAACAAAAGTCCAGGACCAGATGGCTTCACAGGTGAATTCTACCAAACATTTAAAGAAAAATTAACACCTCTTCTCAAACTATGTCAAAAAATTGAAGAGGAACTAATTATGTGAGGCCAGCATCACACTGGCACTGAAGCCAGACAAAGATACCACAAGAAAGAACAAAAAAAGAAAATTACATGCTAATATCCCTGAAGAATATAGATGCAAAATTCCTCAACAAAATATTAGCAAACTAAATTCAACTGTACATTAAAAGGACCATACAGCATGATCAAGTAGGATTTATCCAGGGATACAGGATCTTTCAGTATTTTCAAATCAGTCAGTGTGATACACCACATTGACAAACTGAAGAATAACTATCATATGATCATCTTAGTAGATGCAGGTGGTTTTGACAAAATTCAACATCCATGTATAATAAAAACTCTCAACAAAATGGGTATAAAGGAAACATACCTCAACATAATAAAGACCATTTATGACAAACCTACAGCCAACATCATACTCAATGGTGAAAAGCTGAAAGCATTTCCCCTAAGATCAGGAACAAGATAAGAATGCCTACTCTTGACACTCTTGTTCAATATAGTATTGGAAGTTCTGGCCACAGCAATCAGAGAAGAAAAAGCAATAAAAGGAATCCAAATTGGAAAGGAAGAAATAAAACTGTCACTGTTTGCAGATGACATGATACCATATGTAGAAAATCCTGCAGACACCCCAAAAAAGCTATTAGAACTAATAATTAAGCTCAGGATACAAAATTAATATATAGAAACCTGTTGTGTTTCTATACAAAAACAATGAACTATCAGAAAGAGAAATTAAGAAAACAATTCCATTTACAATTGCATCAAAAAGAATGAAATACCTAGGAATAAATCTAACCAAGGAGGTAGAAGACCTGTACTTTGAAAACTATAAGACACTGATGAAAGAAAGTGAGGACAACAGAAACAAGTGGAAGGATATACTGTGCTCATTGAGTGGAAGAATTAATATTGTTAAAATGACCATACTACCCAAGGTAATCTATAGATTCAATGCAATCCCTATCAAAATACCAGTAGCATTTCCACAGAATTAGAACAAATAATTCTAAAATTTGTATGTGAACACAAAAGACCTTGAACAGCCAAAATGATCTTGAGAAAGAAGAACATAGCTGGAGGTATCGTGCTCCTTTTTTTTTTTTGCAGTATGCGGGCCTCTCACTGTTGTGGCCTCTCCCGTTGCGGAGCACAGGCTCTGGATGTGCAGGCTCAGCGGCCATGGCTCACGGGCCCAGCCGCCCCGCGGCATGTGGGATCCTCCCGGACCGGGGCACGAACCCGCGTCCCCTGCATCGGGAGGCGGACTCCCAACCACTGTGCCACCAGGGAAGCCCTCATGCTTCTTGATATCATGCTTTCAAACTATTAACACAAGACTAGTGTACTCAAAACTGTAAGGTACTGGTACAAAAACAGACACATATATCAATGGAACAGAATACAGAGCCCAGAAATAAACCCACACTTTATGGCCAATTAATCTATGACAAAGAAGGCAGAAGGCAAAAGTGTAATGAAGGAAAGACAGCCTCTTCAATAAATGGTGCTGGGAAAACTGGACAGCTACATGCAAAACAGTCAAACTGGACTATTCTCACACCATCTACAAAAATGGATTAAAAACTTTGAAGGGAGACCTGAAACTATGAAGCTCCTAGAAGAAAACATAGGCAACATGTTCTTTGACATTGGTCTTAGCAATATATTTTTAAAATATATCTCCTCAGGCAACAGAAACAAATGCAGAAATAAACAAATGGGACTACATCAGACTAAAAAGCTTTTGTGCAGCAAAGGAAACTACCAACAAAATGAAAAAGGCTGTTTATTTGACGGGAGGAGATATTTGCAAATTATATATCTGATATTTGGTTAATATCCAAAATATACAAAGAACTCATACAACTCAACTTAAAAAAAATAAACAATCTGATGAAAAAATGTGTGTAGTACCTGAATAGACATTTTTCCAAAGAAGACTTACAGATGGCCAACAGGTCCATCAAAAGATGCTCAAAATCATTAATCATCAGGGAAGTGCAAATCAAACCCACAGTAAGATATCACCTCACACCTGTCAGAATGGCTATTGTCCAAAAGACAACAGATAACAAGTGTTGATAAGGATGTGGAATAAAGGGAACCTTCATACGCTGTTGGTGGGAATGTAAACTGGTGCAGCCACTATGGAAAACAGTAGGGAGTTTCATCAGAAAATTTAAAATAGAGCTACTATACGATCCAGCTATCCCACTTGTGGGTATTTTTCAAAAGAAAACAAAAACACTGATTTGAAAAGATATATGACCCCCTATGTTCATTGCAGCGTTATTCACAATAGCCGAGATATGGAAGCAACCTAAGGGCCCATCATTAGGTGAATGGATAAAAGATGTGGCATATATATATATATATATATATATATATGTATGTATATATATGTATATATATAATTTTTAAAAAAGGATGAAATCTTGCCATTTGCAACAACCTGGATGGACCTAGAGGATATTATGCTGAGTGAAATAAGTCAGACAAAGACAGATACTATATGAGTTCACTTAGATGTGGAATCTAAAAGACAAAACAAATGGACAAACATAACAAAACAGAAAAGTCATAGATATAGAGAACAAACAGGTGTTGCCCGAAGGGTGGGTTGAGGGGCGATGAGTGAAATAAGTAATGGAAATTAATAGGTACAAACTTTCAGTTACAAAATATGAGTCACAGCGATGAAATGTATAGCATGGGAAATATAGTCAGTAATAATGTATCTTTGGTGACAAAGATGGGCAAAATTTACAAACTTCCAGTTACAAGATAAATAAGTACCAGGGATGTAATGCACAACATGATTAATATAATTAACACTGCTGTGTGTTATATATGAAAGTTGTTTTTAAAAAAAAGAATCCTGGAAATCCTGACTCAGTCTGTTGATATATCTGAAATTTGTCTGAGCAGTCAGCTCAGAGATCTATACCCAAGTGATAATGATTTGAAATGTCAGTTGTAGTTGAGAGTACCTTGTACAGTCCTTTTCTAAAAAGTTCTGAGATTCTACTTTGTTGAAGACACATGCCGTGCTCTGTACCATAGAGCAGAGCCTTAGGAAGGCATCGGAGTGAAAAAAAACTTTATGTAGATTACAAAGACTTGGAAGCTGTTTTTACTGTAACCAATACTATCAAAATGGAAGAGAATGAGATTCTCTACTCTCAATGAATTTATATGTGCGTCCCCTGATAGTAAGAACATATTGTAGACAGAAAGGGCATTGTGAAATCTCCAGGGCCTTTCTGTAAAGCATACAATTTCTGAAATATTTCTATTTGCCTATACAACCATAACATAGGGGCTGAATTTTTCTTCAGATCTGACAGTCCTTCTCATGCAACTCTTAATATAATAATACATTAAGCAGACCTGTTTATTTCCAGTGTCTCTATAAGATAAAAGAATAAACCTTGGTAATTTTCCAGGGTTTTTTGGGAAACCTCAAAGATAGTTTTAGACAGAGAAAACATCCTAAAATTTTTCTTTTCTTTTTTTTAATATTTGAGGTCCAGTTTGGGGAATAAAAAAAAAAAATTGTTAGAGGAGATTTGGTTACCAGGTTAAGATAGGATCAGGGATGTGTGAGAAAAATACTATCTTAGCAAAGTGACAACATATATTTAAAATACAAACATAGAAGACAAGGCAATTGTAAAGAATCTCAGCTCTTTCTTAAGTGATGAAACTTCTTTTTTCTTAAATAATCAAAGGCATTATAAAGTCATTCTAAAGCACAGAAGATTATTCTGGTAAGACACAGAATCTCTGCTAGGTAGGCAGATTAGACCAAAGGTAAAGGATACACTTTCATAGAATTTGTTTTGATATTGTGGGAGAAGTCCCTGTATGGTGGGTGAAGGCATTAAGCAAACCCATCACAACTGAGTAATCTTTGCTAAAATTTTAACATATTTTTATAGCTTCTTTTCAGATTCAGTTTTTATATATAAACCGAAGCAAATAAAAACCACTCTCCAAGAGTGGCCCTTCAGTATGTTCTTTAATACTGTGAAAGAAACAATTTGCTTTCTAACAAACTGTGGCCCAAGGACTCTGAGGGTCCCTGAGATGTTTTCAGGGGATCTATGGGGTCAAAATCATTTTCATAATGATAATAATATATAGAGTTTTCCAGAGGCTACATGATCACAATAGATTGAATGAAGAAGCCAATTTGAAAATCCACCAGTTGTTTGTTAAGCTAGACATTCAGGATATTTTTGTAAAACTGTTAAAGGGTGAGACTTTCCTCTTAAAAAAATTTTTGCTTTAGAAATATTATGTTGTTTATGTTACTACCCAATGGGTTTATCCTTTTTATTTCCCAGTACATTAATAAATATTTAAAAATTCCTGTTTTGATTTTTAAACTTAAATATTGATAGTTATAACTCATAAACCACTTTAACAAAATGCCGGTAGAGTCCTCAGTAACTTTTAAGACTCTAAAGGATATAGAGACCAAGCATTTGAGAACCGCTGCTTTATAAAAAAAGGAAAAAAAAAGCACATGTGCATTATATTTCCCTGTAGTTATTAGTATAGCTGTAATCATCCATATTGACTGTAACTTAACATTTACTTCACAAGGATAATTGAAAAATAGATAACTGAGAACTATCTGTCATATACAAGAATTTAGTGGACTAGCAAAGCTCATAGACACCCATAATGTAGTTTTTTACAGTAACCTGCACTCCTTTTATACTTTGTAAAGTGGGAAAACTGAACGTAGTAATTAGCATAATCAAAAGATATGGCCTCTCTGTAGCATATAAAAATAAAAAGGAAAAAGTATACAAACTTGAAATTATGCCTGACAGTTAATGTTTCAGTATTCTTTCCATCAAGTTACTTTGAAATTGTCTAAGTATCCAATGATTTTCCATTAAATAATTTAATATTAGCCCACGGTTGTAAGTTACCTAAAGATCTTGGAAATTATCTTTAAGCTGATATTCTACAAAACACAATTACAATTGACATAAAAAAGCATGTCAGAGTAACGATTCAATGAACACAAATTTATATTTTTTCTTTTATAATCTTAAACGTTACGTAGGAGTAATGTTATGGTATTTGAACAATATACTGTATAAGTTTGGGAAACACAAACCCACATAAAATAAAATGCATGATTCCTTTATAATTAATGGTGATAAATTAGAGAAAAGACATATCTGAATTTTTTAAAGACTTCATTGTTTTAGAGCAGCTTAAGGATCACAGCAAAATTGAAAGGGAAGTACTTCCCATACACCCCTCCAGCCCAAAGCCTCCCCTACTATGAGCATCCCTCACCTCAGTGGCATGTTTGCTCCTCTGGGCCTACGTTGACATGTCATTGTCACCCAAAGTCTGTGGTTTATGTTAGGGTTTACTCTTGGTATTGTACATTTTTGGGGTTTAGACAAGTGTATAATGACATGTATCCATCATTATATTTTCACTGCCCTAAAAATCCTCTGTGAATTTTTACACCAAAACTATTAAACTAGTTTCATGTGCCAAAGAGTTATCTTAATTGTATGGACTTGGATTTTTAAAATATTCCTGAGTTATTTTTTGTAAGAATAAAATTTATCTAGCACACTTAAAATGTCAGAAGATTAATATCTTCATTTTCTGAAAATTGTAGTAGTAATTTCCATTTTTATAAGCACTTATTTATTATTATAAAGGTAATAAGAACAGAGCTCCTTTAATTAAGAGATTTTATCATCTAACTCATTAATGCTCTCTGGAATTAGGCAAACATTTCACACCCTTACAGTAAGAAGTGAAGACCTTTCTGCATTATGGACACACACACACAGACACATAGAGAAGTTAGACTTCAGTTTCTTACAACTTCAGCTGTGTGTCAGGAGTAAACAGAGAAACACCAAAACTTACTCGTCCAGTTATCAAAGAGCTGTTCTTTCCAATGGGCACAAAATTCTTCATTAATTTAGGATCAAACTTGACAAACAGACAAACAAATAAAAACAAAAGTGATTTGTCTGTCTCCCAAAAGAGAATACATCTCTGTCAACCATCCACAGAAGTCACCAAGTGGACAACTTACAAGACCAAGTTTCCAATCACTGATGCCACCCCAGGAGAATAACTAGAAAGAAAAAGAAAACAAAGACTGTGTAGAGAAACAGAGTCAACAAAGTTAAAAATCTATTGCCACTTGGAATTCACTCTGAAAGCCAATAGAGGCATACCTGGGCTCCCACTTCCTGTGAAGTGTCCTTCTCAGCCACGTAGCTTACCTGCCCTGTCAGGTGAATTCGTTGGACATCTTGGTGGATGATATCCCAAAGTGTTAAGATAATTTTAAAGGTGACTAAAATTATGAGTCCCATACAAATATAAAATGGACAATATCAAGTATCTTGTTAACTCATTAATTACGAGAGAACCAGTAAACTATTAAAAACCCATTCAAAGGAGAATCCAGACAGCAGAAACATACACAAGCAATTATGAGTGCTGACATGAATTTAACGGATGCAGAACTGGCTTCTTTGGGCTCAGGAGGGAAAACAATTCCACCTGCACCAGACAAAATTCACATTTGTATTCAGGCCAGTCTTCTACACCCTCCAGAGTAGTAAAATAGCTCAAAGTTAATGAAAGGCACAGACTGCACTATAGGATCAGGTAACTTAGAGCGTTAGACACAGCCCAGAATTCTAAAGGGCACCCTGGCTGGTTTTCTTTTAAAATGCGCCACCTTCTGCATTTGTGTGATTAATTCTTCATGGGTAGGTTCAGGTTAAGCATTTTTGGCAAGGCCACTTCATAGATGATGAGCTTCTGATATTGTCGTGATCACGGTCCCAGGGATACAGTGCTGAGTCTCTGCCATCTTAGGGCACACTTTGTAGTTGGGGATCCAGATATGGGACAATTATAACTGCACTTAAGTGCTACGAAGTATGATGAAGTTTTCTGACACACCATACCTGAGTGCTCAAGGATCAGAGAAGAGAACTGTAGCAACTAACATTTTACTCGAGTTAACTTTGGTATTGGGAAGGGCATATGGGGGTGGGATAGAAAGGCAGGGAGAGGAAGGAGGGACCTGGGAAAGCCCCAGGGATGGAGCCTGAGGATCGCAGTTTGAAAAAAACCCAGAACAAGTAGCGAGACATCAGGTAGCGTGTAAGCCCATTAAGAATTTCAACTCCTAGGCTAAGAGCAGTGGGAAGCCACTGAAGCATCTAGGCTGCGGATCACCTGATTCTGTTCGTGGATGTTCGACTGTCACTCCAACATCACGAGACATAGGACTGGAGTGGAGCAAGAGTGGGAGGAGAACACCAATTTAGGGGCTCCTGGACTGTCCAGCGGAGAGGAAACCGTGGCTTAGACTAGGGCTTTGGCGTAGACATGAGGGGGAAAAGCATCTATTGGGGAAATCCTCCAAAGCTACATGGTCTCGTTTACCTCAGATTATATGGCAAGTAAAGCCCATGGCTCTGACTAATCCTAGCTGATTTACGGTTCCTGGATGGCTCCCACTTTCTCTCATCCACCCCTTCCTTCGCCACCAAAATGTCCTGTCATCACACACCAGAGATTATCGTAGAACAGCGCCACCTCCCACGGAAAGAGCCCTAGGAGCTCTTGCTGCCCACCCCTCTCATCTCATGCGTGAGATAATAGCGAGGCACTGGAGAGTGCTGGGCACTCAGTGGGTGGAGGAGTTAGAACTGACACTCAGTTCCCGTTCCCGTCTCACTTGTGTTTCTGTGCTTTGCTGCAAATAAAGCTGAGTGCCTGACTGTGTCATTGAAGAGCTCTGTGCAGAAGTCAGTTTTAGCTGAGTTCTGAAGAATGTACAGGATTTAGCCAGCTGAAGAACAATCCAGCCCAGGGAAGGAGCTGTGTAAATGTGTCACCGTGGGGAGACCTGTGATCCCTTACCTTTGTCTCCTTAAATTTGCACCCTGGGCGCCTCCCGCTTGGTACTGTAGAGGAGCTGAAAGAAGGACAAGGTGTCTGCCAGGTGGTGGCGGGTACAGAGGCCGGACGATAAAGCGCTCTTACTATGCAGACTAGTATGTATAGAATGGATCAGCAACAAGGTCCTACTCTAGAGTACAGGGAGCTATATGCAGTATCCTGGGATCAAACTAGTGGGAAAGAATATGAAAAAGAATGTATGTGTGTGTATAACTGAGTCACTTTGTTGCCGTACAGCAGAAACTAACGCAACATTGTAAATCAGCTAGACTTCAATAAACTATTTTTTTTCAAGAGCTTTTACTAACAGCTCTACCTGGAACTGTAGGTACTAAGAAATGGGAGAAATGTCAGTTGAATGTTTGGACCAAAAACCAAATAGGTCCCGAGACCAAATAGGTCCCGAGAGGAGAAAGAGGGGAAGGTAGAGCCAGGAGGGCAGTGCTTGAGGAGGAGCTAGGGCTGGGGTGTTGACTGATTTGGGGGAGAGCCTTGCAGCCCTCCGTGGGTGGAAGGTGCCAGGCAGGGTGCAGACAGATGACGGTGAGTAACAGACCTTCCCTCAGAGGTAGGGACAGAAGTGGACAGAAGAGAAGCAATATTCAAAGAGAGCTCCCAAGTGAAAAGTTGAAAACAATTATTTTATGAAGCTAAACACCTGTTATTATTATGGCGACCATATAGTTTGGGGGTGAAAGGAGGCATTATGAATAATTTTCTGGGCAACAGGAGGAAACTGGGGCTTTCTGGGCAGACCATACAGATGAGACATCGTTCAGTTTGGCTCTGTAAGCACCTGAAATTCTCAGTGGCACAGAAGGAGAAGACATGTTTCTCACTCCCGTGTCTGCAGGTCAGCTGGGGCTTGTTTCATTGGGCTCCACAGTGCTGGGCTCAGGTCCGCTCCGTGTTCTGGGAGCAGCAGCCGGCAGGAGCTGTCTTTCCCAAGGTGACGGCAGAAGTGCAAGAGGGCAGCCCGACATCTCACGCCTGCTCATGTCAAGTCCCGTCGGCCCGGGCGCATCCTGGGGAAGTCACCAGTTCACCCACCAAGAAGACTAGAAGCCCGTGGCAGGGTGTTGCTCCTATTACCAGTAGTAAATGAAGGGAGTGAGAACTGAGACAGACAGTTTCACCTTTTGCACACCTGATCGTCCTAGTTATTATGAATATAGGTTTTTTTTTTAACAATTCAGAAAAGAGAAGTAGAAATTAATAAGGGTAAAATTGGTATTCTGTAGGTGGGTCCGATTTTTCTAGCCCTACACTCTAAAATAGCTTTAAATTTTCACAAGCCTTATCCTCATGCTGCAGTCACTTTCTTTTGTATGTTTTATTCTCCTTACTGTTGTTATAATGTCATTTCTGTTATTTTCTTTTTGTTCTTTTTTGATATACTCATTTCCCGTATTCTGCAGTTGTATAGGGTCTGGTTGCTCCCCAACCAAGAAAAAGAAAACGAAGGCATTTCCATACAGAGTTGAGAAGAATTTCTTGTGCTATTATCTCAGCTTCTACCAGCCTTTAAACTGTGGGAAATCCTTTGGATTATGTGACGATGCTTCCTTAAGCTAAGTGACGTCATTTTGCATCTCTCACACTTTGTGTGACATCGTTGCATCCACCTCTGTGGCTCTGGCGCCTCTTCACTTCTTTCTGTTATGAATGCTCTCCCGCTAGACTCCAGATCCCTGGTACTTCTCTCTTGGCCAGAGTAGAGGGCTGCTGCGCACCCCCTCTTTAGCCAGGCTCTTGACTGACAACGTTGAAGCATCTGTAAACTTCTTAAAGGAATAGTTTGACATGGGGAAACTGCTGAAGGCTTTTCACTGTCCCGCTAAACTCCTGGATAACCTTGATTTCAGTGGATGAATTATTTTCCTTTCCTTTTCATGCTCTGCAATCTCCTAATTGGTAAGAAATGCAAATGTTTAATTCTCTTGAAATCACAGCTTTGTCTTTAACATCATGTCTGTATGCACTTTGATAATCATGGCTGTTGAAATCTCTCTGCCTTCCAAAGGGGACAGTCTAAGTCATCCACAGCAGTCACCATCAATACTTTCATACTTATAAACTATTATTAAACATTTTGATTTCTTTTTAAGTTTAGAGGAAGTATCCACTTGTGGTTTCTTTCAGAATAGTATCTCTTCTAATGGCGTTGTTAAAATGGAGAATACATCTTTCTCAGGTTTGTTGTTGGTCGCACAGGGCAGGAACATGTGATGCTCTAGGAGCCTGTGGGTGTCGGCACTGCCGGCGGATGGGGCAGAAGTGGCTACACTCAGGGAGCTCCTCCGGGGCCCTACTGATGGTGTGTCAGGCAGAAACAAAAGAAGAGCAGACCCAGTCCTCAAGTCTTAATGATAATGTAGCCTTCTGCTTTTTTTTTTTTTTTTTTTTTTAAGGAAAAGCTCTTCGTATAGCAAAAATAAAACCAAAATCACCCCCAGAAACCATGGAGGTAGTAAAGAAAAAGGAAAAGTAGTCACTGCTAAAATGCCTTTGGTTGTAAACCCATGTGATGAACAATACACAATGACTTAGCCTTTTGACAGGCCTGCATCTAATAGCTCTTCAGTATAAAGGAAAAACACTCCTGTGTGCGTCTCTCCTTTACTCTCCCACTGTCACCACATAATGCTTCATCCTATTACCACGCAATACTTTGTCCTGTTACTGCATAATACTTCATAATATTACCACGTGATGCTGTGTAGTATTACCACATAATACTAACATTAACCACATAAGAGCGACACCAGATGTGTGGGTTTTCCTATATCAAGCAAATTTCCGATACCAGCTAGGTACCCTACAGTTCAACTCCGTTCTGACACGAACCAGAGTTAAAGCAGACCCCACGCATTAAGGGCTCGTCCCCCAAGACCACCCTACTTCAGATGCCAATTGCAAGTAGCAGGTCCCCAGGTTACCCACAGTTTTTGTCTGCCTTAGCTACAAATCAGAGGTTCCCATGACCCCGCCTCCTGGATTTGGTCATTTGCTAGAACAGCTCACAAAATTCAGGGAAACACTTACGTTTACTAGTTTATTATACAATAAACGATATGCTAAAGGATATGGATGAACAGCCAGATGAAAAGATACACAGGACAAGGTCTGGAAGGGTCTTGAATGCAGGAACTTTTGTCCCCATGAAACTGGAGTGCACCACCCTCCAGCATGTAATAGATATGTTCGCCAACCCAGAAGCTCTGCAAAACCCAGACTGTTGGGATATTTTGGGAGGCTCCATCATGGAGGCATGATAGATTATTAACTCCATCCCCAGCCACTTCCTGAAGAATGGGGGCTGGGGGAAGAAGTAGAGATGAAAGTTCCAAGCTTCTAATCAAGGCTTGGTCTTTCTGGTGACCAGCCCCCATCCAGGAGTCCAAGAGATACTTCACTGGAACAAAAGACATTACTATCGCCCAGGAAGTTCCAAGAGATTTAGGAGCTCAGTGGCAGATGCTCCTGTCACTCAGGAAGTTGCAAAGGTCTTAGGAGCTCTGTGTTAGGAACCAGGGACAGAGACGAATGTATATTTTTCTTGTTGTATTACACTCAGTTTTTTATTTAAAAATGTATGTTTAATCTCCTTATTTGGATCCATGGTATATAGACCATTCTTATTGTCCAAGGATACACCATAAAGATGGGGTGTTTGCTCATACCTGTCTTGTCTTCAGTTATACTGATTGATCTTTTCTCTTTTCCTTATAGGTTCTATTTCTGATTTCTTTAGTAATTTATTTTTACCCACATACCTCTCTTCACTGTCATAATCTTCTTTAAAATGTGTACTCTCCAGTTGGAATACTCAAGTCCATATCTGTGAGCACCTCAGTTAGCACCCAGTATCCCAATGTATAACGGTGATGCTTGTGCACCAGGGTCGACAGGACTCTGCATGGCTGGATGTGGGCTCAGATGCAGATTAATCAGAGGGTGTCCCTAGTCCAGTTCACTTAGAATTTCTGGGGTTATAGAGGATCTCTTTGTGGTAGCAGTTTGGATAACTTGGTCCAGACCGCTGTGAGGGAACCCCAGGGACTCCAGAAGCTTCCTGATAACAAAGATGTACTAGGGCCCTCTCTAGGTAGGTAGTGGTTCTGACTATGAGTCCAAATGCCTGGACAGCAGTGGTATTTAGCATCACAGCTAAATGTCTTGTTTCACTTCTTATTTTGGTTCCTGCATAGTTTTATGCAAGGAGTCACTCAGACATCTCTCTCAGCTTCTTCACTGGATTAGTGTAATAATGCTGACTTCAGCTCCTAATGTGGGGAATCGAATGACTTGTAGGTGAAAATGTTGTGAATGCCACACACACCAAAAAAAATCTGAATTATGTAAGGGTAGTAATGATGTCTTTACTAAAAAAACCCAAAAAACACTGCACTTAAGAGTGGTGAGGTCCTGATCGGGAGCTACCTGGACGGCATCAGCAGCCCTCAGGCCCCCTTTCTCACTCCCAAATCTGGCTTCTCTCTCGTCAGCAGCCACCTGCACAGAGGGCAGCACCAGAGCCTCTGGGGGAACAGCTGTGTGTGCAGACTCGCCTCCCAGTACCTTCGTGGGACTTCACACAGGGCCTCAGGCTGCGCCAGTGCCACGTCTCCTCTGACCACACACATCCATGGGGTCATTCATTCAGTTAGTCATTGTATTAGTTTTCTTTAGCTGCTGTAACAAGTGACCACAGACCTAGTGGCTTAAAAACAACGCAGTTTATCATCTTGTCACTGGAAGGAGGGACCCCTTTTAGGGCCGAAGAGTGGGGTCTTGTCTAACACTCAGAAATGAATTGTCCGAGGAGATACACATACTGACAAAGCAAAAGACTTTGCGGGAAAAGGGCGCCCAGGTGGAGAGCAGCAGGGTCAGGGAACCCAGGAGAACTGCTCTGCCGCGTGCTCGCAGTCTCAGGTTTTATGGTAATGGGGTTAGTTTCTGGGTTGTCTCTGGCCGGTCATCTTTCTTGTGCCCATATTTGGTCTGACTCCAGGTCCTTTCTCACGGCGTGCACATCTCTCAGCCAAGGTGGATTCCAGCGTGAGGGTTTCCGGGAGGTTGGCAGGACATATTATGGGCTGGCGTCTCCTCTCTCCTTTGGGCCCCTCCCAAGTTCTCCTGGTTAGCTTTCAGCAGCACCATGTTCCTTATCGGGCCCTCCTGTTGTGAGACAGCTCAGGGAAGTGGTTGTTATCATGCCTGCCCAAGACAGGTGGTTTCGGTCAGTGGTTCCCTAACAATCCTACTGTTCTATACGTTAGAAGTCCTGAAATCAAGGGGTCACTGAGATGTGTTCCTTTCTGGAGGTGCACAGGGAGAGTTTGTTTTCTTGCCTGTTCCAGCTTCTAGCAGCTGCCAGCATTCCCTGGAGCTAGCCCCCTGCCATCTTCAAAGCCAGCAGTAGCCAACTGTGTCTTTCTTGCACTGTTATCATTTTAACACTGACCACTCTGCCTTTCTCTTCTACCATTTAAGGACCTTTGTGATTTCGTTGGTACCACCTAGATAGTTCAGGCTACTCTCCCTACTTAAGGTCAGCTGATTATCCACACTACTTCCATGTGCAAATTTAATTCCCCTTACCATGTACGGGGACATATTCCCAGCCTCCTAGGATTACGTCACAGACATCACTGGGGTTCATTGTTCACAGTCATTCAACCAGTCATGATTACTCAGCAATTCAGAATTTCTCCTACGTGCAGGAACACTAGTGTTAGCATGAAGTGCAGAGCTCTGTAGGTAGAGGGGAAGAAAACATATCCTATCACAAACTGTTGGATTTAAGTGGATTTTGTTAAATGTGATAAACCTTTGATCCAGTATGACTCCAGCTCGTTTCTTAGCCAACATTTGCAGAACACTCTGTTATCACTTTCATTTGTCCGTACATCACTCCTAATGTATTGCTTTGCATCAGCTACTTTCTGGACACTATTTAATCTTATACCGATTATATACAAGATAAAATCATACTTTATTTCATTTCACTAATAAAATATTAACTTATAATTTGGGGAGAGTTAGAAGATAATGTATCAGTCACTTCTCTGGCCTAATTTCATCCATTTGTATGGATGGATAGATAAAGTGACACCGAGAGGGTGTGACCTACCCAGTTCACACACTTCCTTGAACAGAGCCTGGAACTGGTCTTCTCATCCCTATTCTGGCGCATCAGTGCTTTTCTGCCCGAGGAAGAATTCAGGATTCAGGAAGATCCAACTCAGTTGCTAAAGATTTTCCATCTTACTGAAAATTCAGTACGCAAAGGCAAAGGAAACACCTCCCTTGTTTATTCAATAATGAAAACAGGGAATCCTAGTTATCTCTTATAATTTGTAGAAGTGCTTTGAGCCTATTTTTTTTGAGGTGAAATTCACATAACATAAAACAACTTTAAATAACCTTTTTACGGGATGAACAATGTAATGGTGTTTAGTGTATTTCCTGTGTTGTGCAACCATGACCTCTATCTATTCAAAACATTTTTATCACCCCAAAATAAAACCCCGTCCCCATTAAGCAGTTACTCCCACTTCCCAGTCCTCGCAGCCCCCTGCAACTACTAAATGATTTTCTGTCTCTATAGATTTATCTTTTCTGAGTATTTCATGTCAATAGAATCATACAATATTTGTCCTTTTGCGTCTGGCTTCTTTCACTTAGCATAATGGTTGCCAGTTTTATACATGTCGTCCCATGTACCAGTACTTTATTTCTTTTTATGGTTGAATTATATATATGTTGAAATATGTGTGTATATATGTACATATGTATGTATATACGTGTGTGTATGTGTGTATACAATTCGGTTATCCATCTGGTGATGGGCATTTGAGTTATTTCCACCTTATGCCTATTATGAATAGTGCTGCTATGAATATTTGTGTAAGGTGTGTGTTTGAGTCTTCGCTTCTACTTCTTTTGGGTATATAGGAGTGTAATTGCTGGATCACATGTTAATTCTGTGTTTAACTGTTTAAGGAACTTGAGCCCATTTCTCACAATGGGTCCAAGACAAGTTTAAGAAACTCCGGAGTCCCCTTCTCAACTCCAAAGGCTTAGGGGTGGTGAGATGCTTTGAAAAATAAGCGGATTCCAGTCCTGCCTCTGGGGATCTATGTGACCGTTATCACGTTCCTTAACTAGATTCTGAGCCTCAGTTTACTCATCTGTTAAAGCTGAAAAACACCCTCCTCTGTTGGTTTTTCCCTGAATTTATTAGGGAAAAAAACCCAATATTTTTCCCGGTGAGTCTTGACCGTTGACCTCAACAATGATGTCTGGCAAATTCTAAGCACGTTCTTGAACTGCCGGAGGCTGCATTTGCGTCCTGTTTGTAGGAGCGCCCCGTGGCGGTGTTTGAAAGACTATTATGTTTCCCCTTTCACTCACATGGCACTTCCACAGTTCACACTTTCACTGACTTCTTGCTGTTTTATTTGAGTACCAAGTGGATTGTCTCAACTTCCTGCCTGTTAACTTTGTTTAAAAAACAAATCTGACATTGAGTTTAATGCTGAGGAGATGGTGAGAAACTGACTGCTCAGTAGAATTAATTTCCTCCCGTGTTTTTAACAGCTTGAAAATCAGCACCCCAAATTTCGCACTACATGCAAATAACTTTCCCTGGGTGTTAGGGTATTTTGGATCTCCCTGAAGCATGAGTGTGTAGTCTACACTTAACCTATCTGGACTTTCCCTGAAAAATCAATTGCCAACCTAGTTTGGGAAAATTATTTTGTCCATTAGATCCTGAGATTCATCCTGAATTCTGAATTACTGGTCTTCATCCATTGATTCAAAAAGTATTTATTACAACATTTTCATGTGCCAGGCACTCTGCTGAATACTAGGCTTATGAAGTTGAGTAAGTCAAATTTAGTCACTATTGCAAAGACTTCAAACACAGTCTAGAAGGAACAGTGATAAAAAATTCTTCGAAAGAATTATGCTAGGTATGTTTAGAGGGAAAATACAAGATAGCTAGATGCACAGGCAGGGTTACTAAATTCATACTTGGGGATCAGTGAGGCCTTCCCAGAGTGGGTGAAATTTAAGCTAAGGTCTTAAATGAATGGTAGTAATAGCAGCAGCAGCAGCAGTACAACTAGTAATAGTACCAATAGTACTAGTACTAATTGTAGTAGCAGTGGTAGTAGTAGTAGTAGGAAGAGAAGGAGGGGTAAGCGTGTTTTAAATGCTTGCCTTTCCCAGGCACTCTTCTGAGCTCTTGACCTAAAGTATCTCACTTTGGCCTCACAACAACCTCACAAGACAGTTACTTTTTCTAATCTCATTTTATAAATCAGAAATCTGAGCCACAGAGAGGTAACCACCCCATGTTCCCACAACTAATAAATGGCAGAGCCTGGACTCAAATCCAGACAGAGATTCATTAGCAAGTTCAGCTGAGGGGAGAACAGAGCTGGCAAAAGTATCTGGAAGTAAGGGAACTGCACTTATGAAGGACTGAAAGGGAGCAAGAGAGTGTGGAACATCAAGGAATTGACAGTTGAGTACACTAGAGCACAAAGTGCAAAGGCACTGGGGCAGACAGGGAAAGATGGAGCCGGATGGGCAAGCTGGGCCAGATCATGAAGGACCTTGTAAATTATGTCAAAAATTTGCATTAGCAGAATTTGAGGATTACCCAGTGGTTACATAACAGAGCTTCCTTTTTCTTAGGAGGTACTCATTGAATTATTTGGAGTAAAGGGTCATGATGTCTGCAGCTTGCTCTCAAACAGCTCAGCAAACATATAACAACAACAATAATAATTTATATATACTAATAAATATATATTATCTGTATTAAATAGATGATGATCATGATGAGAGAGAGACGCAGATAGAAAGCAAAGTTTTAGAATCTACCTACCCAGTCTTTTTTCATGCACAGTTTCTACACACTGGGTGTCATTTCTACATAGAATTTTGTACCCTACCCTTTTCATCTCAGTTACAGCTGAAACATTTCCCATATTGCTGAACACCCATCATAAACATTATTTTAATGGCTGCATACGATTCCTTTTATCAGTTGCTTTTTGTTCTTGTTCTTCTTCTTCTTGACCCCTTTCACCCATTTCTCCCACCCACTACCCCCCAACTTTGACAGCCACTAATCTGTTCTCTGTATCTGTGAGCTTGGTTTTTTTATTTGGTTTGCTTGGGTTAGGATCCACATGTAAGACAGATCATATGGTATTTATCTTTCTCTGTCTGACTTATTTCATTTAGCATAATGTCCTCAAGGTCCATCCATGTTGTCACGCATGGCAGGATTTCATTCTCTTTATGGCTGAATAATATTTCATTGTGTATGTTTGTAACTGTTTTCTTTATTCATTCAGCAATCAATGGACACTTGCCCATTGTTTCCATGTCTTGGCTATTGTAAATAATACTGCAGTGAACATGGGGGTGCAGATTTTTTTTTTTTTAACATCTTCATTGGAGTATAATTGCTTTACAATGGTGTGTTAGTTTCTGCTGTATCGCAAAGTGAATCAGTTATACATATGCATATATCCCCATATCCCCTCCCTCTTGCATCTCCCTCCCACCCTCCCTATCCCACCCCTCTAGGTGGTCACAAAGCACCAAGCTGATCTCCCTGTGCTATGCAGCTGCTTCCCACTAGCTATCTGTTTTATATTTGGTAGTGTATATATGTCAATGCCACTCTCTCACTTCATTCCAGTCCCAGCTTACCCTTCCCCCCCTTGAGAATGTCCTCAAGTCCATTCTCTACGTCTGCGTCTTTATTCCTGCCCTGCCTCTAGGTTCTTCAGAACCATTTTTTTTCTTTTTTTAGATTCCATATATATGTGTTAGCATATGGTATTTGTTTTTCTCTTTCTGACTTACTTCACTCTGTATGACAGACTCTAGGTCCATCCACCTTGGCCAGAGCTTCTAATTTCTTTGTCAACTCTCTCCTTATGATTGTCACAAATTGTGTTAGCATAGGGATAAAGATTCTGTCTCTTAGTTTTTTAATGAGAATTGCCCCATTGGTGAATTCTGCTTAACAGTTATTTTAGAAGATGAATATGTCATTTATTTAGATAAAATGAAGAATTTATAGCATCGGAAGACACAGATTGCCTTTCTTCCAAGAACACACAGAACTAAAAATGAGAAAAAGGAAAATGCATTTGTTATCGGTTGATTGATAAGGTGCATTATTTCTATTTTTTCTTCAGTTCCATTGTGGAATATGGCCAACAATATAAAAATGTGCTAAGGAAAAAAAAATATGTGCTAAGAAAATATGAAAAAAATTTAATCTTCATTCATTCATTTATCCATTCTCTCTCGGGTACCTAATCTTTTTGAGTTAGTGTTTTCATTTTCTTCAAATAAATATTCAGAAGTGGAATTGCTGGATCATATGGTAGTTCTGTTTTTAATTTTATGAGGAATTTCTACACTGTTTTCCATTCTGGCTGCACTGATTTACATTCCTAGAACAGTGCACAAGAGCTCCCTTTTCTTCACATCCTCACCAACACTTGTTATTTATCTTCTAATAATAGCCATTCTAGCAGGTGTGAGGTGATACCTTGTTGTGGCGTTGATTTGCATTTCCCTGGTGGTTAGTGATGCTGAGCATCTTCTCATGCACCTGTTAGGCATCTGCATGTCCTCTTTGGAAAAATGTTTACTCAGATCTTCTACCTATTTTATAAATCAGATTGTTTATTTGCTGTTGAGTTGTATGAGTACTTTAGATATTTTGGATATTAACCCCTTATATATCTTCTCCCATCCACTCAGGTACATGTCTTAAGGTTTTCAATATACAGGTCTTTCACCTCCTTGGTTAAATTTATACCTAGGATTTTACTCTTTTTGATGAAATCGTAAATGGGATTGTTTTGTTAATTTCTCTTTCTGATAACTCGCTATTAGTGCATAGAAACGTGATAGATTTTTGTGTAATGATTTTTGTATCCTGCAACTTTACTGAATTTATTTATTAGTCCTAACAGTTTTTTGATGGAGTCTTTGGGGTTTTCCATATATAATATCCTGTCACCTGCAAACATGACAGTTTTGTTTCTTCCTTTCCAATTTCATGTTTTCCCTCTTGGCTAATTGCTCTGGCTAGGATTTCCAATACTATGTTGAATAAAATTGGCAAGATTGGGCATCCTTGTCTTGTTCCTGATTTTAAAGGAAAAGCTTTCAGCTTTTCATCATTGAGTATGATGTTAGCTGAGAGCTTGTCATATATGGCCTTTATTATGTTGAGGTATATTCCCTCCATACCCACTTTGTTGAGAGCTTTTATCGTAAATGAATGTTGAATTTTGTCAAGTGCTCTTTCTCCATCTATTGAGATGACCATACAATTTTTATCCTTCACTTTGTTAATGTGTTATATCACATTGACTTATTTGAGGTTGTTGAACCACGCTTGCATCCTTAGAATATATCCCACTTGATCATGGTGTATGATCCTTTCAACGTATTGTTGAATTCAATTCGCTAATTTTTTTTTGAGGATTTTTGCATCTATGTTCATCTGAGACTTAACATCCATAGACAGCCACAACAGGAAATAGTGCTAAGCAAACTGGATTGTGGTCTGTTTAAACTTCAATTGTGAAATATAATCATAGTTAAAATAACAGCATCAATTTTTTATTATAATTAATCATCTCCTTTGTTATAAATTCCAAAATGGTTGAAAGTTGAAAACAAACTGAAATCTCTCTAAAACCTTCTTGGTTAACTTTGCCTAATGCTGGCCTCTTTGTTCTTAACCCCTTTGTAATCATTTTCTGTATTTCCAGAATTAAGACCTCCTTACAGGTTACACAGTATCTAATCATGAGTAATGTATATTCTAGAACTTTTGTATGGCAACATACAATGCTGACATATGTTACTCCATTTCATTCACTAATTACTCCATATAGCTATGTCATGTCTTAAACAAATTACGAAATTCTGGTTCAGGACCTAGAAATTTAGGCTTGTTTCCATGTGCACACACGTAGGCATGCACACGCGCGCACACACACGTAGACGTGCGTGCACGCACACACACACACACACGCACATCTGTGTTTATGCCTACCCTTAACAAATTACTGTCTAATATGAGAGAAAGAAGTAAATATGAGTGTCTGCATGCAATGTGAGGAGTGACAGACATTGGTCTTGCACACCATGGCAAAAATGTGGGGCAGCAACTAAACGGACTCTGGATAAGGTAGCTGGAAATGAGGGCACATTGGAGGATTAGGAAAATCTTTTTTTAAAACCATAGACTTAATGAGAATGGTAAGGCACAAGCAGGGAATAGTTAGAGAAAAAGATGGGAAATAAAGTTTTCCTAGGCAGCGGATGCTCTGCCAAATGCTCCTCCATTTGACAACAGAGGGGTTTACTAGAGTCTCTTTTGTTTGAATCCTGAGTGGCAACAAAATGTTAATCATGTATTACTTGCCTTATTCTAGGTAACTGTTAGTTTTCTGGGCTTTTTAAACATGAATCAGAATTAGATGTGGGATTTCTTATTGCTTATGAGAAATTCAGTCAACATTTCTCAGGTTTAACCAATTGAGGCTGACACCTGCCTTGTAGCATCCTCGAGAATCCACTTTCTCTTGGTAAATGAACTGGTGTTCTACAAGAAATGGTGCAAAGGCCCTTATGTCTATGTTCATTTCAGTTGTCAGCCTATCATATGCTATACTTGTGTTCTTAGTAAGAATTAGGAGTAGATCAGAGGACGATGTTTCAGAAAGCTTCAACAAGGAGATTTTCTGACAGATCAGTAAATGCCACCCTATGGTGTAGGACACATTCCTGATGATTTTCCTCAGTGGATGAAGCAGAAGATCATTTTAATGATTAAAAACCCGTGCTTACCACCCTTGCTGTGGAGGAGAAGAATCTGATCTCTCAACTCTTGCCTCGGCGTTGCTATCACTACTTACAAAGCTGTTGAAATGCTGACACAGTTCTTTAATCAAGTTGTCCAGTTCCCTGGAAAATCTCCCCGGCACTTCTCAGCATGAGCGTTTGCTCTGTGAGGTCACTGGAATAGCTTAGTGCAGACTGTTGACTGGCCGACTGAGGGTCTGGCTGCCCCTTTAAATTACAGGCCCTGTACTTGGAGCATTTCTGAAGACTTCTCAGTGGTTTGGTAACAGGAAAATGCATAGTGGTCTGATCATAAAAAGGAGTACCTGAAACCTTTGACCATATAGAGCAAGCTATATTCTTAGTTTTCTGAAGGAAAGTCTCAGGATACCCTCTCTAGGAGAAAGATAATGCTATTATTAACGTGTAATTACGACAGAGTTATTCATTTATTTAATTTTTTTTAACATCTTTATTGGAGAATAATTGCTTTACAATGGTGTGTTAGTTTCTGCTTTATAACAAAGTGAATCAGTTATACATATACGTATGTTCCCATATCTCTTCCCTCTTGCATCTCCCTCCCTCCCACCCTCCCTATCCCACCCCCTAGGTGGTCACAGAGCACAAGCTGATCTCCCTGTGCTATGCGGCTGCTTCCCACTAGCTATCTGTTTTACATTTGGTAGCGTATATATGTCCATGCCACTCTCTCACTTCGTCCCAGCTTACCCTTCCCCCTCCCCGTATCCTCAAGTCCGTTCTCTAGTAGCTCTGTGTCTTTATTCCCATCTTACCCCTAATTTGTTTATTTTTAAAGTAAACTTTTTACAATTTGTGAACGTGTACAAGCTTCACAAATCTTGTTTATGCCTTGATGCATTTTGATTACTTTACTGGGGTATAGTTGACAAATCATACAGATCACCCAGTGTAAGTGTACAGTTAGAAAGTAAATATGTACCATCATCACACACAGTTTTAGAATGCTTCTGTCACCCTAAAATGTTTCCTCCTGCATATTTAAGACATCCCCACTCCCACCCTCAGCCCCAGGCAATCAGTGATCTGTTCTCTGCTTATAGAGTTTTGCCTTTTCTAGAAATTCCACATAAATGGAATCATACAATATGCAATCTGTCATCTGGCTGATTTCCCTCAGCATAATTATTTGGAGATTTTTTTCAGTTGTTGTGTGTATCTGCCTTCTTGATGAGCAAAATCCCACTGAATGGATATGAAGCATTTGGTTTATCTGCTCACCAGTTGATGGACATTTGTATTGTTTCTAGTTGAGATTATTATGACTTTAGCTATGGGCATTTGTATACAAGTCTTTGTGCGGTTAAATGCTTTCATTTCTCTCAGTTGGACACCTCGGAGAGGAATCACTGGGTCCTATGGCCATATGTGTTTAACATTTTAAAAAATTACTTAAATGTTTTCAGTGTAGCTGTAACATTTTACAGCCCCATCAGAGCAGAGGGGTTCCAGTTTCTCCACCTCTTCACCAACTTGATATTTTCAGTCTTTTTCATTCTAGCCATTTTATTGGGTATGTAGTGGTCTTTTACTGTGGTTTTAAGTTACATCTCTCCAATTACTAGTCCTATTCAGCATCTTTTTCATGTGCTTGTTAACCAGTCATATATGTTGTTTAGTGAAATCTCTTTTCAAATATTTTACCTAATTATGGCATTTTTAAAATCATACAACATGCTGGAATGTTTGCTGTGTACATAGAAGTTGAGATGCCCTTCCTTAGAAGTAAAAGAACTCGCCCCACTGAGCTTTTAAAGCATTTTATGTGATACAAAAATGATGCACCATGGTCATGTCAGTCAAGAGATATTTGTATACAAAACAATATTTTTCATAGCTAATGAGATTCTAAATCTAACTGTTGGCATCAAAATCATTATTGTTCTCCCATTTGGTTCTTCGTTTTGTTATAGATTTGTTCATAATTCATGGTTAAAAAAGCATAAAAGCTGTCTACCTCACAAGGGGCTGAGCTGCGTCTTCCCTGCAACTTTTCCATGAGAACTGCTTATTGTTAATTATGATTAAAACAATAACTCTTTAACAAAGCATGAGTAACTTAGATTAATCAGCGGCTTTCCAGGCAGACACTTCCTGCGATCGATCCCTGGGGTTTTTATCAGCAAGTTGTAGTAATGACGCTGCTTTGCGCAGTGCTTTTGTTTCAGTGGTAAATATGTGAATCGATTACCCATGAGCCCAGGTCGTGATGTACTGTTGTTTTGCTTTATTCTTTATTATGTTAGGCATCCTAAACAGCAGGGGGCTGATATCTACTACACGGTCACCTTGGAACTTCTAATATGGAAATCTAAATGAACTCTTTGTTACCGTAAATTACAAACAGAACAACAGCAGCCTGCTTCCACACTTATAAATATGTATGTCCTTCCCACCCATGAAATTATGGTGAAGGATAGATCAAAGTGAATTAGCGCCTGTCAAGGAAATTTGATAGGTCATTCTGTACTGTAATGTTATTCCCTTTTCTTCTGAGTGTGACATAACAGCCAGACCCTGCATCTAGCTCTCCTTCTCCCATTGTGGTTAACAACAGTTCAAATGTGGAAATGAATCACCTGGTATATTACTTCTATGCAGCAGGAGGCAAAGTGAAAACTAAATTTTTACAATCAAAATGAGTTTGACTGTATTTAGACTCTGACTGTTGCTAATGTTTGTAGCTACTGTAGTGTTACGCCATTGTGTATCTAAACGTTGTAAAATCTGTTGCTATGAACCTCTTAGGTTTTCATAGAAACCCGAAGCTAGCAGTCCTAAAAATCTATTCACTTGACCATATAATTTTCATAGCCTTATTGACAGTAAGAATGCTTCCATCATCATAACCTATTGTTTTCACACATCAAAATGCCAAGAAACCATCAAATAAAAATCTCATTACTACCACAAATATTAATCCCCAAATGTTTTTTAAATGTTATAGAATTTTTAAAGGGGGAATCCAAAACACATGGCATAAATTTAAGGTGGAAATGAAACAGTTAAAAATAAAGAACTAAATGGTTTATGTTTATAAGATCGGTATAATTCAGAAAAGAAAGATAAAGAAAGTTAAAATTTAAATAAAGGGAGTTAAAAAAAAAAGAGAACAGAAGATAGCAGGGAAGAGGGAATGTATAGTAAATAAAGGACCAATTTTGACTAAAGAGCAAATACCAACAGAACCCAAACTACTGTAGTAGACTCGTAACTCCTTTCTTCTTGGCTTTATCCTGCATCCTTCTAATGACATCATTTTAAAAATTCAAATGTAATCATATCAGTCATTCATGATAATATTTTTCCACTTAATGGCTTTAAATTTTTATTTACTTCTTTATTTGTTTGCTTTGAATTTGGCTTGCAACACTCAGCTACTGGCAATGTACATTGTATTCTTACAGAATTATATTGCAATTCAAACTACTTTCCATTGTCCTTGCTCAATTATATAAGAGCTTTGCTGTTTCATAAATGGTTCCATCTTCTTGATATTCTCATGAGTTTTCTCTCAATCTCTCATTTCTCTATAAGCCTTCCAGAGTACCCTTTGGTTCTAATGGAGCCTGAAACACCAAAATAGACAAATTTTCTTATTGAAAAATTCCCAAACATTCATACATAATACAGCCTTCAAACATAACAAGAATGTTAGTGTTCTTAACACCTTTTGTGACATTTGGTTGTTCATGGTTCCAACTGGGTGTATCTATTCTTTTCCTTTTTTTTCTTTTGTCTTTCTAACCAAATAGGAGTAATGCTTTTTTTTTTTTTTTTTCAGTAAATGCATAGCTATTTTCTTTGCTGGTTGATACAGTTAGAAATAAATTTTATATATGTTTGTTAGTCATAACTCGGGTTCCACATCTATGATCATCCTTCCAGTTTGCACTGTGGGTTCATGCTCATTCATTATTCGATTTGAAGTGACTCTCTCTCTCTCTCTCTGGTAACTGTTCATATTTTTGATCATGATACTATGTCTGTTTGGACATGTCCTTGTTATTTATTCACATATTCCAAAACGTTTTCCAAATGAGAATGCTTAATGAAACTATCACCCCAGTCATACAAGTTTGCATCTGCTAGATCCACAAACTGGTCGCATACCCGTTTGACACACAGTGTGGTGTGGGGCATGAAAACATTCCACTTCCACAAGATTTTCAAGGTCTTCTTGCCTCTGACAATGTTTTAGATCTGGTCCGTCACACACGCCTAGCAGAGATCATTCAGTTCCCACATTTACGAGGGAAGACATAAAAGATATTAAGAAACTTAACACTTTGATATAAAGGCTTGTGTTTTTTGATAAGAAAATTAAAAATCTGCTTTGGTTTTCAAGCCCTTAAAAATACATCAGAACAGCTTCTGGGAATTTGTCGACTCTGCTGGGCCTCAGCCTGATTCTGTGATTCTCTGAGCTACCGGGACGCTCAGTGCTTCCCAGCCCATCTTCTCCCTGCAACTTGATTGGAAACCTCTGGAGTGCCCAGGGTGAAGTCTGAAACTGGCCCACGAACTCAAAAGGCTAAGAGAGGCTGAAGAAAGAGGCTGCCCACTCCTGATTGATATTGTGGCTGGTCACCAATTTGAAGGAAATTCTGTGATTCTTTGGATTTGCTTGTCTACTCTTTCAGCCGTGTGGTTGACAGGGTCTTGGTGCTCCAGCCATGTGTCAGGCCTGTGCCTCTGAGGTGGGAGAGCCAAGCTCAGGACATTTGTCTACCAGAGACCTCCCATTTCCATGTAATATCAAACAGCGAAGGCTCTCCCAGAGATCTCCATCTCGACGCTAAGACCCAGCTCCACTCAATGACCAGCAAGCTACAGTGCTGGACACCCTATGCCAAACAACTAGCAAGACAGAAACACAACCCCACCCATTAGCAGAGGGGCTGCCTAAAATCATAATAAGGTCACAGACACCCCAAAATCCACCACTGGACATGGTCCTGCCCACCAGAAAGACAAGATCCAGACTCATCCACCAGAACACAGGCACCAGTCCCCTCCACCAGGAAGCCTACACAACTCACTGAACTAACCTTAGCCACTGGGGGCAGACACCATAAACAACGGGAACTACGAACCTGCAGCCTGAGGAAAGGAGACCTCAAACACAGTAAGTTAAGCAAAATGAGAAGACAGAGGAACACACAGCAGATGAAGGAGCAAGATAAAAACCCACCAGACCTAACAAATGAAGAGGAAATAGGCAGTCTACCTGAAAAAGAATTCAGAATAATGATAGTAAAGATGATCCAAAATCTTAGAAATAGAGTGGAGAAAATACAGGAAACAAGGACCTAGAAGAACTAAAGAGCAAACAAACAATGATGAACAACACAATAAATGAAATTAAAAATTCTCTAGAATGAATCAATAGCAGAATAACTGAGGCAGAAGAATGGATAAGTGACCTGGAAGATAAAATAGTGGAAATAACTACTGCAGAGTAGAATAAAGGAAAAAGAATGAGAAGAATTGAGAACAGTCTTAGAGGCCTCTGGGAAAACATTAAATGCACCAACATTCAAATTATAGGGGTCCTAGAAGAAGAGGAGAAAAAGAAAGGGACTGAGAAAATATTTGAAGAGATTATAGTTGAAAACTTCCCTAATATGGGAAAGTAAATAGTCAATCAAGTCCAGGAAGAACAAAGAGTCCCATACAGGATAAATCCAAGGAGAAACACGCCAAGAAACATATTAATCAAGCTATCAAAAATTAAATACAAAGAAAAAATATTAAAATCAGCAGGGAAAAACAACAAATAACCTACAAGGGAATTTCCATAAGGTTAACAGGTGATCTTTCAGCAGAAACTCTGCAAGCCAGAAGGGAGCGGCAGGACTTATTTAAAGTGATGAAAGGGAAAAACCTACAACTAAGATTACTCTACCCAGCAAGGATCTCATTCAGATTCCACAGAGAAAATAAAACCTTTACAGACAAGCAAAAGCTAAGAGAATTCAGCACCACCAAACCAGCTTGACAGCAAATGCTAAAGGAACTTCTCTAGGCAGGAAACACAAGAAAAGGAAAAGACCTACAATAGCAAACCCAAAACAAGTAAGAAAATCGTAATAGGAACATACATATCGATAACTACATTAAATATAAATGGATTAAGTGCTGCAACCAAAAGACATAGACTGGCTGAATGGATACAAAAACAAGGCCCATATATATGCGGTTTACAAGAGACCCACTTCAGACCTAGGGACACATACAGACTGAAAGTGAGGGGATGGAAAAAGATATTCCATGCAAATGGAAATCAAAATAAAGCTGGAGTAACAATACTCATATGAGATAAAATAGACTTTAAAATAAAGACTGTTACAAGAGACAAGGAAGGACACTAAGTAATGATAAAGGGATCAACCCAAGAAGAAGATATAATAATTATAAATTTATATGCGCCCAACATAGGAGCACCTCAATACATAAGGCAACTGCTAAGAGCTCTAAAAGAGGAAATCGACAGTAACACAATAATAGTGGGGGACTTTAACACCTCACTTACACCAATGGGCAGATCATCCAAACAGAAAATTAATAAGGAAGCACAGGCTTTAAATGAGACAATAGACCAGATAGATTTAATTGATATTTATAGGACATTCCATCCAAAAACAACAGAATACACTTTCTTCTCAAGTGCTCATGGAACATTCTCCAGGATAGATCATATCTTGGGTCACAAATCAAGCCTTGGTAAATTTGAGAACATTGAAATCGTATCAGGTATCTTTTCTGACCACAATGCTATGAGACTAGGTATCAGTTACAGGAAAAAAATCTGTAAAAAATACAAACACATGGAGGCTTAATAATGCACTACTAAATAACCAAGAGATCACTGAAGAAGTCAAAGAGGAAATCAAAAAATACCTAGAAACAAATGACAATGAAAACATGATGACCCAAAACCTATAGGATGCAGCAGAAGCAGTTCTAAGAGGGAAGTTTATCAGAATACAATCCTACCTCAGCAAACAAGAAACATCTCAAATAAACAACCTAACCTTACACATAAAGCAATTAGACAAAGAAGAACAAAAAAAAAAAACCAAAATCAGCAGAAGGAAAGAAGTCAAAGATCAGATCAGAAATAAATGAAAAAGAAGGAAATGATAGCAAAGATCAATTAACTAAAATCTGGTTCTTTGAGAAGATAAACAAAATTGATAAACCATTAGCCAGACTCATCAAGAAAAAAAGGGAGAAGGCTCAAATCAATAGAATTAGAAATGAAAAAGGAGAAGTAACAAGTGACCCTGGAGAAATACAAAGGATTATGAGAGATTACTACAAGCAACTATATACCAATAAAATGGACAACCTGGAAGAAATGGACAAATCCTTAGAAAAGCACAACCTTCTGAGGCTGAAACAGGAAGAAATAGAAAATATAAACAGACCAGTCACAAGCACTGAAATTGAAACTGTGACTAAAAATCTTCCAACAAACAAAAGCCCAGGACCAGATGGCTTCACAGGTGAACTCTATCAAACATTTAGAGGAGAGCTAACATCTGTCCTTCTCAAACCTTTCCAAAATGTATCAGAGGGAGAAACACGCCCCAACTCATTCTACGAGGCCACCATCACCCTGATACCAAAACCAGACAAAGATGTTACAAAGAAAGAAAGCTACAGGCCCATGTCACTGATGAACATAGATGCAAAAATCCTCAACAAACTACTGGCAGACAGAATCCAACAGCACATTAAAAGGAACACACACCATGATCAAGTGGGGTTTATCCTGGAAATGCAAGCATTCTTCTATATACATAAATCAATCAGTGTGATAAACCGTATTTACAAATTGAAGGAGAAAAACCATACGATCATCTCAATAGATGCAGAAAAAGCTTTCAACAAAATTCAACACCCATTTATGATAAAAAACCCTTCAGAAAGTAGGCATAGAGGGGACTTACCTCAACATAATAAAGGCCATATATGACAAACCCACAGCCAACATCGTTCTCAATGGTGAACAGCTAAAACCATTTCCACTAAGGTCAGGAACAAGACAAGGTTGCTCACTCTCACCACTGTTATTCAGCATAATTTTCGAAGTTTTAGCCACAGCAATCAGAGAGGAAAAAGAAATAAAAGGAATCCAAATCAGAAGAGAAGAAGTAAAGCTGTCAGTGTTTGCAGATGACATGATGCTATACATAGAGAATCCTAAAGATGCTACCAGAAAAGTACTAGAGCTAATCAATGAATTTGGTAAAGTAGCAGGATACAAAATTAATGCACAGAAATCTCTTGCATTGCTATACACTAATGATGAAAAACCAGAAAGAGACACTGAGGAAACTCCCATTTACCACTGCAACAAAAATAATAAAATACCTAGGAATAAACTTACCTAAGGAGACAAAAAACCTTTATGCAGAAAACTGTAAGACACTGGTGAAAGAAATTAAAGATGATACAAACAGATAGAGAGATATACCATGTTCTTGGATTGGAAGAACCAACGTTGTCAAAATGACTATACTACCCAAAGCAATCTACAGATTCAGTGCAATCCCTATCAAACCACTAATGTCATTTTCACAGAACTAGAGTAAAAAATTTCACAATTTGTGTGGAAACACAAAATACCCCAAATAGCTGAAGCAATCTTGAGAACGAAAAATGGAGCTGGAGGAATCAGGCTCCTGGACTTCAGACTATACTACAAAGCTACAGTAATCAAGACAGTATGGTACTGGCACAGAAACAGAAATATAGATCAATGGAACAGGATAGAAAGCCCAGAGATAAACCCACGCACATATGGTCACCTTATTTTTGATAAAGGAGGCAAGAATATATAATGGAGAAAAGATAGCCTCTTCAATAAGTGATGCTGGGAAACCTGGACAGCTACATGTAAAAGAATGAAATTAGAATGCTCCTTAATGCCATACAGAAAAATAAACTCAAAATTGGTTAAAGACCTAAATGTAAGGCTAGACACTATATAAGTCTCAGAGGAAAACATAGGCAGAACACTCTATGACATAAATCACAGCAGGATCCTTTTTGATCCACCTCCTAGAGAAATGGAAATAAAACCAAAGTTAAACAAATGGGACCTAATGAAATTTAAATCTTTTGCACAGCAAAGAAAACCATAAACAGGATGAAAAGACAACCCTCCGAATGGGAGAAAATATTTGCAAATGAAGCAACTGACAAGGGATTAACCTCCAAAATTTACGAGCAGCTCATGCAGCTCAATTTGTAAAAAACAAACAACCCAATTCAAAAATGGGCAGAAGACCTAAATAGACATTTCTTCAAAGAAGATATATATGTTGCCAACAAACATATGAAAGAATGCTCAACATCACTAATCATTAGGGAAATGGAAATCAAAACTACAATGAGGTATCTCCTCACACCTGTCAGAATGGCCATCATCAGAATATCTACAAACAACAAATGCTGGAGAGGGTGTGGAGAAAAGGGAACCCTCTTGACTGTTGGTGGGAATGTAAATTGATACAGCCACTATGGAGAACAGTATGGAGGTTCCTTAAAAAACTAAAAATAGAACTACCATATGACCCAGCAATCCCTCTACTGGGCATATACCCTGAAAAAACCATAATTCAAAAAGAGTCATGTACCACAATGTTCATTGCAGCTCTGTTTACCATAGCCAGGACATGGAAGCAACCTAAGTGTCCATTAACAGATGAATGGATAAAGAAGGTGTGGCACATATATACAGTGGAATATTACTCAGCCATAAAAAGAAACAAAATTGAGTTATTTGTAGTGAGGTGGATGGACCTAGAGACTGTTAATGTGGAGTGAAGTTAAGTCAGAAAGAGAAGAACAAATACCGTATACTAACATATATATGTGGCATCTAAAAAAAAAATTTGGTTCTGAAGAACCTAGGGGCAGGACAGGAATAAAGATGCAGACGTAGAGAATGGACTTGAGGACACGGGGAGGGGGAAGGGTAACCTGGGACGAAGTGAGAGAGTGGCATGGACATAGATACACTACCAAATGTAAAATAGATAGCTAGTGGGAAGCAGCCACATAGAACAGCGAGATCAGCTTGGTGCTTTGTGACCACCTAGAGAGTGGGATAGGGAGGGTGGGAGGGAGACGTAAGAGGGAGGAGATATGGGGATATATGTATATGTATAGCTGATTCCCTTTTTATAAAGCAGAAAGTAACACACCATTGTTAAGCATTTATACTCCAATAAAGATGTTAAAAATATATATATATATATATATATATATTAGAACAAGCATAGCTAAGTGAAGCTTGTGAGTGGGTGTGATTCTGTTTAAACATCCAATAATAAGGTATTCTCCCACAGAACACCTTTCATGTTCAGGAAAATTAATCTATGGTTAAAGAACATGTGAAACAACATAATTGTTAATGATACGTATCCATTTCCTCCCATCTGAACTCAGAACCTGGGCTCAGAGTGCCAAGAGTCCCTTACATGCTCCTTAGCGACCTCACCGCTCCTTAGGCAGGTTATTACCGGTGAGTCTGCGGTGCGGAGGACGGCATCCCTTGTCGGCTTGTTAGTGGAGCCTGTGGCTGCTAGTGTGTGTCTCAGCAATGGGAGCCAGTGGGGGGATGTGCTTTTCTTATTCGCCCAGAAAGTCCAGCCTTCTTCCAAATCCTCCTGATTCGGCTCCAGCCTAGCAGAGAGGGATGGTGTTTGCATAATGTCACACAGCACAACTCTATGTGCATATGTGAGCTCAAAGTACAGATAAAGGTTAACAGTACTCCTGTGTTCTGAGCTTGGGGAACGGTGGAGCTCTTGGCACAAAGGCCTTCGGAGATTTCACTATTTTTTCTTTTCTTTTTAATAAAAGTTCCATGTTAACTACTAACATGTACAGATGGGTGTAGAGTGAAAAGTGTCTGTTTCCTCTCACATCATGTTGTCCAGTTCAGTACTCCCAGTCCTCAGAGCTAAGCACCATTAATAGTTTCTTGTGGCTACTTAGAAATGTTATACAAGTATATATGTATACAAATGTGCAATATGTGTGTGCTTGTAGTTCTTTCATAAAAGTTGACAAATATTATCCTACAGTCTATTCTGAGCTACCTCTTGATTTTTTTCACTTTATTAACATCTAGATATCCTCCTGAATCGGTATGGAAAGTTCTACCTCATTTTTGTAAATAGCTACACAATAATATATTGTATAGCTGTGCTGTAATTTTTTAATAAGATCCTTATGGATGGATATGTGGAAGTCTCCAACATGTAAGATATTATAAATAATGCTTAATGAACATCTTTGTTCATGTCTTAGTCTGCTCTGGCTGCCATAAGAACATATCATATACTGGGTGTCCTGAAAAACAGAAATTTATTTATCACAGTTATAGAGCCTGGGAAGTCCAAGATCAAGGTGCCAGCAGATTCAATTCTGGTGAAAGCCCTCTCAAGAATTTCTTGCAGATGGCCACCTTCTCACTGTGTCCTCACATGGCAGAGAGAGAGAGGGAGAGAGAGAGAAAATTTTCAGATCTCTCTTCCTCTTCTTATAAAGACACTAATGCTGTCATGGGAGACCTACCATCATGACTTCATCTAAACCTGATTGCCTCCCAAAGGCCCTACATCCAAGCACCATCACAGTGGAAGTGAAGCCTTCCTCTTTGTGAAGACAAACATTCATTCAGTTCATAGTATTTCATATATGTTTGCATCCTTGAGTAAAATATGTTATAAAACATCTTGTTAGAAATTATATTGCTGGGTCAAATAATATATGCACTGCATTTTTATAAACACTGATAAATTGCTCCCAGCAAGCAGTACATGAAAATACTAGCTCTGTATCATCTCCACTCTGTTAATTGTTCAGCTTTTAAATATGTTCCAATCCAATAGGCAAATAATGGAATCTCATTGCATTTTTTAAAAAATTAATAGAGCTTGAACATCTTTCAAAAGATTATTGACCACTTATATTTTGTTCCTTTGAATTACTTAAATCTTTTTGTTTATTTTTGTATTGAGTTATTTGTCATTTTTCTAATTGATTTTAAGATCTTTTTGTGTATTTAGGAAACTAGTCTTGCGATATATATTGCTTGTACTCTTCCCAGTTTGCTGTTTGACTACTGGAGTGTTCCAGTTACCTACTGCTTCGTGAGAAATTATCCCATGTCTTTAAAAAAAAAAAAATGAATTTTACTTCTCAAAATTCTAAAGGTTGTGCATTTGGACAGAGCACAGTGAGGATAGTGTGATTCTCTGTGTGATACCATACCTAGCTAAGAAGTTAAGGTGGCTGGTGGCTGGCTGGAATGGCTTGACCAGGGTCATAGTTCTGGGACCTTGTGTCAGCTAAGTGTCTTGGGTTTCCTCAATGTAGATAGACATAGGGCTCTCCTTCCCACATAGCCCCTCCACAAGATCTCTTAATCTGGTATCTCCTGCAGAGTAGCAGGACTTCTAACTTAGCAGCTCAGGACTTCCAGGAGTGCAAAGGCAGGAGCTTTGGTCTGAAACGTGTATCACATCCTGTTGGTTAGAACAGGTTATACACCCTGCCCAGATTCAAGAGGAGGGAGCTCTACAAGGGCAGCTTTCTACAAGGCGTGGGGTTTTTTGGCAACCACCAATATAGCAGACTACCAGAAGGTATTTTGGGTGGTTTTTTGGTTTGTTAGTTTTATTGTCATAGGAAATTTTAAAATCTTTTCTTGGTAGTCAGATACTACTTCTTTAAGGCTTCTGGTTTTAGTGCCACCTTAGAAAGGATTGCACTATTCCAAAACTACAAAACTTTCATTCATTGTTTCTTTTAATACTTTCAGTGCTTTGATTTTTTTCACATTTAAATTTTTGTCTCATCTAGATTTGCTTTATTTTTAAAGATGAAATGGAGATATGAATTAAACTTTATTTTTTGTTTATTTCAATGCTGTCTATGGAATAATCCTTCATTTCCCACTGATTTGAAGCAGCATCTTTATTATATACTAAATTCCAATATTGATGTGTATTTATTGCCATACTCTTTATTTGCTACTCTTCCTGAATTTCCCTACATCAACAATAATGCCACACTGTTGTGAATGGTAGATTTTTTCAATGTTTTGAAATACATGGAAAACAGAGAGACATTTTCCAGGGTTGGGTGACATGAGATGGACAGAGGAAGCTCTTGCAAGAGGTGAGACATCTAGCTGGGTGCAGCAGCTCAGAAAGAGAAATGGCTAAGAAAACACAACCCCTGGCGTCACCACTTCCTTTTCTATAGAATACAGGAAGGAGATTTAAGCCTTCTTTTAGATACTAAAATAAAACATGACCAAGGAGACTATATGACTGTGTTCATCTGAATTATTTTTGGTGGGTACAACTAAAATCACTCTATCTGATGGTCCCACTCTATCAGCAGTTCCCACCTGTGGACTTGTGTCAGCTGTATGTCATGGGTGACTCCTTCACCTCCTCACTAGGGCAGTCTAGGTAGGATGGGATGGGATGGGACAGGCTCATGGGTCACAAGTCTTGGCTTCTTCTCTAGGACTGCCCTTACCTGTTTTCCCTCATCTTCTGGTTCCTTCAGAAAATGGGGCAAATGAAAAGAAATGTTCTCCTGAGTTAGAGAAAGTTTATTTTATATATGTATGTGTTTATAGATCACACCCCACACAAAGTTATTATAATATTATTGACTATATTTCCTGTGCTGTACATTATATCCCTCTGACTTATTTATTTTATAACTGGTGTGCAATCTATAAAAATTTCAAATCACTGTGCTGTACACCTGAAACTAATATAATATTGTAAGTCAACTGTACTTCAATAAAATTTGCTTTGAAGTACATGATTTTACTGCTGCATGAATAGTTGCAAAGTATTATTGGTACTGATTTCTTCACTGAAAATAGCTCCTTATAGCAGTACCAATCTATATTATTAATGTACAGAAAAGATTATTTAAATATTTCACGATTGCCAAGGAAATACTGGCATCTATAATCATGATAAAAGTCATTAAAGCACTGAATCATTCCTTCATTAATTCACTTACCAAGTAGTTATGATATGTTCCCTCTATTACAGAGTATGTATAGAAATGTATGACCACAGAGGCAGGATCTCCTCTGGTCAGGTAAAACCTGCTTTTAGGGAGGAAAAATGTTCATACTTTTTTCAGCAAGTGAGAGTCATCCCGTGTCCTGAAAGCTTAGGAAGGGTTCTGATCAGAACCACCCTTCAATCATGCTAAATTTCATATGTCCAAATTATAGAACTGCTACTTCTTTCTTTGAAAAGAGCTCTACTGATTTTTGCGATAATTACATAAAAATCTGGATTTTAAATTAAACTCTTAGATTTTTAAAAATCACTTCAGGCAGAAGAAGGATGTAGTAAAATGTGGAATAAAATATTTTTAACCTCTGCCAAAATAATTTCATACCATTTTACTGTACTTCTGTCATCAAATAGAATTCACTAAATCTCCAGAATACAGTTTATTTGTCAAATAGCAGGAGATGCTTCAGAAGATTTAGAAGATAGGACTGTGCTGTAAGTAACTGACAGTGTGGGAGGAGAGAGAAAGAACACATAGAAGAATTTGCAGTGGACGACATAGGCTGTGTAAACAAGGTACTGATTGTGGATCCAGCAGATTCTCTGAGACCAAGACTCCTCTAGGTGTGGTATGTGCACCTGTGATCAGACCCCGAGACTCTCACTTGCTCTACTGGTTCTTGGTGATTCAGAGTTAAATTGATTAAATACTGTTGTTGTTCACACATATTTCACAAATTATGAATTTTATGTTTCATAGAAAATCCTTCATGTTCTTAAAGTTATACCTGTGCTAAAAGGGCTATTGTGGTCTTAACCTCAGGAAATACGCAGAACTGTACAGACAGGCCTGGCTCACGTTCCATGTCACTTACATGTTATAGTTTATGTTTATTCTACCATTGTCCTTTTCTGTATCACCAATGTACACACATAAAAATAAGTCAATGGCACAATGTTTTATTTTAAGCACTAAAGTAAAGATGAAAATATGAAAATAAATTCTATCATTTAGAATAACTTAGCAAATATAAATTGTGAGCAACATTTCAGTACAAATATAGACTTAAGTGTCTGTGTGTGTAAGGATTAGACATCTGCAAGTGTGGTTATTTTGCAGAAATGATTTTTAAGCGTATATAGTAGTAATGATGTTAATTACCTTAACAATGAATAATCCATACAATACTTGTCTTCTGTTATCTTTTTTTTTTCAAATAGTGGCAAAGCCATTGCAGCTTTTGCCTCATTTTTAGTCAAAGCACACTGAAGTTTCTGTTAAACCACTGAAATTCTTCAAAAACCAGCACAAATAATGCACTCCAAAATGAAGTAAAGCAGTTTAGTCTCTAAAGGCAAAAAAAAAAGGAACAAAACCATAGAAATAGTACTTAAAATTACACTCCTCAGAGAGAAACTGAATAAAACTCACACTATTCCCTAGAAGGTTGTAAAATCAATCACAAAATTAATGGCAAAAGAAGCTCTTGGAAATAGCATTTATCATCTGACCAAGAGCAATCAAAATGGAGCCTCGGAGTAGCGTCTTCCTCTTGCCCTTGGGCAGGATCCAGCCTATCTCCTTGAGAGGTCTCCGACCTACAGCAAACTGAAGCTGGCTGACTCCAAAGTGCTACCCACACACACACACACCGAAGTCCACTGATGCTGATGCTAGAGTCCAGGAAATGCTGTCAACATTTGGAGGGGGATTTGCTTTCAACATGGAATCCTATCCATGTTTTTATTAAGTATATAAGTCTACTAGTCAAGGTTCTTCAGCAAATCTCTCTCTCTATATATATATATATAGATAGATACATACATACATACATACATATGTATGTGTGTGTGTGTGTGTGTATATATATATATAATTCATAAATATATAAAAGGCCTGAGAACCAGGGGAGCCGCTGGTATAAATCTTAGATCAAGGGCAAGAGAAAACTGATGTCCCAGATCAGACAGGTAGGCAGGAAGATAAAAAGGGACAGATTCTGCCGTCCTCCACCTTTTTATTCTATTCAGTCCCTCAACAGATTGGATGAGGCCCACCAGCATTGGAGAGGGCAATATGCTTTATCTAGTCCAAAGATGCAAATGTCAGTCTCAACCAGAAACATCCTCACAGGTACACCCAGACACAGTGGTTAATCTGGGTGCCCAGCCAGGATGATACATAAAATTAACCATCCTAGTAAGCAAGTAAAGACATATGCAGATGTGAAGAATCCAGAAATTTTTACCTCCCATGCAGCTTTTCTGAAAATATTTATTATGTGATCTAGACTCCAACAAAGACAAAGAAATCAACAACAAAAAAAGCATAGGCAATTCAGAGTAAATAAAAAGAATTACTAGAGGAGAAAAAAATGACCTAAAAATCTATTCCTAAAGAAATAAAGTTGAGACCCGAGATAAAGGAAGATAGGGGATTCAGTAAGAAAATTCCAGAAAGACATCTTGGTGGCAGACCTGAGAAGGAAGGAGTTCTTTTAGAACAATCAATTAATGAAACGGTAAAAGAGCTAGAAGAGCTTAGTGTTCAGACAGAGAAGACATGTTTATTCTGTCAACAAGAAGAAAGAAAGGCAATTTGACACTCAAGAAAAGCAGAAGTTTGTAGCAGAAAACTATCCATGTATAAAGCAAAAAGACAAAAGTAGTTAATTGAGTACAAGAAATAATAATTCATTTGATGTGAATTTTGGAAACTTCCTCCTTTGAATAACCCATGTTTCGTAACAGAGGAGTGGGACTCCTTCTTAAATTCCAACCAGAGAATACAGTTGGCATAAATTTAGTATTATGAATGTGTTTATTTAACTTAATTTCCAGAATATACCTTTAGGCAAAGCATGGAAGATATAACCATTTCAGAACAAAAGGTAAATGTTACAGATCTTGAAAATATAAAAATAATGGTGGAGCTGAAGAAACCTCAGAAGTGAGGGGGAAGGGATGGAGACACCACACAGACCCTCATTTCTTCATTTTACATTATGGATAGTGAGGATAGGACCAAGTTACTGGGTCAGGAGGTAGATAAGTCTTAAAAATCAACATATGTTCGCAACTAAGACCCGGTGCAACCAAATAAATAAATATAAATAAATAAATATTTTTAAATTAAAAAATCAACATATGTTTAAGGTAAAGCATCAGTCAATGTAAGTGTTGAAAATAAAAATGATAACCAACAACTGGGGGGGGGGGAAGAAATCAGTAGTGGAGAGTCATCCCCTTGGGGACGTTTAGCCTCTGCTGCTCTGATCTGATCTTCGTTCTCACCCCCTCAGCCCTCCTGTTCCTTTGCCCTTGTCCTCCGGACCTTAGAGTCTGTCATCAGGAAGTTCTCTGTATCCTTCATCTCTGCACATCCCTTCCCTCCTTACCTCTCTAAGCAAGTCAAGCTGTGTAATTCTGAGGCAAATGATTGGTCAGCTCTTTTGACCACAAATCTAAGCTACGATTTTCAATCGGCCTTACTAGGAACAGAATATAAGTTCATGTTCCCTGTCTTACCCTTTTTTTCTGTCTCTAAATTGATTAGCAACTCAACAAATAAGGCTGAACATTCATTCACCCTCAAAACCACACGACCCTCAGAGGCTGCAGGGAAGCCCACGGCTGTTTGCTGTCAGCTGGGTAACCAGCTACTGCACTTGCCTCTTTGACTCAGTACACCTTGACTTCTGTTTCCTTCAACAGGCCAAAGTTTTCACTTTCTTGACTCAGCCAGCGTCCATCCAGTGGTGCTGACAAAGGTTTAAGGATCAGATCTCCAAGGGAAATAGCCTCCTCACGCATTACCTCGTCTCATCATACCTGCCCTGCTTCATCTCCACTTTAATCTCTTCAGAGCTGCTGAGTGGATTTTCCTTCCTACTCACAACCCACTTAAGAGTTAACCCAGTTAAGAGTTTCCAGCCTCTTAACTGTACTCATTTAGTTTCCACCAACTAAGCTGCCTAAATGCCCTCCAGGGGTCTTCCACGTTCCTTCACCTGTAACTCTTGCTTGTCCTTGTCCTTCGGTGCTTAGATTCTCCAGAAGGCGTTTCCTCACACCCTGTCCCTTGTCCCCACTGTGCCCTTACTCATTCATTTATTCGCTCATCTATTTATTCAGTTATTTGCTTAACAAATATTTATTGAGGCACAAGTAGGCACCACAACTACAGGTGGGGAAGAGCATGAGGAAAGATTAGCTGGGCAATCTCATTAACCTCAGAAGCTGAACTGGGAACTTGGGTCTCCAGGTAATGTAGCAGTTTTGTGTTGTGGACTCTCAGCGTTATTAATATCCTCAGAGTGCAGGCAGGTCAGGCCACAATTAGCAAGCTCCAGCTTCACGAGACCAGTGTTGCAGAGTGTATTCATTTTCTTTTGCCAGCCACTCAGCTCTCTCTCTTGCTGACTCCAAGTCAGTGGGAAAAAGAGAAAAATTGCCTGGCTCAGTAAAGTTGGAAGGAGGTTTGATCAAGGTGTTTAATAACTAGGGTTGGAATTCAATTTTGAATTTTCCTGCTGTGGCAGTTAAATGTGAGGATTTCTATTTCCATTTCTCTCTTATTCCTCTCAGCTTTATTTTTATTAAAAAATTTCCCACTGGCCATGAAGGCAGCTAAATGTAAAAAAAAAAAAAAAATCAATAAAAAAATTTTTAAGAATTACCAAACAAGTGTTGTATAAAATATCATGGTTATAGCATAGAGTGACGTGTGAACCTCTGAGATAACATCTATTACCACCTCACAATTTGGAGTTGCTTCAAATTCACCATTTTAAAGGCTTGGTGTAATGAGCACATCATTAGATTTGGGGACAGAACAAAATAATGTCAGCCTTATGGGGCTTCCCTGGTGGCGCAGTGGTTAAGAATCCGCCTGCCAATGCAGGGGACACGGGTTCGAGCCCTGGTCCAGGAAGATCCCACATGCTGTGGAGCAACTAAGCCCATGTGCCACAACTACTGAGCCTGTGCTCTAGAGCCTGTGAGCCACAACTACTGAGCCTGTGTGCCACAACTACTGAAGCCCACATGCCTAGAGCCCGTGCTCTGCAACAAGAGAAGCCACTGCAATGAGAAGCCTGCGCACCACAGTGAAGAGTAGCCCCTGTTCGCCGCAACTAGAGAAAGCCCGTGCACAGCAACAAAGACGCAACACAGCCAAAAATAAAATAAAATAAATAAATTTAAAAAATAATAATGTCAGCATTAAATGAATAGAGTTATAAATAACGAACTATGTTTAACCAGTATTACAACCATTTTAATGCTTGTAAATAATAATTAGAAAATGATTAAAACAACATGGCAAGATACACATTGACAGTGATGTGTGCTTATAAGCACATGCAAGAGATCACTAAGAACTGTGACCATTTGGAAGGGTGATTTGAAAAGTTTTCATGCAGAAAGCCTAATTTCACTTGGAACATAAAAATGGAAAGAATTTCAAGGGTGAAGATATTGAGAAAAGCATGTTCCAGATACAGAGAAATACATGAGCAAAGAAAGATTTGGAAGAAGAAAGTATTTGAGATGAGCTAAGGTCCAGGCAAAGCGCAAGTAAGAAATGAGTCTTGGAAAGGAAGGCAGGCGCCATATTGAGCATAGCTTTGGATCTCATCCTGATGGGTTGGTTTCAGTTTAGAAGGAAATGGAACTCCATTGAAATTTTTGAGAAAGTATAAATGTTCTTGCAGCTATGACTGAGGAAGATTAATATTTTAGTCACTTGTAGTCTGAATTAGAGTTAAGCAAGATAGGTAGAATACCATAGCGTTCTAAGAAAGCAGTAAGATTGAACGGGAACAGTGACTGATTGAAGGGAAGGGGTAGATGAGAAAGCCACTGAAGGCAGTGGGCACCAGAAGATTTCCAGCCACCTGATGGTAGGGCTGATGGTGCGGAGAGGTTTACCAGGTGAATAGTACAGCTCATGAACAGAGCGGGTGGTGTGACAAGTGCCTCCAGGGTTCAGAACTTTCCATCTGAGAGTATAGTAAAAACCCCTCCTTTTAGAACATAAAAGCAGCAGCGTGCTGGGCTTAGCCAGGATGGCAGTGGGCTCCATGACAAAGATGGCTTTGACTCAGTATGCTTGTTCATTCAAAACTAATTTATTGTGTTCTTCTTTGTGCCAAGCAGTGTGCTAAAAAGTTGGCCAATGCAGAGATGACTTACACAGTTCTTTCTAGGCGAGCACAAACAGCTTTGAGGAGAAAGGCATGAGGTGTCCTGAGAAGTCTCAGAATAAGCACAGTAGCAGAATCAGAAAGACCTGGCTCCTTTTGAACTCCAAATCATTATTTCTTACTTGCCCCGTGACCATGGTTGGTCATGGTCGTGATTGTAGTCATACTTCTGTTGAGTTGTTGGTTCACTGTGCACCAAGCTATGTGTGTTAAAGATATTATTTAGTCCTCACAGAACCTGCTGACTACATAGTATGTATTTCATAAATGGAAACTGGGGCTCAACCAAGATCAGTGACTTGCCCAAGGTCACACACGTGGTAAGCCCCTATTCCTTCAACAGTGAAACAGATAATCTTAGGAGGATGCAGGCAGTATATGAGGTTTAAGCCCAGTATCTATTTTAAACCATATCCTCTTTATTATCAACGTAATGCATCTGTGGGATATTTTGCTTCCTAATGAGAACAAAGCCAACTGGACAACATGGGGTATAAACCAGTGACCAAACCTCATAAGTTCTGTGCTTTAACTGGCTAAGCCAGTCATTGATGCAGTAGTACAGTTTTGTATTTGCTCTACTTTCAGGTTACTCAGTAAAATCCCAGTGATTGAGACTAGCTATAACTTTGCTTGACAGAGCTTACTGAAAGCACCTTTTGATTTAATACTATAAAAGGGGAATACAGAAAAAATTCTTCATTAAGCACATTTAAAATAAATTGTTGGTTTCTGTCATTAGATATGTTCTCTAGAGCCTTTAACTAATTACCAGTTTCATCACAATAAATTACCATTATTTTAAGAATAGTAAGAGAAAAGCACTTAGAAAAGATGAGGATTTATAATAACAACGTTGGGGATTGTTTGCCTTATTTCAAACTTCAGAATGTTTGCTCCTTTACTGGATATAGTTAGAGGTCATCCAAGAGTCTATTGGGATATACAGGAAGTATATTGGGAATTTGTAAACCATCCACTTGCAAGAAGACTACACAAGAATATTTGTAAGAAATCTAAATAAGGACGAAACAAGGGCATTGCTCTTAAAAGCCTGCGATGGCATCAATCTCTCAAGGTTTAACAGTGCTCTTAACCTACATATTTGCTTTTTTTGAAACAGCCAATTCTCTCTATTAAGAGCTGTAATTAGATCTAACTGTTTTCTCCATAGGTGGCTCACACACTTTAAGGCTTTGACCTCTGAAAACCCCAGATTATGTCGGAGTAAAGATGTCTCTGTCTCTTCCCCTGCAGGTGCGCATGCCCTGCCCTAAGCCATCAGGTGGTTTGGCTGCAATTTGGAGTCCTTGAAAATTCAGTAGTAATATCTTAGTGCTTAGATCTGTTGGGCAAAGGGGCTGATTCTTGGAGGACATTCTGAGAACAAGCTTTCTGTAGTTTCTGAAGAATTACTCAAGCTTCTAAGACCTCGAAGCCTCATGTTTAGGAGAATAGGTATCCAGCAAAATAACCCTAGTTCTTATCTTTGATATCCAATTTTCACTCATACCCAGAGCAATAGGAAATTGGAGGAAGTAAACAGACACTGGCAGTGTTCACTAGTGTCTTAGCTTTAACCTCTTATTACAAAAAGTGCTTTTTGGTTTTAAAAGAAAAGTCACTTTTCTAGTAAGATTGTTTTGAACAGCTCAAGCTGTGCCTGGTGTTTCCTCAGGCATCCGTGAACTCAGTTGTGATACTATCAACAAAAGAGAAACAGCAAAGCAAATGCTGAGCTGTGGCCCTCCTGGGGCCACCACCATCCCACCGTCTCCCCTTGTTTTTAAACATGGCTGAGTTCTGACTTGGTGCAGCTGTAAAACTCTCCCAGTAGCATTTTAGAGGCTTTTAAAAGAATGCCCCTCACAATATGTCCTATTACAGTGATGATTGTTGTTGTTATTTCTTACTTTGTAGCAAGAGTGAAATCTCCTTTGGGATATATATTGAGAATGGATTGAGACATACCCACCATAGATCATAGATGTCACTTCATTTTCTGCCGTAAAGGCAAGTTCTGACTGCCGTCTGCTTTCCTGGTTGGCAGTGTCCTCTTCTGGAAGAAGTGATTGTTCTAAGACCCTGGAGACAGAGAGGTGGGGAATGGAGTTGAGTTTGGAGTGAATGGAGTGAAATAACTTGACGGGAAGTAAAAGCTCTACTAGAAAACTAAAGTGATCATGTCCCTACTGTCTTGTAGATCCACTTATTGGGATTTAGAGTTAGGTTCCCCAAATGAATCAACAGTGCTTAGAACAAAATAAGACAGACTTCTGGGGAAGTCCCTGAGAGGGATTTATGTTCAGGGTGCAGACATCTAGGAGGAAAGTTGGCAGGGGTTGGGGGGAGTCACTGGGTCTCTCTGCTCATCTCTGTTAGGACCACATTAAATTTGAGAGTGCACCGGCCCTTCCACAGCATCTCCCCGGGGTTTACATGCACCTGTGGACACACTTCATCAGCAGCATGTGAGCCTCTGACTCAGCGTACTTTTCCCAATGTGTAACATATATAAATTGCTGTCTTTGGACCCCTTTTACTCCTTTCTCGCCCAAAACAAAGCTATATGATTGTATATTTTTGTCACTTGTAAAAATCTCACCATGTTTAAGAGTATTTAAAAATAATATGTATGCACCCCTGTTTTTCTTGATCATTTACTCATGGCAATACAATTAGCATACGTTTTATTTTTATTCCCAATCACTAGGACACAAACTTCTTTTAGGCTTGGTGGAAACGATGCCACAATTTTCCAGGGCTCTGCCACACGCACACTCAAAAACAAACGCGTTGGGTTCTTCCGCTCCAGACGTCTCGTCTTGTCGTCATGTTGTGACCTCTGCCACTGTTGATTATAACTGCTGCTCTTCTGGGCATCGTGGTGTTTTTACTGGTGCCCAGCTCAGATGACCCCAACTTGGGTGTTGGTGATGGCTGCTTCCCAATTTTCTCACATCATAGCTAAAAGAAGCAAGTTCTAACTCTTACAAGACTTGACTGAATGCTTAGAGATAATAGAAGTAATACAGGAAAGGTAACTAACAGCTACTTCTAGAAGCTATTTGTAACTGCCACCACCTGATCTCAGAATCCCTGCCTAACTCATGCTGGTCTCCAGCTGTGGAAGGCCTGTCCACCCAGTCTCAGTGGACATCTCTAAATACCTCTCCCCCTCCCAGAGTCTAGGCCCCAGTGCTTCCCTGGTCCCAGAGGATGAGGGATTTCTCTCTTTCCTCCTCTGAGGTCCAGCTCACTTGGGATTAACCCATTTTTCCCTTCGGTAATAAACACCAGCTTTTACAAAAAGAAACCTAACTTCCAAAGCCTAGATAAAACACAGGGCCACCTTGTACAGATGTCTAAGGGGTGCACTGCACAACAGTGCTGCCCGCCTCTACAAGGACATTTGTGGTATAGTCACATGGTTACTTATTTGTGAGCCAGAGGCCACGCTCCCCTGGCCCCCATATCGAGGTGGGATCAAGGGACAAGTTCAGGTGAAGCCCATGGGAAGTGAGTAGAACTGTTACAAGTCCCTTCCTGGTCAGTGCAGCAGGAAGCAGGTGCTACTTCTCCACTCTGCCTTTTCCTTCTGTTGGCTGGGAGCAGAGAACTGAAAACCCAGGGGTTGGTGAAGTCACAAGATGCAAGGAAATTGGGTCCCTGAATCATACTGGGAGGGAAAGCCAACGGGGTAACCAGAACACTTGTGTGGGACAGTTAGAGAAGGAAGACAAATAAATTTATAATGTTGTAAGGAACTGAAAATCTTATTGTTTATTTATTAGAGTCATTAGTGTGAGTAGAACTAATTCAGTCTGAAATGTGTTGATACGTGTTGATATTTATTTGGAACTTCACCTCCATTCAGGGCATTAGAAAAGGCAATGTGTAGGCATTTACCCTAATCACTATAACTTAAAAGCACCCTCTATAGTGGTCTTTGCAGAAAAGAGAAGCCCAAACAAATCCAGGAATCTGTCCCAAGGACAAATTATAGATTTTTTTTTTTGCGGTACGCGGGCCTCTCACTGTTGTGGCCTCTCCCGTTGCGGAACACAGGCTCCGGACGCGCAGGCTCAGCGGCCATGGCTCACGGGCCCAGCCGCTCCGCGGCACGTGGGATCTTCCCAGACCGGGGCACAAACCCGTGTCCCCTGCATCGGCAGGTGGACTCTCAACCACTGCGCCACCAGGGAAACCCCAAATTATAGTTTTCACTGTAGAATGCAGAAACCCTTTATTTGCAAGTATTCCAGCTTCAAAACAGAAAGTCCAGGGTCTCTCTACGTATAACCTTATATATGCAGTAAATTGATACTAGATTCTTCTTTGCCCAATTTTGCTTTGTGTTAAATTATATACTTACTCTTTGCCTTTTAAAAAATGATCTATTTCCCAAATATTTTGAGATTTTTTTTTCCCCTAAACATTCTAAATGCTTGACCTTCACTTCAGTTGTGGAACCCCAAAGGCTGGGATATTGGAAGCTGTATATCATTTACTGAATGCTAAGGGACACCAAGACCCCAGGCTGCCACATCCAGAATATTGTCTGAGATGGATTTAACTCACCTTCATCCCAAAGGAAAAGAAGAAAGTTCGCCAGCTAAGATGAGATTGGCAATGAGAAGAGGGACTCTTTCAGGAATCAATCTGATTTTGAGAAATAGCATCTTAGGAAGAAAGGGTAGGAAGATAAGAAGAGTTTCAGAATACTGTAAAATAAGAACTGATTTTCATAGGACTCAAATGTATAAATCATCTCATTGCTTTAGAGTCATACAAGGGAGATGGCAGGATAATAGAATTGGGGATCTGGAGAGCTGTGATGAGAGCTGCTCTGATCCCACAGGCCTAAGTGAGAGGCCTGGGGGTCCCAGCTGCTCTTCAGGCACATGTCATTTTCACATATACACTGATTTATTAAATGTATGATTTTTTTGGTTTAAAAAGTTTACTACATTTTATTGTAACCTTCTGTGCAAATAAAATATAAATCCTTTAAAAAGATTTTCAAGGAAATTACAGATAATTGGAAGTTGTACTTTCATCAGCCCTAAACTCTCCTAAGCCTTTTGTACTATTTCCTTAAAGTTCTGAATAGTGGACTCGACGCTTAATGAATGCATTTTCTCAGCACGATTTTTCTTTTAATGGTCTTACAGTTTGACTTGTTTTTTTGATGTACAGTTGAATTTAACACGTGTAAATTAGTGTGACTACCACCGTAACCAGGATTCAGAACTCTTCCTCACCCCAAATTCCTGGCGCTCTCCCTTTATAATCATCCCCTGCTGTGCCCCTCACTCCTGGCGCTGTTGGTCTGGTCTCCATCCCTGTAGTTGCCTTTTTGAGATTGTTACATGAAGAGAACCGTATAGGAGGCAACCGTCAAGACTTGCTTCTTGTACTCAGTGTGACGCCTTTGAGATTCATCCACGTTGTTCCGTGTTTGCATAGCTGGTCCCTGTCAGTGCTCGGTAGTGTTCATTGTACACTAATCCCACTGTGTGTGAGCATTTACTCATTAAAGGACACAGTTTGTCTCCAGTTTCTCGCAATTTTGAGTATAACTACTGGAAGAATTCATGTACAGGTTTTTGTATGAACATAGGTCCCCATTTCTCTCTTTTTTTCAGAATGTGATCCTTTTGTCCACCCTTCCATTTTGAAACTTTCTTCTGGGACATTTAAATATCATGCTTCTCTAAGTCTCTGACCTCATCGTTGCTGTGTTGGATTTTTTTTCTTTTTACCTAGTAATATAATTTTTTTTAATTTGCATGCTTCTATTTCTTTTTTTTTCCCTTGTTAATCTTCGAGTGCAGTTTTTATGCAAATAAATTTGGGTTTGGGTAATTATGTTTAAATTCAGACCTGTGGGTACGGATGTGAATTTTTATCTGCCCAATGTCAACTTCAGAGGCAGGCACAGAATAAGAAACGAACTATAATCATCCACATTTGGGGATTTGCCAGTAAAAACTATGAAGAAGAAATTCAGCAAAGGGATTGAGGAAGCATTAAATCTAAGTTGGATAAGGAGGGAACTAAGAACATGAAGATTAATGGATAATGAAAAGTTGATAGGGTCAATGGATTGAAGGATCTAATGAGGCTGAAGAATTATTCAAGTGAGATTACTGAAAGGATTGATTACTGAGGGTAGGAGATGGTGATCAAAGGATGCTTAGGGATTATGGAGATTATGGGTACAGTTATTGGTAGTGACAGGCCTAAGCCAGAGGTTTTCTGTGCATTAAAATTAACTGGGGAAAAAAATGTAAATATAGCTACCCATGCTCCACCCTTAGAAAGGCTAATTCAGTTGGTCCTTGTTGGGGCCACAGCAATTGCTAGAGGTTGAAAACCATTGCTCTGCAGTGTAACCATGAAGAGGAGGACAAAGTAGAGGAGGGTTCAACCATTTAATGTGAGGAGAAAAAGAGATTGAAATCAGACTGGGTGAATGTTTTACATGAATGTTGAGGTCACAAAGCACGATAACAAATGTAATATTGGAAAGTTAGAAAGTAATCTTCATGCCATCTAGGAGGGATGCAAAGAGTTGTAATATGGATGGGCTGAAAGTAAGCTCTGACAGTCAGCTGTCACACTCTGGCATAGAGGAAGACGTTAACTCACAAAAATAATTCCTCCGAATGGAAGGACCATGATGTCGGCTGCCCATTGAGTCACAGTATTAATGTTTGAATCACCTTCACTAACTAGGCAAAGATTTTTCTTGAAATATGAGTAATACGTTTCTTCACTGATGTCAAGCAATTTTAGAAGGTGGGTCATTATTGCATTTTGAACTAACTAGGTTCAAAACTCACGGAAACCTTTCATTTGAATGATTTTTAAACAGAATACATTTTAATTCCAAGCATTTTTAAGGGTAAAGATATGACTGTATTTAATAATACTATTTTTTAAAAGAAAACCATAAAGGAATGAAAACATTTCCAAACCTCTGTTTTCAAAGTGTTCTCGATAAAGCTCAAGTTCCTTTAAAAGAAATAGGGGGAGATATTTTTGTGCTGCATCTACCCTAATGAGACAGAGAACTTTATTTTTTTCTAAAATATCTCCTAGATTGTATTTTTTCTGGTAGCCATGTGATATCACAGAAAAGCCAACCACTATCCCATGGGGCATTTTTATGTAGTTTTTTATATAATTTTTTAAAAAACTTACCTTGCTCAAGATATTGCTCTCAGTTGGAAATTTGGGGTGGGGGTAAAAAAGAAATGTGAATCTACAAATTATAAATCATATAAATGTAAATGGTACCCCCTGAAATTGAACAATGCTTCACCTATACAATCACACATGAAGGCCTGGAAAAGATCAGTAAATTTGTTATGAGCAAAATGAGGAACTGTAAGTTTCACGATACTTACGAAGTTTGTACTATGAGTTAAATAGTGAAACTCTGCCTGGTACAAATAAGTTTTATGATCACTCCCTATTTCAGCTGAACTACTGGGGGAAAGTCTGCCACATTACAGAAGTCTTGTTTTTATAGAAGAAAGTGCATCAGTGACACCTGTAGCACTTTTTACCTCTGGCTTCAACTTCTTTGCTCAACGTCTTACCCATAAATCACGTGTTGAATGAATTCTCTCTCTCTAAGCACTCTGCTTGAATCTTTTTATCTAATCAAGATGGCCACCCCATTAGTGGTTAAGTCACCCCACATAAACATCAAATAATTTTTTCTAATCCAAGAAACTGTTTATATTGAGACCACATCTTTTAGAGTAAAACTTTACTTAGTGACTTAACAAAAATAAGTTTTTCATCTATATTATTGGAAGAGAACAGGAAAAGTACTATAAGCTGACACATGGGAGAAACATGTATAGCCAACATTATAGCAAATCTTTACTGTATCCATTCTAATATCTGCTTCTTCAAGTCTTCAGTAATAATTTCTATACATCTTTCAATAATTTTAACAAATATATACCAATCTATTGCCATATTGTTTTCTGTATGATTTCAACCACTTTTGTTGTGTAGGAAAAAAGTTCCCCTAAACTATGTCTTTTATTCTTTCACTATTAAGAAACAAACAAAAAACCCAAACATAATTTAAAAAACCTCAGAATCGACTTCTAGATTATTATTGTTAAAATCTGTGAAAAATTTAATATTGAGATAAACATCACATGATTTAAAACTTTGAAGAAGTTTATTTTCACGTTCTGAATGCTTAGCTTTTAAAAGTTTTGCTAATAACAATGACTTCCTCCAATTATTAGCTGAAGTCACCAGGTACTTTACCCCCTTAGAGATTTATCATTAATGACAGTAAATATGAATCTATATTTTAGATAATCACCATTTTATTTATCATTTCAAGTTGAAAATTTTAATTCTTATTACTTTTACCTCATAATGTGGTACATGGATAGAACATACGAGATAAAGAAATAGCTCTCTCATTTCCTTGCTGTTCAATTGTGTTTACATTATTAGTACTATTTTAGTTTTTGCAGTTTCTGTGAGGGAAACACTTGAAAGCATTTGTTTTGGGAGGATTCATTCAGTTAAATCTAGAGAACATATTTTGCTCAATCGTACAAGTGTAAATCAGTATTATATATCATAGTTGTTGGAAAGAAAACAGATTTGCACTGATGGAGGCACCACTGCCCGCCCTCTGTGGGGTGGAAACCCTCTTCTACCTTCAGGAAACTCGGTTCTCTGTACATCCTGAGAGACATGCAACCTGAGTGAGGGCACCAGTGTTCATCTGCATGGTAAATAATAGAAATTCTTTTGCTTAGGCAATATATGGTTGTTTCTTGTATAGATAAACATATGGATAACCATTCATCTAGATTCTTTTCAATACTACGGATTCAGAAAAAGTGTAAGAGCTAATTTCATTGTATAACTTTATGGGCTAAATAATTATTCTCTTAGGAGTAGATCTTCTATTTCAATGAAAACAGGAAGTGTAGAAAGTAGGATAGTAAAAACAAATCACTTGAAGAAATAATGGCAATTCATATTGAAGTCTTACGGTTAAAATATAGCCCTACATCAAAAGTTGCATAGCCGAGCAGAAGCAAGAAGAACTACAATCCTGCAGCCTGTGGAACGAAAACCACATTCACAGGAAGATAGACAAGGTGAAAAGGCAGAGGGCTATGTACCAGATGAAGGAACAAGATAAAACCCCAGAAAAACAACTAAATGAAATGGAGATAGGCAATCTTCCAGAAAAAGAATTCAGAATAATGATACTGAAGATGATCCAGGACCTCGGAAAAAGAATGGAGGCAAAGATCAAGAAGATGCAAGAAATGTTTAACAAAGACCTAGAAGAATTACAGAACAAACAAACCGAGATGAACAATACAATAATTGAAATGAAAAATACACTAGAAGGAATCAGTAGCAGAATAACTGAGGCAGAAAAACGGATAAGTGACCTGGAAGACAGAATGGTGGAATTCACTGCTGCAGAACAGAATAAAGAGAAAAGAATGAAAAGAAATGAGGACAGCCTGAGAGACCTCTGGAACAACATTAAATGCAACAACATTGCATTATAGGGGTCCCAGAAGGAGAAGAGAGAGGGAAAGGACCCGAGAACCTATTTGAAGAGATTATGGTCAAAAACTTCCCTAACATGGGAAAAGGAAATAGCCACCCAAGTCCAGGAAGCACAGAGTGTCCCATACAGGATAACCCCAAGGAGAAACACGCCGAGACACATAGTAATCAAACTGGCAAAATTAAAGACAAAGAAAAATTCTTGAAAGCAGCAAGGGAAAAATGACGAATAACATACAAGGGAACTCCAATAAGATTAACAATGGATTTCTCAGCAGAAACTCTACAAGCCAGAAGGGAGTGGCATGATATACTTAAAGTGATGAAAGAGAAGAACCTACAACTAAGATTACCCGGCAGTGATCTCATTCAGATTCGATGGAGAAGTCAAAAGCTTTACAGACAAGCAAAAGCTAAGAGAATTCAGAACCACCAAACCAGCTTGACAGCAAATGCTAAAGGAACTTCTCTAGGCAGGAAACACAAGAGAAGAAGAGGACCTACAAAAACAAACCCCCCAAAATTAAGAAAATGGTAATAGGAACATACATATCGATAATTACCTTAAATGTGAATGGATTAAATGCTCCAACCAAAAGATACAGGCTTGCTGAACGGATACCAAAACAAGACCCATATATATGCTGTCTACAAGAGACCCACTTCAGACCTAGGGACACATACAGACTGAAAGTGAGGGGATGGAAAAAGATATTCCATGCAAATGGAAATCAAAATAAAGCTGGAGTAACAATACTCGTATCAGATAAAATAGACTTTAAAATAGAGATTGTTATAAGAGACAAGGAAGGACACTATGTAATGATAAAGGGATCAATCCAAGAAGAAGATATAAAAATTATAAATATATATGCACCCAACATAGGAGCCTCAATACATAAGGCAACTGCTAACAGCTCTAAAGTAGGAAATCGACAGTAACACAATAATAGTGGAGGACTTTAACACCTCACTTACACCAATGGACAGATCATCCAAACAGAAAATTAATAAGGAAACACAAGCTTTAAGTGACACAATAGACCAGATAGATTCAATTGATATTTATAGGACATTCCATCCCAAAACGGCAGATTACACTTTCTTCTCAAGTGTGCATGGAACATTCTCCAGGATAGGTCACATCTTGGGTCACAAATCAATCCTCAGTAAATTTAAGAGAAATGAAATCATATCAAGCATCTTTTCTGACCACAATGCTATGAGATTAGAAATCAATTACAGGGAAAAGAAGTAAAAACCACAAACACACGGAGACTAAGCAATATGTTACTAAATAACCAAGAGATCACTAAAGAAATCAATAAAGAAATCAAAGAGGAAGTCAAAAAATACCTAGAGACAAATGACAATGAAAACACGACGATCCGAAACCTATTGGATGCAGCAACAGCAGTCCTAAGAGGGAAGTTTATAGCTATACGAGCCTACCTCAAGAAACAAGAAAAATCTCAGATAAACAATCTAACGTTACACCAAAAGGAACTAGAGAAAGAAGAAGAAACAAAACCCAAAGTTAGCAGAAGGAAAGAAATCATAAAGATCACAGCAGAAGTAAGTGAAATAGAAACAAAGAAAACAATAGCAAAGATCAATAAAACTAAAAGCTGGTTCTTTGAGAAGATAAACAAAATTGATAAACCATTAGCCAGACTCTTCAAGAAAAAGAGGGAGAGGACTCAAATCAATAAAATTAGAAATGGAAAAGGAGAAGTTACAACAGACACCGCAGAAATACAAAGCATCCTAAGAGACTACTACAAGCAACTCTATGCCAATAAAATGGACAACCTGGAATAAATGGACAAATTCTTAGAAAGGTATAACCTTACAAGACTGAACCGGGAAGAAATAGAAAATATGAACAGACCAATCACAAGTAATGAAATTGAAACTATGATTAAAAAATTTCCAACAAACAAAAGCCCAGGACCAGATGGCTCCACAGGTGAATTCTGTTAAACATTTAGAGAAGAGTTAACACCCATCCTTCTCAAACTCTTCAAAAAAATTGCAGAGCAAGGAAAACTCCCAAACTCATTCTATGAGGCCACCATCACCCTGATACCAAAACCAGACTGCTAAAAAAAGAAAATTACAGACCAATTTCACTGATGAATATAGACACAAGAATCCTCAACAAAATACTAGCAAAGAGAATCCAGCAACACATTAAAAGGATCATACAGCATGATCAAGTGGGATTTATCCCAGAGATGCAAGGATTCTTCAATATATGCAAATCAATCAATGTGATAAAACATATTAATGAACTGAAGAATAAAAATCATATGATCATCTCAATAGATGCACAAAAAGCTTTTGACAGAATTCAACACCCATTTATGAAGAAGACTCTCCAGAAAGTGGGCATAGAGGGAACCTACCTCAACATAATAAAGGCGATATATGACAAACCCACAGCAAACATCATTCTCAGTGGTGAAGAACTGAAAGCATTTCCTCTAAGATAGGAACAAGACAAGGATGTCCACTCTCACCACTATTATTCAACATAGTTTTGGAAATCCTAGCCCCAGCAATCAGAGAAGGGAAAGAAATAAAAAGAATACAAATTTGAAAAGAAGAAGTAAAACTGTCACTGTTTGCAGATGACATGATACTATACATAGAGAATCCTAGAGATGCCACCAGAAAACTACTAGAGCTAATCAATGAATTTGGTAAAGTAGCAGGATACAAAATTAATACCCAGAAATCTCTTGCATTCCTATACACTAATGATGAACAATCTGAAAGAGAAATTAAGGAAACACTCCCATTTAGCACTGCAACAAAAAGAATAAAATACCTAGGAATAAACCTACCTAGGGAGACAAAAGACCTGTATGCAGAAAACTATAAGACACTGATGAAAGAAATTAAACATGATACAGATAGGTGGAGAGATATACCATGTTCTTGGATTGGAAGAATCAATATTGTGAAAATGACTATACTACCCAAAGCAATCTACAGATTCAGTGCAATCCCTCTCAAATTACCAATGGCAGTTTTTACAGAACTAGAACAAAAAATCTTAAAATTTGCATGGAGAGACAAACGACCCCAAATAGCCAAAGCAGTCTTGAGGGAAAAGAACAGAGCTGGAGGAATCAGACTCCCTGACTTCAGACTATACTACAAAGCTACAGTAATCAAGACAGTAGGGTACTGGCAGAAAAACAGAAATATAGATCAATGGAACAGGATACAAAGCCCAGAGATAAGCCCACGCACATATGGTCACCTTATCTTTGACAAAGGAGGCAAGAATATACAATGGAGAAAAGACAGCCTCTTCAGTAAGTGGTGCTGGGAAAAGTGGACAGCTACATGTAAAAGAATGAAATTAGAACACTCCCTAACACCATACACAAAAATAAACTCAAAATGGATTAGAGTCCTAAATGTAAGACCAGACACTATAAAACTCTTAGAGGAAAACATAGGAAGAACACTCTTTGACATAAATTACAGCAAGATATTTTTTGATCCACCTCCTAGAGTAATGGAAATAAAAACAAAAATAAACAAATGGGACCTAATGAAACTTAGAAACTTTTGCACAGCAAAGGAAACCATAAATAAGATGAAAAGACGACCCTCGGAATGGGAGAAAATATTTGCAAATGAATGATCGGACAAAGGATTAATCTCCAAAATATATAAACAGCTCATGCAGCTCAATATTAAAAAAACAAATAACCCAACCCAAAAATGGGCAGAAGACCTAAATAGACATTTCTTCATACAAGACATACAGATGGCCACAAAGCACAAGAAAAGCTGCTCAGCATCACTCATTATTAGAGAAATGCAAATCAAAACTACAATGAGGTATCACCTCTCACCAGTTAAAATGGGCATCATCAGAAAATCTACAAACAAATGCTGGAGAGGGTGTGGAGAAAACGGAACCCTCTTGCACCGTTGGTGGGAATGTAAATTGATGCAGTCACTATGGAGAACAGTATGGAGGTTCCTTAAAGAACTAAAAATAGAACTACCATATAACCCAGCAATCCCACTACTGGGCATATACGCAGAGAAAACCATAATTCAAAAAGACACGTGCACCCCAATGTTCATTGAAGCACTATTTACAATAGCCAGGTCATGGAAGCAACCTAAATGCCCATCGACAGACAAATGGATAAAGAAGTTGTGGTACATATATACAATGGAATATTACTCAGCCATAAAAAGGAACGAAATTGGCTCATTTGTAGAGATCTGGATATATCTAGAGACTGTCATACAGAGTGAAGTAAGTCAGAAAGAGAAAAACAAATATCGTATATTAACGCATACATGTGGAACCTAGAAAATGGTACAGATGAACCAGTTTGCTGGGCAGAAATAGAGACACAGATGCAGAGAACAAACATATGAACACCAAGGGGGGAAAGTGTTTGGGGATGGTGGTTGTGGTGTGATGAATTGGGAGATTGGGATTGACATGTGTACACTGATGTGTATAAAATGGATGACTAATAAGAAAATAAACATTAAAAGAGAAAAAAAAAAGTTGCATAGCCAGCATTTTAACGTCACATAAAGTAAGATGAAGGTATGAAACTTTGAGTTGAATTATATTGAATACACAAGAGTTAGATTTAATATCTTTCTCTAGCTAAATATGTCACAGTAGAATTTTAAAATGAAACTAAGCTACAAAATGGAATTCAGCTCGTTGCAGTCGTCTGCTGTGTATTGTCGTAGGTCCTGAAATTTCATTTTCATGCTATGTAAACTGATAGGCATACTTAACTGGTAAAATTAAAAGGACACATCTTCACAGAAATCACTACGCTAGAAACATACCAATACACCTCAGAATGTGATCATTTTCTATCATCATAGTGCATTTCTTGAAGCTGTACAATATATTAGGTGATAAATAGTGCCATTGTGAATAGTATACCCTAGAAGGAAATCCTTGCAGAAATTACCAAGTAAATTAGGTTTAGTTGCCAGTTAATTCAATGTTGTATTGAATGTCACTTTACCGCCCATTCCATAGACTGAATTTTCAAGAGTGACAAAAATAAAATAATCTTATCATTCTCTAGCTCTTATGTCAGTAGTTTCTAGTTACTACTTCCAGGTATATATTGGTCACCAATCTTCAGTGTTGTGTTTCAGAGGTTAAGTTTCTAAAGTACATGATTAAATCAAAGTGTAGACACTCTATTTTATTCCATTATGCTTGTTTATCAGAAATGTTTGTTAAATCTCTTGGTTAAATGTTAAATTTTAATTGTATATTTTTCTCTCAATGGATGGATGGATGGATAGGTGGATATACAAGGCAAGATTTAAAGAAATGTGAATACCTACACACAGTTATTTATTTAACATTATTCGTCAATCTTCACATGATTTTGCTTTAGTACGGAAATGAGAGAAAACAGCTAAAACATACTTGGCTCCTGTGGCTACATCCTCTCCCATAGTAATTAAGACTTGAGAAACCTGAGGTTCACTTTTATTTAGTTTAATCCCCAAACTGAGAGTTACCCCCAAACTGGGATAATTGATGAAAAGATGACTGGAATGGGCAGTGCCTGAGCTCTCTCTGGAGAATCTGCTTTCCTGCGGGAAGCCTGCTGCTTTGGGGCCAGGCCTTCCTGCCTCTCCCAGGGAAGGCAGGGGAGGAGGAGGGAGGGGGGGGTTGGGGAGGTACACCTCCTGCCCAGTCCTTAGGGTCTCCTGGTCCCAGGCCGTCACCGTGCTCAAGGTGTTCATGGAGTTTGACGTCAGAAAGTACGTCCTTGCACATTGTGGGGAAGTCTGAGAATACAGAATACAGAAGTACAGATATAAAGAAAGTAAAGGGTAGCCTACAGGTGTGTGGTCTGTGTGGCTAGAGGTGTTGGGCTGGTGTTCCAAAGCACAAGGCTAGACATGTTTTGTTTTGTGTGTATTTTACATTTTCTGTTTCTATTCTAGAATTAAGGCAATTAACAAGGCCCCATACAGCTCTTCTAAAGAATCAGTTAACTGTATTAAGTGATCGTCTGCCCACCAACAATGTTCACATTTTAAAGCAGGCAGGGGTGGAGTGGGCAGGGACGTAAATTTCAGATTCCCATCTCTGCATCCTAGCATTCGTGTGTGACCTGGCCAGCTGCCCGACTCCTCAGCATCAGAAAAGAAAAATACCCAAGTCAGGCGTTCCAGAAACCTCTGGGAACTTAGAAACCTGTGGGAATGTGGATAAACTGAAACAAAGCAGGAATGACTTGGTCTGTTTTCAGCTGATGTTTCTGAGCCTCAGTTTCTTCATCTTCAGTCCTTCCCATTCCATGGCTATTTTGAGGCCCTAAGGAGCCCCTTCACGTGTATATTTTCTGACCTTATTATTGAATTCCAGTTTTCCAGGAGACAAAGTATAACTTTCCATTTTTTTAAGTTGTTGATCATTGGATCCTTACGGATCTTAGTAAACTTTGGCAGAGGTCTTCCCTTTTGTCCTTTCCCCTCTGTAATGCGGGAGGAACCATACTTAGCTGGACTCAACGTTATCTCATCTTCTGTGAGGAGGACACTGCTGTAAAGCACTCCAGGCCCACCCATTCTGGAGAGCACTGGCTGACCTGACAGTGCTGTTCTCCTACATTACAATCTCGTTTTTTTTTTATGCCGGCAGTTTGCACAAATGTTCCCCTTTATGTGCCACCTCACCCCCAAAAAAGGGGAAAAAACCTTCCTGATCCTCTAAACAGAATTATTAATAGTAGCCTGCATTGGATTCCAGCATCTGTGCCTGTTTCCAGAAGCTGCCTGACTACTGATGTGTCTCCAAACAGGAACATTCAGGAACCAGGTGTGCTCCTTGTGACATCTGTTTTCCAGGGAAACTTGTTTCAAGTTCTTAACAGAATTTTATGGAAACTCTGAACAAGGGGAAGAGGGGAGAAGATTTGCAGGAGCATCGGTACGGCCTTTCTTTCTACTCTTTGTGTGTCCTAATGGTACAGTTTAAAGTTTTCGTTTTTACTTCAAAGCTCTTCTTTAAGTATGAAAGCTTAGAAAATGAAAAAATACTGAATAACTGGTTTTCTCTTCTCAAGAGTGCTATTTGAAGTAACTGATCAGGTGTTAGTGGGGGAACAGTGGCAGAGGCTCTCACAGTCTTGAACATCGTGACTGAATCTAAAGGGTTATTCTGGGACTTTTTCAGAACAAATGACCCTGCCCTTGTTTGTTGCCATGTGCCATAGACTGAAAGTTCGTGTCCCCCCCTAAATTTGTATGTTGAAACCCTAACCCCAATGTGATGGTATTAGGAGGTGGGACCTCTGGGGGCGATTAGGTCATGAGAGCAGAGCCCTCATGAATGGGACGAGTGCTTTTATAAAAAAAAAAAAAAGCTCTAGAGAGCTCCCTTGCCCCTTCCCCCAGGTAAGGACTCAGCAAGAAAATGGCCTGAGAACCAGGAAGCAGGTCCCTGCCTGACACCGAATCTGTTGGCTCCTTGATCTTGAACTTCCCAGACTCCAGACTGTGAGAAGTCCATTTCCGTTGCTGATAAGCCACCCGGTCTATGGAGGTTCGTTATAGCAGCCAACAGACTGAAATACCACGAAAGCAGAGATTAGGTTTCCTTCCTCTTTCCATGATTGCCAGTGACTCTTCAATGGAAGCAAAGGGAAGGGAAAGAAAGGGTAGGAAGGAAATGTCTACAAGTGCATTCTTCACGAGACACTGGGCCACATAAATAGGCCTCCTTCTGGACAGAAAACCACCTCTGGCATCTTAGGACCGACCACGGTAGGAAGCCCACCTCCACCAGCCAAACTGTGAGCCGGTGCTCTGCCCCAGGCAGTGTGGCTGTGACCTCACTACCTTTCCAGAGACAGGTAATAGGATAATGCCCTGCTATCCCACTTGAAAGGAGACCTTAATACTAGTTCATATGGGAAAATGTAATAAACATTCAGAGATGTGCATATTTCTGGTATAGAAATTACCCAGTAACTCACGCTTCTAAAATGAAGACAAATGTATGTGACTAACAGGTTGGATACACTACAAAGAATATGATCACATCTCTCAGTGTTACAGAGCTTTACATTTATGCTTTATAAATGTGCCAGTTTAAAAATGTAATTTTGGAAAGATGGCCCAAAATACTAATTTTGTGTGTGTGTGTGTGTGTGGTGCGCAGGCCTCTCCCGTTGCGGAGCACAGGCTCTGGATGTGCAGGCTCAGTGGCCATGGCTCACGGGCCCAGCTGCTCCACGGCATGTGGGATCCTCCCGGACCGGGGCACGAACCCGTGTCCCCTGCATCGGCAGGCGGACTCTCAACCACTGCGCCACCAGGGAAGCCCTCAAAATACTAATTTTTATAATCTATCTTAGCACGTTATCTAACAAAGAAAAACATATGCACCTATACATACACCATGTGGCAGAAGGAAATTTTCTTTTATGAGTGATTTTTTGCTTTGAAAACACAAAATATTGAAAAATGTTGCCGATTAGCATTTTAAATAGGATATTTCAGAGACAGGCTCGTTTACATGTAACATCCCCATGGATGTGGTCTTCTAAAATTAAACATGAAAAAAGCACAGATATGATACATTTGAACCCCAAGCTACTGTTTATATTGCACATGGTGTCAGACTGCAAGCTTCTTTTCTGAATTTCAATATATTTTTGACAGAATTCCCTTTATTCTGTACATTTTCATTCACTTCTAACTTGCAGATGCCTAAAATGTAGGAAATAGAAGAAAATGGCATGTTGTTGCTGAGTGGATATCCTACAGATTTGAAACAAAAAAAGAAGAGCTTTAAAATACACTATAATTATGTAAAATGGTGTGATTTTAGTTTGATCATCTAAAATAAAAATTAGAAGGTTGAAAATGAAAAAGACTCTATAATGATAATTTTCAAAGTGTGTTTTCAGGGCTTCCCTGGTGGCGCAGTGGTTGAGAGTCCGCCTGCCGATGCAGGGGACACGGGTTCATGCCCCGGTCCGGGAAGATCCCACATGCCGCGGAGCAGCTGGGCCCGTGAGCCATGGCCGCTGAGCCTGCGCGTCCAGAGCCTGTGCTCCGCAGCGGGAGAGGCCACAACAGTGAGAGGCCTGTGTACCGCCAGAAAAAACCCCCAAAAAAAACAAAACAAAAACAAAGTGTGTTTTCAGAGTATCAGGTTTGTAACTCAAAGTCACTACCTCATCCTCCCTCATAAACTCTTGCACTGCCAGTGCAGACAGCGCTGACCCTTAGTTTCATGGAAACGTTGGAGCAGTCATGCAAAATGTTCCTGGCCTGGGTACTTCTAGTCAGCTTTGTTGTCACTTCCTTGTCTTCCTGGCAAGATAACAATCTGGCCTCGATATTCTCAATCCTTCAACTTGTATTTGACTCCCATGCAGTGAGGACATTTTTTGGTCCATCACAAGACAGCTCATTTGTAAGGTGTTTGTTTGTTTGTTTTTGGCTTTTTTTTTTTTTTGCTGAGTTGGGTCTTCGTTGCCGTGCACAGGCTTTCTCTAGTTGCGCCGATCAGTGGCTACGCTTCGTTGCAGTGCACGGGCTTCTCATTGTGCGGGGCTTCTCTTGTTGCGGAGCATGGGCTCTAGGTACGTGGGCTTCAGTAGTTGTGGCACGCGGACTCAGTAGTTGTGGCTCACTGGCTCTAGAGCACAGGCTTGGGCTTAGTTGCTCCACAGCATGTGGGATCTTCCCAGACCAGGGCTCGAATCCTTGTCCCCTGCATTGGCAAGTGGATTCTTAACCACTGCACCACCAGGGAAGTCCCAAGACAGCTCATTTGATTAACAGTGATTCCTAACTTGGCTTAGTGAAGAATCATTTAGGGAGCTTTGAAAAATACTGAATCTGGAGAAAAAACTCCATTGGTATGGATTTAGTTATGTCTGGAGTAGAGTGTAGGAATCTACTTGAGCACATCTCCAGGTTGACAAAGAGAAAATTTCAAGTGCTAGTGAGGGTGTGGAGCAGCTAGAATTCTGAGGAGTTTGGAACTGTGTAGGAGGAAGCATAGAATGGTACAGCAAATCAGCTCTTGGATCTACCAAAGCTGAACACAGGTGTACCTGTGCCCCTGCTATTGCTCGTAACTACATACCTGATAGAAAGACATCGTATCTTCACCAAAAGATGTGCAAGAATGTTCATAGCAGCACCATTCACAGTAGTCAAAGAATGGAGACTGCTCAAATACGTTCATCAATAATAGGATAGATATGTAAAAGACAGGACGTTTTTCCTGTAGGATCCCTTACAGCAAGGCTGGCTTCACGAGTGTGCGTGATCTGTGACTCTAAAAGGGCCCTGTGCTTGGTTTAATGCTCTGCTGTCACCATTTTGTAATTCTTAATTTTTGAATAGAGGATCTGCCTTTTCATTTTGTAGGGGACCCTGCAAATTAGTTATCTGGTCCTATTATATAGTAAGTTTTACTCAATGGTGCATGAGAAAAGTCAAACATAAAATAATGTATAATGTGTGATTTCATAAAGAAGGAAAAATGAATCTACAGTGTTGGAAATCAAGATAGTGGTTCGCTTTGAGGAGGTGAGAGGGGATAGTGATAGAGAGGGGTCACAAGGATGTTTCTCGGGTGCTTGTGATATTTTATTTCTTGATCTCGTTAAGGTTACATGGATGGGCTTTCATTTTTAAATTTTGTTAACAGAACACTTATGATGTGTAAATATTTCTGTAGCTGTGTCATACTTCACGTGATGATTACATTTAAAAATCCTCTCTCACTGATTTTGACATGGAACCAGACTGGGAACAACTGGTCAGGTCTAATCAGGTACAGGTTTCATTTTGATTTAGAACATTTAGCCTTTCCCTGCTCTGATGCATTTGTTCCCAACTTCCTATGGCCATTGGCATTGAGGACATTTACTCTGACACAGAGGCCGGACAGCAAAGAGTAAATGGATAATGAAGCCTTGCTCCTTGACTTCTAGAAAACACCTCAAAGTGCATGCCATTGGCTTGGTTCAGCTGCATCACTTTTGTATTAAATGAACTTATTTACCTACTCTCTGAGAGCCATTCCTGTGTATGTGCAGCACATACAACTGTCTACAAGGAGATATTCGATGGACATTAAAATACCTGTTTTCCCCAAATGCCATATCTGCCAGTCTACTAGAAAGGTTCAAATTGTCTCCTCAGTCCCCTTGAATTAAAGCTCATATTGAAATGCAAAAATGTTTTCTTGGTCATTATCAGCCTTCAGTTCTGCTTGCAGTCATTCATCATGTAGGCCACTAAATGGTAAAATTCTCAGGGATGTTTCACTGCAAGGGGTCATGGGGGCCGTGGTGAGGGTGTTTCAGAGCCAGGACAATCTGGAGCACAGACTGTATAACAGGAGAGTGAAGGCCCTCCAAAAGCGTCCACACAGGAAGAGGGCAGCCATGGGTCAGAGAGTGGGCGCCGGTGGGTTTTCTTCTGCCCCATTTGTACCACTGTGTACACTTAAACCAGAAATGAAGCTTCAGGATAGCTAAATGGCTTGAGAAAGTGTCTCTGTGCAAGTGAGAAGGTTTGGATCTACATCGGGATTCAGAAACTGAGCTATTTGCATCCTTTGTAATGGTCAATGCATACTATTATAAAAATGACCTGATCCCTCAGAAGGGGTTCTTTGGATTTCAAACTAGAATTTCTTGGTAGTCAATATAAAATATAAATACTTCTAAAAATTGTAATGAAAATATTTCAAAAATAATTGCATTTAATAAACTATTGAAATTTTGCTTTGAATGTGAAAGATTTCAATGGTTTCCAGATGTTATTTTTGAAAAAGGAGAGCAGGATCTTTATCAGTCTTTGATGTGATCAATTATTTTATAAAACTTAAAATATTTCACAGATATTAGCCGTCCTGAAAATCAACAGTGATATGAGAGTAGAAAAATTACTAATAATAGAAAGTAAAAATGAAAACTATTTTCAAAATCGTAAATGTGTTCAAGATGGACCTTGACCTAGAGCTATATTAGATGCTATGCATTTTTGAATATGAAAAGTGAAAATTATTGCTTTAAATGCAAAAAAAGGAAGTCAGTAATCTCAAAATCAAGGGTGGTGGTAGGTATTTGATTGATATTAAATAATATATTGTTAAGTACTCAGAAGAACCAATATATTGATAATACTCGATATGACCTACAAGAGGGCCAAAATGTTAAACAAATTTAATTTGGCAACCTTTAAAGAAGGAAAAGCAGTACTGTAAGATATATTTATTTAAGTACATCCTTATATTCTCTACCTCTTCGGCAGTGTTTCCCTAACTGTGAATATAAGTCTGAGGTTATACAGCTGTTGGGTAAAAGCGAAAAATCACTGGTTAACTAATTAAACCCAGTGAACACTTGGTAACGTCCTACCAGAGTCCAGATGTCCCCAAGTGGGAAAGAAACTAGAGGTGGTCACAGTACCTGAGGTTTGACATCAGACAACCTCAGTTTGTATCTCATTGCCTCCACTTACTAATTATATTGGGTTGGCCAAAAAGTCCCGTAACATCTTACGGAAAAACCCAAATGAAGTTTTTGGCCAACCCAATATAACTGTGGGCAAGTTTCCCAGAGAAGTTTGGTAAATGGTGATAATGATGCCAATGTCATTGAGTCATTAGGGCTGCAGGTGAAACAGGGCAAGACCTGCTACATGTTAGTCTCTCGCCCCATCCCATTTCACAAGTGGATGTTTTTTGAGAAGGACCACGATTATTGCTCAGTGCATCAAGCGGAGATCCTAGCCCTTTTTAGATAGTCAGCCAGTTGGTAGGTGCTGATGAAAATGTATTTATAGAGAAAAATTGTCTTCAAAAAAATCTTACATGTATCATTTAGATATATAAAATAATCACAAGCCTCTAGGAGGTTTTAGAACCTTGGAGGAAAGAGAATGTCTAGGGCTAAGCTAGTAGTAGACAAAGGGGAAATTTGAGAAAGGTTTCAAGGGACAAAGGACCTTTTCTTCTTTTTTCTTTTTTTCCCACCTATAACTCTGAACCCCATTGAAATAGACATATTCCCTTCTAGTGCCCAATACAAGACATTGGACCTTTTCTGACAAGTGTCATTTTGCTTATTGCAGTGACGTCAGTTCTGTAATCAAACACCTCAGCCAGCAGACTAGTGTTTTTTTGTTGGTTTTGTTTTGTTTTGTATTATAGTTTGGAATACAAAATAATTATTTTCTTTCTAAAAAGGGGATTCCCATTTTCTCTCAGACTATCAGTGTGACTCATGCTTGGTGTAAGGCAGATACTAATTAAGGTTTGCCTTTCTCTTCCTCCGAATTTCTCAGATGTGGTTAGCACTGCATTTATGACCTTATTAAGTAGAACTGGGTCTGAAAGATTAGTGCTTTGTGTGTCTTGCTCTCTCTCATGACTGTATACGTTTCAGGCTAACATAGTTTCCAATGAGTCCACACCACAGTTTAGGCCTTGTGACATCTGATTTAGGATTAAGCATGTTCCCAGTAGGAAGACAGTTTCTGGGTATAGGAGACACCAGTTTCTACAGAGAAAGGTCCAAAACAGCAAGCCTGGGAAAGTTTCCAGAAATGAAAACTGCAAAGATTGATGGGGTGCTTGGAAAGAAGAGATAAACAGTGAATGCAATTGGAGTTTGGGGTGGTGGTTTTGGGGAGAAGGCACAGAATTCATTGAGAACTTGCTTTTCTTTCATTCTGGATTTACAGCTGATTCATTTTATCGATCACCCTTTCTAAATCTCACTGCTCTCTCACGGCTGCATTGCTAGTAGCCCATTTCCTACCTGATAACCAGCAGCATACTAGCTCACATCTAAGTTTTTTGAAAGCAATTACTGTATTTCTTACGGCCATCAGTTCACAATGTAACCAAAAATTGCGATAGATTCTTGTAAACCCTCAGGAGAGTAACTCTATTTGCAACACTGAGAAAGATGAAAAATGAAAACAGGCCATCTCCCTTCAAGGATTTGGGTGTCTAGGAGGGGAGTGTCAAGGTCTGGGCTCTCCAGAAAGCAGAGCCTGGGGTGAAGTCTCTGTGCTGGGTGGTACCCCATGTCTGCCCACCGGCCCAGGTTGCAGGAGCGAGGGACATGGGGGCAAAGTAGGGAGACTGAGGACGCCTTATGGAGCTGGTCACTGCTAAGTGCAACTGATTGCTCCATAAAAGGGGCCACTGATTAAGCATCGGGGTACCAGGACGTGTCTGGGGCAGTGTGAGCAGGAAAGCCCAGCATGTGAGGCAAAGTGCTGGGATTCACTGTGTGCAGGTGGCCAGGACCCACACAGACCTAAGGATAGGAGGAGCTGATGTGTGAGGCAGTCTGACACAAGGGTTAACACAAGTTCATAAAAAGATTTGATATTTGATGCCAGAGACAAAATTTGAGAAATATGAAGTGATATGAATGTCCAACATTGTCCCTATTAAATTATCAGTTTGTGGAAGTACAGGTTTTCAAAGTACTGTAAATGCATTATCAGGATGACTTTAGTAACGTTGGTAGTTACTTAGCTACCCACGGCTCTTCCTGTCACTTTTGCAAGTCCGCTCAAGGAGGCATCTCCTGACCGCTTTATGCAAAATAGGCCCCCACTCACATGCTGTCCCCTCCAGATGACTCCATCCCCCCATCCTGCTGCAAGTTCCTCATGTACTTACTGTTGGATGATGTCATATTGTGCATTTTTTTGTCCCTTTATTTATTATCTCTCCGCCTCCCTCGAATGTAAACCAAATAGGGCCAAAGTTTGTGTGTTTTGAGCCACACTGTTCTCCAGTACCTAGAACAGTCCCAGGGAAAAGCAAAGGCTCTGTGAATAGTCATTGAAATATTTCCTTATTGAGTATGTAACAATGAAGATGTCTATTTAATTGATTTCTGTGAAAATTAAATGAGAAAATTATGAAAGTGGGCTGTAGAGGCTTTGCACATAGAAGGCAATCAGCGAATGCTAGAATTTTCCATTTCCTGATGCCCACAGTGTACCCCAAAGGCAAATGTACAGTTGGAGTGTTAAAAATTCTTACCACAGACATGTTAAGAATTCTGCACATGGACTAAACCAGCTGAGAATTACACACTAAGAACCCATGGTGTGATTTCCTACTCTCATCCACGGAAGGAAAAGTAGACACACATCTTAAACTTCATGCAATAGCCACCAGATACCTTTAAATGTATTATATGTACTTGTGTCTCAAAATCCTACACAGAGAGCTTTGTGAGGAAAGGGCTCTGGTCTTCTAGTCCTCTTGCCCACAAAGGATCCCTGGAAATATCCCATCTTTCTTCTTTCTTCTTTGAGTCACATTGTAAAATGGGGTACTTTTTATTGGACTTTTAAAAAGTGTGGTACAACATCATAGCTTGAAATGAGCCTGAAACAGTGTCTAAAACCATGTAGGCTCAGTTCTAAGTGCACACGTGTCTTTACAGTGGCTGAAGCAATGGTTACAAGGTTTCATCACTGAAGGACCTTTCTTGGTAGACCCCAAATTAATGCAGACTAGGATAATTTCATTGTATTCTTTTAATGACTGCATCGATGATTCCATACGGTTTCTCTCTGAGACTTCTGGGGGCCATTTCACTGGAAATGAGATGTATACCTCTACTAATATAAAATATGTATCGTTCCACCATGGTATATTTTCCAAAAAAGAAATGATTAAGGTATTTTTCAGGATAATTCATAGCTCACTGAAAACCCTAGGAATGTTTTGTACACTTTTAGAATGTGACACTGTTAAGTCAAAGGGATGAAGTTCCTGATAGTAATGAACCATCTGTAAGCCTTGTTCCATCGAAGTGTCTGCTAAACATATGGTGACTTCCACTACCATTCTTTCATATCTGGTTACAAAACACACCTATTTTTCATTCACAGATTCTGTTGGAAGCTTCTTAACTAGCCCTATTCATTTTCTAAAATCAGGGTATGTTACTGTTTTTTAAAATGTATGTATATAAAACTCTTTTTTATGCTTTCCCTTTAGTAATAGTTAGAAGCAAAAGATGTCCCCCTTACCTGGAAAAGCTCTTCAATCTAAGTTTTGATTTGATTTTTTTTTTTTTCAATAGAATATCTTAAGAGAGACTGTGCTTTGTCTCTAGAGCAACTTGGCATTTAGGGTGGGGACAGTGAGACAGTGGCACCAACCTGGCCACTGGCCTCCTCCTCCCCCGTCTAGGAGGGAGTTACGCTGTGGAGGCTGCACAGGGCACTGGGGACAGTGAGACAGTGGCACCAGCCACACCTGAAGGCAAATCCTGCTTGTCCCTCACCAGCCTTTGAGCGATGATGAGTGAGATTGCATGCCTCTGTTTCCTTGGAAAAGGATGTAGATGTCTTAACCTCTGTTTCCTGGGCGGAGGACAGAAATCTCCAACTTTACAGGGTTGTTAGTATGACTAAAAGTAATGTATGCAAAGTTCTTAGCTTGCTCTTCAAGTCTCTTCCCAGTTACGTTGTAAACTTGGTGAAACCTGAGGCTGTGTATGTCTTGTCACCTCCAGTGCTTGTCTCCAGCCTCGAGGACAGTGCCAGGACATGGTGCAGAGTCACAAAATAGGCAGCATGAATGATTGCAGATTGGTCAACATCTAGGGCATTTTCTTGGCCCACT
>NW_021703771.1:82105908-82225458 GCF_005190385.1 Monodon monoceros | reverse complement strand
TCTTCTGTCTTCAGCCCTTCTCGTCTGACTTTTCTAAGTAGGTGGTTATTCTACCTCTAAATTCATCCTGCAAGAAAAGCTTTCTTCAGTGTCCACCCCCCGTTTGCAATTTAAGCACAAGGGACTTTCCATGATGCCCAGACTAACTCCCCAAAGTTCTTTAGTAACCTCTAAAGACGGTCCTCATAATGAGACCTATCACCAGTGTTCCTGGTGGGAATTAAAGTACATGAAGTGCATGAAAACATTTAGCACTGTCCCTGGCACACAGTATAATATCAATAATTAATAATTAATCACTTTTCTTATCGCCTTCTGTTCACAGACCAGAAGAATTTTTAAATAGCTCCACTGATATCTTTTCTCTGCAATTAATATAAAATATTGACAGCCCGCTGATCAGGAGGCATATAAAATATTATTTTGGTAGAGGTGTAAATAAACGGTGTTAAACTTAAGCTGGCAATTCTGACTCGTGCCAACAAAAGTAAACCATGCATAAATAAATCCAAAAAGAGGAGCATGAGATAATTATGTTGAGTGCATTTGACTGGGGAGTGTGCAAGATGATTCCTCTGGCTTTGTTTGGTGTGGCCTAATATGTATTGAATTAGTTTACATGTCTAATTGAGTATGAGGTTAAAGCACATTAAAACACAATCATCCCCTTTTCTTTGTAACCCACAGCACTTGGAATCCGTATCACTAATTTGGCTGATCATGTGCTGAGCTATGGTGGGCTTCCTATGTTGTCATTTTCTTTGTACTACCTGTCTTCTCAGTCATATTGTAGGCACCCCTAGGACAGGCCAAGATCTGGACATTAGGATACATTCTTTTCTTCCTCTCACTCCCATTCCATAGCTGGTTGGTATTTTATTTTATTTTGTTTGTATACAATAAATGTTCAAAATATATTTATTGGTTGAATAAAAAGGGAAGGAAGGAGATAAGAAAACAGGGCTGAAATCTTGTGAAATCAATTCATAAACTGAATTAAACCTTTGCAGATAATCTGACTCAATGCAGCTAGGTTGCCCTGGGTCATGAACCATTTGAGGACTGCCTTCACTTCTCCCATTCATAGAAACCTTGTCTGGATCCCCACTGTGTGCCAGACCTGGCGTCTGCCCTGGGAAGAAGACAGTAAAGAAGTTGGCAGGAAAATGAGAGTTGATGGCTGAGGAGGTTTTTCAAAGGAAGGACCCACAGGGCTGGGAGACTGAGAGGACGTAGAAATAAAGAGAGGGGAGCCAAAGATGACCTCAGGTGTGTGAGTGGAAGAAATGTGGTTCTATTGATGAAAACAGCAAAGGAGCAAAGCCTGGGTGGAAGCAGGTCAAAGATGACTTCTACGTCATCCACGTGTGCTCCAGTTACAAAGGAATCGAGTATGATAGAGAATATAATTATCATGGGGCCAGTTTACCCTTGGGCTTCATCATCATCCCTAGACACAGCACAGATGCTCTTAGAAACGTGTATAGGTTGGCCGTATACCCCCTTTATTTATTTTATTTTATATTTTCTGTTTCTTAGCATCTTCTACTTTAGAGAAGTGTGGTTCAGTCCCAGTGAACTCCACATTATTATTTATTGACCATTTATTATGCCATTTATAGGGTGTGTGCATGCTGGACAGTACATTTGTTTTAAAACTGCAATTATAATTATATTACACTGTAAAATACACCACGTCAGCCATTAAAGTCTAAATAAGTAGGACTTCAGTACCTGCAGCAAGGGCCTAATCCTGCCAAATGCTTTTGATGACAGCAAGAGGTAGGCTATCTGTATCCAAATATTTTCTCCTCCTCTTAACTGGACTTCTCTGCTGCATAATTTCTGTTTTACTTTGATTTTATATTTCTTAGCTTTTTCAAAATGTGTGCTAGGTGACGATCTGCTGCAAATCGTCGGCAAGCTTAAAGGCTGTGCTCTTTTACAAGTACCCTGTGCCTTAAAGACAAATTAGAGACGGGCATTCATTTTCAGTTGTACCAGTCACCTTCTGTTTTAAAAGCTTATCTCTTACAATCGTACAGGATATAAGTAAAACAATAAACAAACAGGTAGCTGGTTATACAGGGGAAAAAGGAGAAGCTATAAACATAAGGATGGAATAATCTCAGTGGTAAAATTGATCTTAGAAATTTTATAATCCTTTTCTATTATTTTATAGGAGAAAAAGATTAAAGAAATTAAGTGATTTTTCCAAGGCTACTAACAGGTTACAGATAAACTGAAACCGGAACCAGTTCTCTTGGCAGTAACCTGTGCCTCCCGCTGTAACACCAGGCAGTTCCTTACAATGGCAAGCATTTATCTGCTCATGTCATTAATCTAAACAGACGTCATCATCGTCACCTTTTTACCTGTTTAAAGCCATACTTTCTCATGACCTTGTTGTAGACCAGAGGACAGCGAACTACGGCCCGTGGGCTAAATGTGACCAGCTCATGAGCGAAGAATAGATTTTACATATTTAGGAGGTTGTAAAAATTTTTTTTAAGAATGATACAGCAATACCTGAAAATTACAGGCATACTTTGGAGATACTGCAGGTTCAGTTGCAGACCACCTCAATAAAGCGAATATCCCAACGAAGTGAGTCACACAGATTTTTTTACTTCCTCAGTGCATATAAAAGTTATGTTTGCACTATACTGTAATCTGTTAAGTGTGCAATCACATTATGTCTAAAAAACAGTGGACATATCTTAACTGAAAAATAATTTGTTGCTAAAACGTGCTGTCAATCTGACAGTGCAGGGTTGCCACAAACCTTCGATTTGTAAAAAAAAAAAAAATCCGCAATATCTGTGAAGTGCAATAAAGCAAAGGACGATAAAACGAGGTGTGTCTGTGTCGGGAATCCAGTCTTCAGTGCCCATAAATAAGCTTTGGAAGGACATAGCCACGCCCGTTTGTTCTGGATTGTTGACAGCTGCTTTTGAACTACAGCAGTAGTTAGGTAGTTGCCACAGAGACTGTCTGGGACTCAAACCCTGAGATACTTACTCTCTGATCCTTTCAAGACATTTGGCAGAAAAAAAATGAAAATATTACATTAAGATCAAAGACAGATGTTTTCAAGGCTTTATAATCTCAGTATGAAAGATGGAGAATCATTCCACAATGTAGAACAGATAGATATATTAAAAATACAAAGACTGATGACTGGAAACATGTACACACCTTGTCCAGTTTCTGCAAGAATACATGGCTCAGGGTCTGGATCAAAATCAAGACCCACCGCATGGGCTCGAGGGCTGATTGTGGATCAGTCAACAGCAAGGGCGCTCTAGACAGCCGAGATTGCAGTCCACGTGGGAATCCGGACCCTTCCTTGCTCCTGGAGCAAGTCTGAAGGGAAAAGTTAAGCAGGCCTTTTTCAGAGTCTGAGTTATTATCAAAGGTTGATGTCAGATAGCCGTCCCGACCCTCCTCATAGCCAATTATAGCAGTCATATTAGAAATTGTATACCTTAACGTGCTCAAGCTTCTCACGGACCCCAAGCCCCCTCCCCAACCTTATAACTTTCCAACTTGGGGGGACGAGTTGAGAATGATGGAGATTTTCCACCCTTCCCCGGCTGCAGTGGTGCTGATGACTGGGTTATTATCAGATACAGGTTGCCTTCACTATCACCTCCAGGAAATACCACTATTTTTCAGTTTTGAGAAATCACATAGGTAAGTATGTTCCTCAACTCATTTTTCCTGAAGAGTAGGACACATCCACAGGAAAAGGAAGGCATACTTATTTTCCAGATTTTTTGTATCGAATTAATTCATGTTTGTGAGTCCTGAGCAGATTGTTAATGTAAAAATTTATAGACAACAATGCAGAACTTTTTCCTATTTCAAAAAAAATCAATGAACAGTAGTGATGAACAGGAAAGTAGAAGTTTGTATCAAACTTATATATATATATATATATATATATATTTTTATCTTGTGGAACAATCTTTTTTTCTCTTTTTTCTTTGTTTTGGAACAGTCTTTTATATTCTTCTTGTCTTAAAAATTGAAAATCTTTTGGGATAAATGTGTTATAGAAAAGAACATCACAAAAATAGATGGAATAATTGCAGGCAAATAATTTTCAGCTTACACTCTCAAGTCTCTTTATTTTGACTGATGTTTTGGTGACTTTGAGACACTGTTGATCATGTTAGCCCAAAAGCAGTTTGGTTCTTTGTGACCTTTACATTTAGGTTAAAATCAGTTCATCCTGTGCAATAATAGAGTTCGTAATGGTCTGATTACCTACATGCATTACTGTTTTATGTGTACATCTACCATGACTATTGCTATATAATCATGTTCTCTTGTGTCCTTGACTGTCATACTCTTTCTCTTGTTAAAAAAAAAAACAAAAAACAATTCTACTGAGTCAATTTAAAGATCTTACTGGCTTTATTCATTGTTCGTGGATCAGGCAGTATCCCATCTAACAAGTAGAAAGGCGCCTGGAAGAGCTGTACAAGATGGAAGGTTCTAAGGCAGAAAGGCAGTGGCACAAGGAAGTCAAAAGCAAAAAAAAGGATTGTTTCAGGGAGGGTCACCTTCCTTTGAGGTAAGGGCGGCAGGGGTCTATCAGGCAGATTACCTCACTAATGTTGACCAGGAAATTCCAGACTGATTGGTTTAAAATCCTGTTCCCTGGGGGAGTCTGCAACTGCAATTAGGTTAGGTGTTTACTTTTGGTTTGCTGCTGTGGGGCTTAGCAATGGAGTGGGTTGAATGGTGGCCTCCAAAAGGATATGTCCACATGCTGGTCCCCACGACCTGTGAATGTGACCTTATGTGGAAATAGGTTCTTTGCAGATTCAGTGAAGTTAAGGAACTTGAGATGAGATCACCCCGGACGATAATCCAGTGGGCCCTCAATCCAGTGACAAGAGTGAACGGGTGGCGGGGGGGCGCTTCCCTGGTGGCGCAGTGGTGGAGAATTCACCTGCCAGTGCAGGGGACATGGGTTCGAACCAGCCGCAACTACTGAAGCCCGCGTGCCTAGAGCCCATGCTCCACAACAAGAGAAGCCACCGCAATGAAAAGCCCACGCGCCGCAACGAAGACCCAACACAGCCAAAAATAACTAAAATAAATAAATTTTAAAAAATAAAGATTTTTTTTAAAAGAACGAGTGAACGGGGAGGCAGAGACTGGAGGGATGTGGCCACAGCTCCAGGAGTGCCAGGGCAGCCCTGGAAGCTGAAAGAGGCCAAGGATGGCTTCTCCCCTTGAGCCTTCAAAGGAGCCACCGTCCTGCAGCATCTCAGACTCTAGCCTCCAGAACTGTGGGCACATAAATCTCTGTTGTTTTAAGCCACCAAGTTTGTGGCAGCGACAGAAAATGAATAGTCACTCTGCCTCGTCAGCTCAGCTGGGAATTCGTATACCTTTTACAGTTATTGTCAGGTCTATGAAAGATGTATAGTATTTATAGCTCACTCGAAAGGAAAAAACAGATTGTGCAACATTTTAAAGAAAAATCAATAGGATTTGGGGATTGTCTGCACATGAGAAAGGGGAAGAAAGGGTTGTCATCCAAAAGAAGGGAAGATAAACACATTCGTTTTGCCTTTTGCAGGGTAAACAGGTTTTATTCAGTAACTACCGACAGTGGGGACAGGAGGCTGGGGATGGAGCTAAGCTCCAGTCCTGCTTGTGCAGAGGAGACTGGGCCTTTCAAAGGGAACTGGAGGCAAGGGGAAGCAGGACTCAGGAGGGTCAGGGGAGTGGCAGAGCTGGAAGGGCCGCTCCCTGTAAATGCGCCAGCCAGCGCAGCGGGCAGCTCCAAGTTACCATTCTCTCCTCCCTCAGGGACTGGGAGACAGAGGCCCCGCCCTCCCAATGAGTGCGTTTCAGAGGAAGGTTTCCCAAGTCCTAGAGGACACTTCTGAGTTGTAAGAGATACATCCTCACAGAGTAAGCCCTTTTAAATAAATGCTCTGAGAAAGGGGGCTCAGGGGCCTATCTCGGGGTGTTGGCTAACAGTAAAAAGCTCCTGGCAGCTTTGAGCTTCCTTGGTCAGGCATTTTCATGGGAGCTGGGGTCATCCTCGGGCTATGCTAGAGTTTGGCCCAGTCTCTTGGTTGCAGGGACTGGGCGCGGTTGTTCTGTGCTGAGAGTTCTGCAGTTCTCAGGGTGCACGTGACTTCAAGGAAGTGATGATGGAAGGAAGGTGATGGTTTCGGTGCCAGAAAGAGGGAGCTCTGAGTTAGGGATGTGAGAAGGAAAGACACTCAATGAGTTGTTTTAGAAGCGGTGAGTTTGAGCTGGCAAAGAGAATACTGAAAAGTGAGATTAAAAGGGCATATTAATTTTCTTTTCCAGCTCCTTATAACCACGTGTTATATAACCACGTGTTATATAACCACGACTCTCCACTCGCATGTATACATGGACTTCTTTAGCTAAAACTTACACACATCCAAAGAAAGAGTCTACTAAAGGGAGGTACTTCGCAAATGGTCTGTCAGAAGTAGACACTCAATAAATATTAATTAAGTGAATAATTAAATAAAGAAATTAAAATAAAGGAATTAAATAAAGAAATTAAAACAGTAATATAGGGGCTTCCCTGGTGGCGCAGTGGTTGAGAGTCCACCTGCCGATGCAGGGGACACGGGTTCGTGCCCCGGTCCGGGAAGATCCCACATGCCGCAGAGCGGCTGGGCCTGTGAGCTGTGGCCCCTGAGCCTGCGCATCCGGAGCCTGTGCTCCGCAACGGGAGAGGCCACAGCAGTGAGAGGCCCGCGTACCGCAAAATCAAAAAACAAACACTGATACAGTGAAAGTCCTTCTCTTTATCCCAGTATCTGTATTTTCCCTTCCTTCTATTTAGTATTTTTTTGCAATTAATATTTTCTTAATGATAAATTTTAGAACTGTAAATTTGCCATTATACACTACAAGACTTTAACTTGTAAAGTTGAAGACATGATGATTTTGAAGTGTCTGAAAAAAAACTCACCAAACTAGATTCTGCAGTTAACAAAAGAATAGCAAGCAATTATGCTAAGTTCTTAGCTCTACTATAGAATATTTTAAGATTAACCAAGTTCATTTTTTTCCGAGATTACACCACAGAATTATTACTGCCATTATCATTGCTTTACATATAAATATTAGAAACACTTTTCTTGATATACATTCATTTTTCTGTCATCATAATATCATAGTTTTAGGCATGCTAGAAAACTATTAGACATGCTAGAACACTAAAATCAACTGGATAAGCGTAACCATAGGAAATTTAAAACGTGACCAGCAAGTAAGAAGCAGGAATGTTTCTGTTAACTTTTAGAAACAAAAGAAATCTAGTTTCTTGTTTTAAACAAACTGGAATATGAGAAGAGAAATGTATGCAATTAGCTCACATGGCCCATTTGAATTGTGCCCGACATGGTCCAGGCTTTTTGGCATATGCATGAAGACGCCATAAAGTTTCAAACAGGAAACTTTGAACAGAAGCTTTACTTAGTCTGACAAATCAAAAAGCACAACTGTGGCATAGGTAATTGAAAGGCACAATTCAGCAATTACCCACCAGCCATCATCTTATGACCCTAAGAGAAGAGCAGTGTGCTTCCTCCTCTGAGGGGAGCAGGGATTAGAACAAAGAGGGTCGCTTCTCCCAGCCAACCAAGAGAACATTTCACTAAAGAAAATGCCGTTTCAGGCTCACTCTGGAACAGAATGTACATGGGCTCCATTAGCATCATTAAGGGAAGAGGCAAAGAGGGGATACTCAGCAAGCAGAAGTCTCTAGGCCACTCTGGCCTTTACTATCTTGATGGCTAGAACTATTCCCAGCGCATCAGAGGCTCTCCAAACCACGCAGCATACATACCCATTTTCCATAGGATGTGCTGACGGACTGACTAACTAACGTCTTAGTCTGTAGAGTTTTTGACGATGATTTCAAGATGAGTACTATCTGATTTTCTACCTACAAATATAGAATTAGTGTAAAAAATTAAAAAGAATCATATTTCTATTCTGTAACCTAATAGCCAGTGTATGGACAACCAGAAATATTTTGCAATTAATATTTTCTAAGTGATAGAAGATTTTCAAAAGGACTCAACTACTTTATCAAGTATCCTCGGTAATGACAACCCTGTAGTTCTTCTGTCCCATTATCAGTGCCTGCTTTATATATTCCTGTAGAGCAACTTACACGTGAGAAGGAGTGATGGTAAATATGTTTTTTAAACTCAATTCATGAATTTAAGATCCTTGGCCATTTGTTACATTCTGTCTACTGAGTGGCTTTTTGCCAACCTGATAATTGGATGCTACAACAAAACTTGCCTAACTGATTTAACACTTAATCAATGTTAAGGTCATGAATGATTTGCTTCTCCATGAAGTTGTATTTTCTCCTTTATAACTTCACACTTTGGCAATAGACTTGAGTTCACTTGAAGTGATCATTACCTGAAGTCACACTTGGACTACTGTTAATGAACCTGATGGGAGAAAGTGTAGAAGTGGCAGTATTAATAACACAACGCCTATGTTGTTATTTTTCAAACTGAGTCTGTTAGAACTGCTTTGAGCTGATATTCTGCTTATGTGACCTGTGTCTAAAAATGTTAAAATCGAATTGAGGTAAGTCAGTGTGTACATATGCACACACACTCCATGTCAATTGAAAATGTGTGTCATTTGAAAAAATATCTTATTCGTTTGAAATAAGTAGAGAGAGACTCGTTCATGCTCACATGAGGCCTCCTTTCAGAATAGGACACACCTGTTCAGTGGGTGAACTACGTCTAAGCCCATGGTTGGCAAACTAGGGTCCATGCACCAAATCCAGCCCGCACCCTGTTTTTGTAAATCAAGTTTTATTGGAATACAACCAGACTTACTCATCTATGTATTGTCTGTGGTTGCTTTCAGGCTACAGGGGAATAATTAAGTAGTTCTGATAGGGAACATATGGTCCACAAAGCCAAAACATTTACTATCTGATCCTTTACAGAAAAATGTGTCAACCCCTGATCTCAGCAAATGCACATTAGTATTAGCAGTGACCCTAAAGACAGTCTGACTTTCAGGAAGAAATTGTTTCTAATGTGTATAAGCCCTGGTATCTTAGTGCTTGGAATCTTACATTTTAGGTTGTTGAGTGGGAGAGAAGGGAGAAAGGAGAAACAGATGGATGAGTTTGGTGTTCCGATGCACCTCAAAAGAAACAAGCAAACTAGTCAGTTTTACAGCAGGAATAATTATTGAATCATAGAAACAGAAGAAACCTAGAGATCACTTTACCCTGTGATTACACTCTGGGGAGAGGGGGATGTGTATTTGTAAAAATATATTGAAAATCTTGTTTCATCAGTTCTACTCACTACTTATTATAAGCACCACTAAATTAAAAAAAAACACTTTCAATGTACATCTCTAATAGATTAAAACTGGTATATTTGATAAATTTATGGAAGATTTTTAAAAACCCTTGAATCACATTACAGAAAGCATATGCAAGCACTCTTTTTTTTTTAAATTCTGATGAAGTTCTCTAGAAGATATAGTCCATCTTCTAGCTTAATGTGGAGAATATCACCCTAAAGAACTATGTCAGAAAGCTTATACATGAGTTATGTGGTAGCAGGTTGGGGGGTACTCAGCGTGCAGACATGGTGGGCATTGTTAGACTTTTAAGCTTATTACAAAAAGGAATGCATTTTAAAATGTAAAGAATACCTACTATTGTCTAGTCTTATTTTATCAGCGAAGAAAAGGAGTTTCAGGGAAGGAAAATGATGCAACTGGCTGACTCATCCAGTTGGTGGGAGAGCCAGTAGCACCCAGCTGACAAGTCTACTGCACCTTTCATTTTGCCTCCTGTTTCATAACCGTTCATAAAAACTGTGAAGTATTGTTAGATAGTATGTAAGTTATACTTAATGTGTGAGAAGATTGAGGAAACTAACTAGAAAATAATCCTATATGTTACCCCCTCAAAAAAAAAAAAAAAAGACACACTACGTTTATGGATTATTTTGGGAAGAACTGGTATATACAACTTTAACTGTTCTCCTTATTGAATAGAGTATATCCCTTCATTTCGTCAAATCCACTTCAAGGTTCTTTAATGGAATTTTACAATTTTTTGATGAGTTCCCTTTGATCTCTGGGGATGTACATAGATAAGCCTGTCATCTCTAAGTAATATTTTTTCTTTTGTTTCTATTCCATGATAATCCTTATACCTCTTATTTCTGATTCTTTTCTTATTGTATTGTCCAGGACATTTGGTAATATACATTAAACAGTAGGAGTAATACTAAACATTTTTATTTTGTTCCTGACACTAAAAGAAATGGGTCTAAAGTTTCTTCATTAAATGTGATGTTTCCCTACAAAAGCAAGAGGATTTCTTTTGATAGATACACTTTATCACATGAAGGAAGTTCCTTTGTCTTCCTAGTTTTACGTCAGCTTTATACATCTATATCTATATCTGTATCTATCTATCTACACACACAAATATATATATTAATGTTTTGTCAGCATCTTTCAAGGTAGCATATTCGAGCATTTTCTCCTTCAGTCTATTAATTTCACGGACTACACAAACAAATTTTCTGATGCTAAACTATTATTGCATCCTTGGGATAAACCCTTCTTGATTCTGTTTTTTTTAAAAGTACATTTTTTTCAGTTAGGTTATCTTTCATAAGGATTTTCACTCTGTATTCTTATGTAAAATTGGCCTGTGACTTTCTTATAGTGTTGTTATCCAATTATATTAGTATCAAGGTTATATTAGTCCCATAAGTTGTTTTCAGTATTTGAAACAAGTATAAAATAATGATTACCTGTTAAATATTACTATAATGAAAAAAAATCCAATAAAGAACAGGGTAGAAAAAGGGGAATTATATTTGAGCTTACCCTGAAGCCTAAAATTATTGTCACTATAACAGTGAACAGTTTATTTTTAAGTGACTCAATAAACAGGTGGGGATTTAGCAACCTGTGTCTGGAGTCCTTTTCTAAATTCTGGGGTGTGAGATGTAAGTGTGTGTGCAGTAAATAAATGAATTAATGGTTTTGGACATATTAATTTTAATACTGTTAGGATCCCTATCCAAATTCTAAAGGAAGAAGAAAGTGGTAAAAATGGGGATTTGAGAATGAATGAAATAAGGCTACATTAGATGTCTGTTAAAAGATGCTTCAAACTTACTCCCTGTAAACCAATGTTTGTTAACTCTGGTGGCGTATTAGAATCACTTGAGAAGGTCTTACGATTATTAATGTGCAGACTCCAACCCAGACCATTGCAGAAAGAATTTCTGGGTGGGGAGGAATGGAAAACCAGCATCAGTTTTTTTACAAAGCTCCCCAAGTGATCTTACAATAGGACATTAAAGTTATATAGGTTACAAGAAGAATGGGTGTGAGGACCAAGAGAAAGCTCAAGGAATACATTAATCCTGATGTTGCCTTCTAGAAGGCTATCCATAATGGGAGTTTTCCGTTTTACTCTTTACTATTTTGAAAAAACCTTAACCTAAGTTTATATAGGTTATATAGTAATTCACCTACCTACTTGCCAAATATAACCATCTGGTCATTATGGGTTGCATAGATACAAAATACACTTTTCGCAAGTTTTGTTGGCTTGTTTTTGTCCTTCATGCTCATTCCTTCTAACATGTCATGACATATGCAGCAGCAGCATCTCTCATTTTCAGTCAGTTTTTCATGTTTAACATTTTCTGTCCTGTTTTCATTGTCCTAGGGCTATCTCACTGAATTAACACTTGAAACATTGTCACTGCTTTTGCACTGACCTGACATGATGGGATTAATAATGTTTGTGTAAAATTCTTAGAGCTGAGCATAAAAACCTGTCAATATTTTGCAGATTGACCAACACCTCAATGCTTTAGTTCTTTGCCTTATTTATGAAATTGTGTGATAGCGTTTTTGAGTAAAGACCTCCTCCATAATGTAATGATATTTGGAAAGCTATGAGGACAGTAAGTCCTGAAGGAAGGCATTCTAGTTTCCAAGAAAAAAGTCTTAAGTAACTCAGCCTTTGCAAATTAGCAGTATTCCTAGAGCTATGAAATAGAGCCATATTGCATACTACAATTTCAATTTAGTGCTTGACCTAAGACCCTGAAATATACTTGAGATAAAAGCAAAAGGCTTGCTTCCTCTGTAGTTTAAAAATGAATACTGACTTTGAAAAACCATAATGTTCAAATATGTCATTGTCCAAACTTATGTGAAACAAAACTTCTTTTGTTGTCTTATAGTCTCTCAAAACTTGCTTAACAATATTATCAGACTGTTGCATTTAAGACCCAAAAGTCCTTGAATGACTATCTCTAAGCTATCACTTGAATACAATAAACTATATTCAGAAAAATACATTCCCTAAAAAGATGTTAGTATAAAGCCAGGGTGAAATCACTGAGAAAATAAAATTGTTTTCAGTAAAAGTTTATATTATATCAGAGCTCCTAAGTCTCACTCCATATTGCCATATTAATACAAAATGTATAGCTTCCACCTGCTATCTTCCAATTTTCAACTCTTAAATTCTTCCAGCAATGTAATGAAGTTATTCTGCTACTGAAATGGGCAGCACTTCTCCATCAAATATATACGCTTTTAGGAAAACACCAGTTTCCCTTAAAATTGACATAAAAACAGGCTGTGACGTGCTTTCTCCTATTGTCCTGGCTGTCTCTTTGCTGCTGCGCTTTGTTCCTCATCTCATTTCTCAGCCTCCTGTTTCCCGCCCTCTGATGCCCATTCAGTGCTCACTCTGAATCCTATTAGCTGCATTTGACTAACAACCGAAACTATCCTTTCTAAAGTTTTTCAAGTAGATATTACTAATTAAATTCACAGCTACTCCTTCTGTTTTTGCTTTTTTGTTTGTTCCTTTTTACTCCATACCACTGTAGGAGACATTTTGTCATATACTGTCACACATTCAAAGGTTTTATATGTACATTTAATATTTCTCTAGAAAATCTAAATTGTTTTAGGGCAAGAGACTTATATTACTTTTATATTCACTGTAATACCTACTAGATTGTTAGTCCTGTTAAATTTTTATTAAATATACCTTGAATTGGGTGTTGATCTCCACCCTGAGATCCCAACATTCTGCTTCTGCTTTTCTCTGGCCTTTTTGATCAATGCTCTGTGACCGTGTTTTTGACTTCCTCTTCCGTCTTCCTGTTCTGATTGTAATTGTCTGTTTTTAAAATTCCCTCTGTGATTATCATCTCTGCCACAGTAAGAATTAAGGAAACATTATTTGTGCAGAATGTAATACAGGTATTTATTTGTGGATGTTGGGGCATTGACAGTTCAAATGTATTTTCTTATAATTTCATGGAAACTCCATAGCGTAAACTCAGTTATCTTTAGAATCACCCGTATTTGGTAGAGATTGAGAGATGGGATAGGCAAAGAGATAATAAGAAGAGTGGTGATAGGATTGAAGCGCCAATAGTTTATCATTGCAGGTCTCATTCACCCATACGTTAGTATGACTGTTATAAACACAGCATCAGTGCTAACAGGAAGTTAAATACAAATAGAATAATATGTCAAAAATTCAGAATGAAGAAATTAGACCAGATTTGTCATGGCTTTCAAAACATTCCTGACATTTCCTGATATCGTCTCAAGCTTTGTTCCATTAGAAGGGAAATTATCTTGAGAAAAATAGCCCTTTATAAAGACAAGCAAGTGAGAACGTTTAGATGACTCTATTTTGTTGAAAGTTATTTAACCTTTCTTGTATTTTCCACTAGTTGATTAAATATTGAGGACTCATCCTTCAAAAGCTATCTCAAAATTGACTTTTCCTTAGCCACAATAAATATCTACCCATGGCCAACTGCCAGTAGTCTATTACACATGTACCCACCCAACCAGAGGACAGGCTGAAACAATTCAGGGACTTCTATCTCTACAGAAATCCCTAGGAAATCATCAAGTCTAAGATCTATCCGTGACAAACTAGAACTATTTAATCAAATATTCTGATTAAGAAAAAAAAAACGCTAGCCATAGAGATTATACCGCTTTCCGGTGTTTCATAGCTGTGATACCTTAACTATGCAGTTGAGCCAGCTTCCTGTAGCTCACACCACACCACGGTGAAGGTGAAGGGCTGTTGGCGTCTCCCTATTTGCATTTCAGTAGATGTGTTTTGGCACTGTGCGTAGGACCGTGCTGGGGTGTGGGGTTTCTGACAGGACCAGCAGCTGGTGACCGTCTGATTCTTTGTCTGGACCAGGATACTTCTTTTTTATTGAAGTATAGTTGATTTACAATGTGTTAATTTCTGCTGTACAGCAAAGTGATTCAGTTATACATATGTATACATTCTTTTTTATATTCTTTTCATTATGGTTTATCACAGGATATTGAATATAGTTCCCTGTGCTATACAGTAGGACTTTGTTGTTTATCCATTCTATATATAGTAGTTTGCATCTGCTGGTCCGAAACTCCCACTCCATCCCTCCACTAGCCCCTCTCCCCCTTGGCAACCACAAGTCTCTTCTCTATGTCTGTGAATCGGTTTCTGTTTCATAAATAAGTTCATTTATGTCATATTTTAGATTCCACATATAAGTGATACCGTATGTTTTTTTTTAGACCAGGATACTTTTGAGAGTAGTAGGGGGTGCTATTAATAATTATACTGAGACAACTGACATAAATCTGAACTGTTCCAGGCACATCAGGACTTGTAGCGTCTCTCACCCACCTCATTCTTATCTTTTTCAAATCCAGTTATTCTCAGTTTCTTCACAGTCTTTCTTAAATTGTAGGGCTAAATATGAATATTGTACTAATTGAAGTCTATTCCGTGTCAAAGACAAAGTGCCCCAGACAATTAAGGAGATAATTTTATTTAGGTTATTACCATGAAGAGAGCATCCATTAATGAGTCTCAAATGAAAGGAAGGAGGTCTGGGTTTTTATCGAGGCAGGTAAGCAAGGGAGTCATCCTTTATTTTCCTGGGGAGTCATTTTCTTTGGGGACTGGACCACAGCTCTGTCAGAAACAAGTCCCCGCCCTTGAGAAGTGCCTGCAGCCACCGAGGCCAATCAGACAGGCAGGCTCCCTGGTCTTGCCTTTGCCCAGCCAATTCCTGCAAATACACTGAATGAAAAACTGCAGTGCTTTAAAGTTGCAGTTAACTTCCAATTCCCATCTCCCTCTGTACATCTTCAGCTCAGCTTATGTATATCATACCAAGTATCCTCTATGGTCTGGAAAATCCGGAAACACCAGAACCATCAAGAGAGGCCTATTTATGAATAATTTATTATAGTTCTTTTGCTTTGAAAACCTCTTGGCTTCCATTAGCATAATCAGGGGCTAGTTCAGATTCCCCAGGGAGGTGCTACTGGAATTTTTTCTTAAGCATTGGATGTAAGACATACCCATTTGGGAAAAACAGAGACATATTTCTAAAACACATACATATAAATGGAGTTGATTTTTATCAAGCTAAATCAGATGAGGTAAGAAGAAAATGTTTGATTGTGATTTATATACCGTCCATGTTAAACTCATAAAATTTGAAAAACAAAAAGGATTTAAAGAGTCATATTTTGATTTCCCTATGATGGTAAGAGAATGCATTATATGACAGTATATGAAGGTAGAGAAGGCCTTTTTTGATGCTTTATCAATTTATCCAGATATTAGTGACATCAAATTATCTAAATTATTGGAAATGCAGAATTAATTTTCTAGTAAGAACTAATCGTACACAAATGAGGGAAAAATACGCAAGAATATGAATTTAATAGGAAGCAGTTATCCAAAAAGAACAGTATAACTTATAAAGAGGAAAAAGACAAAATAAGGCTAAAATGCTCTTTTATCTTGACCTTCACAAATGCCTACTGTAGCTTTCCTGAGGAGGTAGTAACTGAGACCCAGTGCAACAGACTGTCACAAGCCTGGGGACCTCCGATAACAAACTCCGTCTCTGTTGATAACTAGTTTCCTCACTTGCAAAATAAGTGAGAGACCTCAGTCTTCCCTAGAGCCTCCACCAGGGGTGCCGAGAGCTCCCCCGTCCAGTTCTCTTATATACGAGCTATGAGGTAATACTTTGGGTACATCTTTCTCACTGCTGACAGTGTTGAATGCTCCTCCAAAACATCAATGGATCAGAAATTTCCCCTACTGTTGAACAGGTGCTCAGTAAATATTTTTACTACAAACAAGATTTTAAAATCTCCGCGACACATGAGAAAATTTCCCAGCCTCCAGTGCTATTCATGGGTGTTCTGGAATCCTTGCTAATTTGGGGCATAGGCCCATGTGGCTTTTCCCAGAAAAATACTTCCCGTGTTTGTTCAGTACTCCCCACGTTTGCCTTATTGCACACAAGGAAGAGAGATGATATGTGTAGGCCTCACAAGGGTGGAAAGACAGTGCTGCTTCTGGACAGAGGCCACCAGCCTGGAGGCTGCTGGCCTGGGGCTCCGACTGTCCTGGACCCGCTGTAGCCCTGAGGCCCCTGGGAAGTGAGTTCTTGGCCCAGGGGTTGAACGGCTCAAGCGCATTTTAGTGTTTAGTGCTTAAGAGCCCATTGATGGTGAGTCAGACAGGGGTGGGTTAAGCTGACTCCACCATTAGCTAAGCTTGTGATCTTGGCTGAGCTGTTTTAATTTTCTAAGCCTGAGTTTCCTCTAGTCCCTCGATAGTGTTAGGCACCTTTCAGTTGCTCGGCTGCCATGGTGGCCAGTGACTAGCATGCGGTCAGAGCAGATAAAGAACATTTCCATCAAAGCGGAAAGTTCTACTGGCCAGCTCCGTAGAAAGGTCCTCATGACGGCCGTTCACTCTTAGCGTCTCAGCCCCACCAGGGGCAATGTTAGCTCTTTAACAAACTGGATAATTATTTTCCTTAGGGGTAAAATATTCTGCTCCCATTCTGTAGACATTTATTTTTGGTTTTACAGCTACCTTATACTTTTAGGTAACAAGGGGAAGAGTTTTTGACACTTTTATAAACAAGGAATACATTTTTGAAAGATTCCTTTTGCTCTTTAAACCTTTAAGATGTCTTTTTGTTCACTTGGCTCCATGCTTATTAAAGGTGATGGGGCAAAACTGCAGCCTGAACCTTCACCTTTATATGGCCTGGAAGTAACCCTGTTGCTCATCTCTGCTACTCTCCACTCTAAATTGTTTTGCTCCCTTAAGCGTCAGGTTCTCCCTCTGTCCTCACCTACACACAAAGACTTTATTTTTTAATTTTTAAAAAATTTTTATTGGAGTATAGTTGATTTACAGTGTTGTGTTATTAGTTTCTGCTGTACAGTAAAGAGAATCAGTTATACATATACATATATCCACTTTTTAAGATTCTTTTCCCATATAGGTCATTGCAGAGTATTGAGTAGACTTCCATGTGCTCTACAGTAGGTTCTTATTTGTTATCTATTTTATATATAGTAGTGTGTATATGTCAATCCCTATCTCCTGATTTATCCCTCCCCTCGCTTTCTCTCTTGGTAACCATGTTTGTTTTCTACATGTGACTCTATTTCTGTTTTGTAAATAAGTTCATTTGTACCATTTTTTTAGATTCCACATATAAGCGGTATCGTATGATATTCATCTTTCTCTTTCTGACTCACCTCACTCACTACGACAATCTCCAGGTCCATCTGTGTTGCTGCAAATGGCATTATTTCGTTCTTCCTTATGGCTGAGTAATATTCCATTGTATATATGTACCACATCTTCTTTATCCATTCTTCTGTCGATGGACATTTAGGTTGCTTCCACGTCCTGGCTATTGTAAATAGTGCTGCAATGAATATTGGGGTGCGTGTGTGTTTTTGAATTATGGTTTTCTCCGGATATATGCCCAGGAGTGGGATTGCTGGATCATATGGTAGCACAAAGACTTTAAAGTTAAATTCGCCAGCAGGGCGGGCACCATGCCTCGAGGCTTCCAGGCAACTGGCAGCCTAATCAGAATTCCTTGGGAGGAGAGGAGGTTCACCAGAGATGTAACCTGCGTCTGAACTGGCAGTGACATGCTCACAACTATACTTTGGCATAATTTAAAAATGGAAGGTAGATTCAAACAAGGGAGGATAAGAGGAAGAGTCTTCTTCTCAATTGTCCTAGTAAGAATAAAAATAAAATAGAAGAGTTGTGAGAAGAACTAGTGACTAAAAATCTAGCTACTGGTAAACGATTCCCTGAAGAAGCGGAAGGTATCTTTCATGCCTCTCTGACTTGGAGACTGCGTAGCTGGGAGAATAATGGCACCATTAGCTTGAACAAAGCAAAGTCACAGTGTCAAGCTGGCTTCAGAGGTATCATATTGAGTTTGGTTTCGTACCTTCATGAGAGGCTTAAATTATGGAATCCTTTTAAGCTTTTCTGAGTATAAATTATTAACCTTTTTTGACCTTATCTTTGTATTTACTTATCTAGGTAAAGGCCAATTTAAATATGGTAGCAGCCCATCCCTCAGAGTTCTCTTCTCTAAGGAGCCCCTGTCATAAATAGCACTCTTCAGTAGATTAAAGATGAAAGTGCATTTCACTAAAGGAAATAGCTGACAAGATCCTGAACCCATTTCGGCAGAAAACTTAACATTCAGCCTCAATCCACGGAAACTGTCAAATGAGAATGTGCATCATCATGAGGAATAAAGAGGAAAAGGAGAGGGAGTGAAGAGAGGGAGCCCTCCGTGGACCAGGAGGTCGGAGGCCCGGGGAGTCAGCAGGCAGGCTCACTCTTGATCCAGGCTCCTGTTTTTCACTTGGATTACCTAGTGAACACTCTTTTCTCTTGTTTGCTTTATTTTCTCATATTTGAAATAGGAATTTGGGCTTAGATAAATTCACACAGCCATTTAATACATGCAACGTAAGTGCAGGCATGGGGTGCTGTTTGCATCTTGCTGTAAGGAACAAGGAAAAGAAACTCGGGTTGGGAGATATTCAGATGTGTCCATTCCCTTATATTCCCCTAGTGCTGCTGCAGTGACCTTTCACCATGCTTCACAGTGCCTTCTGTTTTGTTCCTGGGTTTTATTAAGAGAAATGGGGCTTGACACCTGTGATGTTGGTGATCTTCCAGATAGAGTTTTTCCAGCTCTTGGCTGTCCAGAGTAGGTTGCTGCCAGAATAATCAGGTAGATGTGTTTTAGCTGCTGGTTCCAGTTGCTGCAATAATGTGCTAATCTGTGAGTCTCCAGAAACAGCCTGCTTGTTAACTGTGATGCCCCCAGTGCCATCCGATGTCTCCACCCCTCTATAATCACGCTGTCTGCACTTTCCATTTGATTGGCTGCCTGCTTGGCCAAGGGGTTTCTTTTGAGATGAACTTGCTCTAAGTAAGCAATGTTGGGGGACTGAGCCCTCCTTTGTTCCTTAGCAGATAGGAAAGATGCTTTCCATTTTGACTCTACCAGTTGTAGGCAAGCAACACCTGGCATATGAAGGGCTGGCCTGAAGATTATGGAATGCTCTTTTTTGGTATGTCATCAGATAACTTGATAAACACAAAATTGAATCTGTCAGACTTTGATGCCTGAGTTTGAAATATTGCTAAAGCTCCCTTAAAACTGTCACCGCTAATAAAATTTTATAATATGATACATTTTGTGTATTTGCCTACTAGCGTATGCCTTCTGATTCACCCATCGGATGATTTTTCTGTAGTGCCCAGGAATCAGGATCAGTGGTACCTGAATGTACTCATCCCCCATCTTCGCTTTGCATCCAAGCTGTCTCTCCTGAACCCAAGAAGGCTTTCAAGGGTTCAAGTTAAGTTCTGAAGTCAGAGGCATACAACCTGGAGCGTTAGTGGGAGGAGTTGGATATAAGTCTGTCTTGACGGCACATGTCATTTTTTTAAGCCACACTGCCTCCTGATGAAGAGGGTGCCCCTCTGTTATATTACGGGTCAAGCTGAGTTTTCAGAATGGCCCTAGTCTTGGAAGAATCGAAAGTAGGGATTAAGAGCTTGGGCATGATTCTGGACAAGTTACTTAATTCTCTAGTGAGGATTACAATGATATTTAAATCACAGCATGCTTTAGTGACGAAATGAGTCAATGTATATGGAGCAATTGAAACTGTGTCTGACACGTAGTGTAGACTCGATGAGCATCCCCTGTTTCAGCAGTCATATGATAACAGTACCACAGCTGACAGGAATGATTAAGAAATGCGTGAGGCAGGGCCACTTCTGCTCTTATGTTTTGTCCTGAGCAAGGGGGTTAAGTCTAAAGAGATGACATATGCAAAGCTTTCCTTCTCCTGATGACTTCACACGTAGTTTCCTGCCGCTGTTATGCTCAGTATCTCAGAAATAACGTAGAAAGACCCATTATTCTTGCTTCCTCAATAAGATTGCCTGCACTTCTAGTTCTGAAAACATTAAAAGAGCTTCCAGAGCTATCACTTGCTAGAACTTTTATGCAGAGTAAAGTACTGATGCCAATGGAAACATGGCTTTCCTCCCTCAGACTTGTTTATTACCAAGTGGACAAATTGAAATTTACCAGGGTTTTGCCAAGCATTTTGGGAAGTCTCTTCTCACCGTTAATCTCTTATTATCCATAGTCTGAAGTTCAAGAACACATAAACATTAACTGCTTGCTACTCTTCCCTTTTAGTTTATTCAATATTGGGGATTTTTTTTTTTTAAACAGGCACCCAGGAAATTAAGAAATTTAGCCATCCTACAGCGGCCTGATGCTGAGGCTGTGAATGAGGTTCGCAGGACTAAAGACTTAATTACTTGAGTCAAAGTTTGATTTAAATTGTAAATTCTCTGTTGATACCTAATTTCTATCTCAGTTGAAGTGAACTGAATTTTAAAGACCAAACAGAGGACACTTGCAGACAGTAGCCCCATCTAGAGGTGGAACTTCACGGTTTTCCTTCTTTCTCATTTTGTTTTCCTCTTCCATGTTCGTTCACACTATCCCATCAGTGGGAGGAAGGGGAACATTCACAGATCTGCAGTCATGAGAATTATTCGTCATCCTCCCAGAGAAGCTGAAGGCTGTCTTAAGGAGAGGTGGACACGTGTGAGGGGAGCAGGGGTGCCCGGGGGGGCTGCCCTAGAGTGTCACTGCCAGAGCGTTACCTGTGCTGAGAAATCAGCAGCAAGATGCCCCCTCGTTTAGTGCCCAGGCCGTGACGCAGAGCAGACGTGGATGAGCTTTATAGTGAGAGGCACCCCATGGCAGGGTGGGCGACGCAGGAGTGAGAGGCGCGCAAACCCCAAATGCAGAGTGACGCCTTGTCAGTTTCACAGGTGCTGTCACAGACCTGGGCACCTCACCTGCCCCACTCACTTTACAGCCTGGCCTATTTGGAGGAGGGGACACCTGGCAGGAACGAGGTGGTGCTTCCGGCCTAGCATCCAAGAGGACAGGGAATTTTCATTTCTTCCTACTTCCTCCCTTCCCTTTCGGTAAACTCACTCTTAGTTTTTGGTCCACGCGGAAATCCTGGAGAGGGATATGGTCGTTATAACCGTGTCTGGTTGTACGCTTAGAAAATCACAAGTTAGAATAACGAGGTTTAAAAAGCATCTGTTTATTAAAGAGGACCCTGTTTCATCTCTGTCCACGTGCACTGAACTCTTGTTCACGCTTTGCTTAGAATGAGGTGATAAAATTGAAAACTGATTGCGTGTAGGAGGCCAGATTTAATCCAGGCCACTCAAGTTGAAAATTTTAACTGAGTTATGTGTGGCAACTTCCCCTCATCCGGAGCGAGTGTTCCTGAGTAGAAGGCGTAACCAGATGAGGGAGCTCACTGTGACCACTGGCATGACACAGCCTCATGTGCTTCTGGAGTATGGCAGGGCTCCTGGGACCCTGGGTGGGAATTAAAAAAAAAAACGAGAATAACATTACACTCAGATGGAAAACACTGGGCTTAGGAGCTGAATGCACAGATGTAGCACTGCTGAAGGTGGCTGTGCAAGGGAAGCTACAGTCAAAGATCACACCAGGCAGAGTGAGCGCTTCTTCAGAGAGGAAGCCATTTATGAGCTAATAACTACCCCCTCCCCCCACTCAAAGACAAAATCCTGTTACCTTTGTGGCAAAATGAATTAAAAATACCAAGAGAACACTTGCTGGGAAGTGATACCAAAACATATATTTGGCATTTAAGACAACTGGAAATGTGTCTGTGAGGGTGGCTTAAAATCTCTGTATACTGGAAGCTGCAGGCCCTTTCTGTGAACTGTAATGACAACTCCCACCGCCCGTTAGTGTATCTGCAAAACCTCCTGACTCAGGAGGACAGAGGTCACCCCCGCCCAAGAAAAATCAAATAAAAAAGGCTTTTGTGTTGTGAGCTTAAAAGCTTGTTCTCCTAGCTGATCTGATATAAACAGAATCTCTCTGATGCAGACCAAGGCACAATGTTAAATTTCTGCCCAAGCCCCTCTCGGGTCCCTTCACCGGTGTTAACAATGAACGGAGCCCCAGAGACCTCTCTCGACAAAGCCACTGTGCACACACGGGCCACGTTGCAGACACACAGTGTGGGAGAAGCATTTTGCCGCTGCCAGTGTGCTGGGCCTTACATCACTGTCTATTAGTCTAAGCAGAATACAGCAGATTGTTTATTTTGGTTTAGCTGTGCTTCAGGCTGTAACATCAGCTGTAACTCCTTGAATGACAAATTCCAATGGCAATGTCACAGATTAAACAAGGGGAGGAAGATCCCAGGGAGCATGTCTCCCCACAGCGGGTGCAGTGGGCGTTGCTTCTGGATCTGTTTGCAAAATTATCCCTGGTCCAGGCAGCCCCTCCTTCACATATTAGAACCAGTTCCCTTTTACCTGCATTAATTAGTACTACTCATACCTTCGTAAGGGTTAAACAAGCCAAGTCCCTAACTTCTTTGAAAATACTGATTCGAGATGATTCCTCCCTTTTCCTTAGAGCGTATTTGACTCTTTTCATATTTCACGCTTTAAAGAATTTGCAGAATTGTTAAATATCGTGAAGCTCCAGGGGTAAGAAAGAATTAGTGCAAATCAGGAAGTAGCAGGCGTAGGCTGGAGTGCCCTGTCCATGGGGGTCTCATGACGCCCAGTGAGTGTGGGCTAAGCCCCGTCTCCTGAGGGCGCCCACGTGTTTATTTGCTGCATGTTTAAATGTCACATAGCTCTGCAGGGCAGCTAGACCTACAACCCCACTGCAAATCCTGGGGCGGGCCATGGTGTTTGGCACCCTGCTCGGAGTATGCTGCGAGTCAGCTGGGACACATGCCCCAGACAGTCACCCAGGTCCCAGTGGGCCACCTCCACTGCCGCCAGCCCGAGAGGCAAAGCCTTGTAGCATCAGCTTCACACGCATTATCTGAAACCCTTCAAACTGTCCTGCAAGAGGGTATCATTATCCTCATTTTCACGCGAGACTCCCTCTATCCCACATGTAGAGCAATTTGGGGAACGCACCATCTGCAGAATAACATCGAGAGCTTCCAGCCAGCTTGTTCTGAATGAGTGTTCACGTTTCTCAAGTAGAAGAATGATGGTAAAGAATCTCATCTCACTGAAGTTATTATTCACATTGAGCATCAGTTTATTACATTTTCCCAAACAAGTTATGGGTAAGAACCGTTGAAGAATCACAGTGTCTGATTTCCACTGGCTTTTTTGAGAGTGTGAAGATCGGGGTGATGTACTCAGGGTTTTTTTTTTTCTTCCTGTAAATTTAGGTGTGGTTCGTTGTGGAGTCTGAGATGGTCTCACCCATCAGTTTTCTTGTGAGGCTGTGTCCCAGCCTTCAGACAGCAAAGGAGGAAGACGTTTTTCTGTTATCTGGCTATGCAGATCCACTTGGAGAGAAGTGCTTTGACAAACACTTTGCATTTATCCAGCATGTCTCTGCTTCTAAATCAGCGCCTAAATGTGTGTGGGCGCTAGAGAAAGCTTCCCTCTGACGCTGCCCGGAAAGGATGGAGGAGCTGAGATGTGGCTAATCCCCACCCCCTACCTGTGTACCTGAGACCCAGCTACCCTGTGGCTGTTCTTACCCTTCTTTCTTACACTTCTTACAACGCAACTCTCTTGGTCGGGGTATTTTTTAACCACAATGTGCTTTTGCTCACCATCTTTTACTTTGATCATTTTAGAGGTCCGGAGTAGCATGTCTTCTAATTAATGGCTTTCCCATGGAATCAGAACCATGTCATAACCATGGCTTCAAAAATAAATCATGAATCATGAATTCCTTGAAGTTGTTAGGTTAACTCTGAAGTGCATGTCTACAATAAAGGACTCTATGTAAAGTTCTAGGAGACCAGAGTGCTCCCCAGCAGCCTGGTGGATGGGAGTTGAGCCATCTCCCTCCTTCCAGCACACCTTACGCCCCGTACCTGTGATCCCAACAGGTATCAGTGGCTGCAGCCACTGCAGTAGATGCTAGCCTCCAACTCAACTGCTTAATTATCCATAAAATGGGTCAGATGCTGCGGTCTCACCTAATTTCTCCACGATGCTGTAACCAAACTCCTACCCCAGACTGCTCACTCCATCCCCAGCCAGCTGCCCAGAACCCATGGCGGGGGGGGGGGGGGGGGGGGGGGGGGGTCAGAGAAGGCTGCTGCTGGGGAAAAGCTCTCACAGTATTAGAACCAAGGAAGGCAGATACGAAAAGGTCAGTATTTAGGACAGCAACAAAGTGCTAAGGGACCTAGACCAGCATTGGGTTAGAGACTAGACGTTTTAGTCAAAACCTTTTCATTTGCATTTTTCTAGGCGAGGCATTGCACCTCACATTATTAGCAACCTAACTGATCTCAGTACAGCCTCATTCTCTTTTTTACAAGAGCCTTTCGGAAGGTATTAAGCATAAGGATTAGGAAGTAACTCAGCCTTCAGGGCAAATGCCTCCGCACAAGGAGAGTCATTTGGCCACACAGGAAACTGTATCTGTGGAGGGCCCACACAGAGACTCCAGGAATCGGGGGGGCCCTGAGGCAGGAGTGGTCTTGCCTCACGGGATTCTGGGCTTCCCTGGCTTGTAAGCCATTCCTGCCAAGTCAGTCGGAAAGGGGGGAGACATGAGTCAGGGGGTCAGGCGACTCTATCTCGTTCATCCCTAAGCCCCTTATGTGGTGCCTCACTGGCATCGTCTAGAATGAGGTAATTCTTATACACCGCTCTGTGTGACCCCAGGCAAGTACATTCCTCTCACTAACCTTCCGCGTGATTACCTAGCTGTGAAGTGGGGCAATAATAGTACCTCTTTTGGCTTCATTCTAAGCGAGTGGGTCTTGAAGGGGTGTGCATGGAAGGGTAGGGGATCCCCCGAGCCTGGGCATCCCCCCTCCCCGCCCCAAGCAAGACATTTGGCAACGTGTGGAGACATTTTAGGTTGTCACAATTGTGGGGCAGGGCAGCGTTGGCGTCTAGCGTGTGGAGACCAGGCAGGGCTGCTGCCGAGCGTCCTGGGCTACACGGACAGCCCTACAACAGAGAATCACACGGCTGGCCACACGTGTCAGCAGTGCTGAGCGAGAACCCCGTGCTGGGAGGTCGGCCGTTAATCTCTCCAAACACACTGTGACTATAAAGCCCCGAGGAAGCTTAGGGATGTGCCTCTGTGCAATCTCCCCAGCATACGCCGCTCAGGTCTCTTAGCATCTGAAAAGCAGTGCTGTAATTCTCATTAATATACTTCCATTCAGTAAAGTATTAAGATATTAAAAAACTGTTGTTTCTCTGGGACCCCAGAAAGTTATTCCTACTTGGATTTTAAAACGCAGACATCTCTGATAAACATTTGCATGTCTTTGAGCTTGCACTTTTGCAAAAGTGGTCGCCAGTTGAAGTTTCAGGAGTAAATAGTGTGGCACAGATGACTTGAAAAGGAAGGAACGTGTGACTGCAGTGATCTGACACTTTCTTGGGTGTTGTCCAGTGGTGACAGGTGAGTCCAACTGGTAACTAAGAAGCCAAGGAGATCCTTCATGGGAGAAACTTCAAATGGAGATGAACTCAAGATTGTCAGACAGCCGTTGGACCCCAGAGAGTGGGGGACATTCTGAGGGAGATGCCCTGGGACCTCCGTGGCTCCCTGACAGGTCCTGTGTGGCCACAGCTGCTGCTACCAGAAGCCCTCCCAGCGGGGCTGTAGACCAGGGCAGCTGCAGGCCTTGTCTGTGATGGGAGAGGCAGCCACACATCCGCCCCCAGCCCTATCTGTTTCCCAACACTCCCACCCCCGTTATCCCCTTCCTCTGTCCCATCCCCCTCCCCACTTCTCCACCACACCTGTCTCCCTCCCTTAGCTTCTGTTGCTTCAGGGCTCTGAGAAGGGTACCAGCTGACATTTACCTGTACACCACAATGAAAAGGATCCATCCACGTTAGATTTCACTTCCACTTAAATTTGCCCCTCCTAAGACTAGAGAATCAGAGTCCACAAAACCTCAGAGAGGAAGAGAATGTCTGCTTCTCCTACACACTCAGCGCTCTCTCTCCAAGCCCTGGGGTTCAGAGCTGATTGTTGTGAAATGCATTTCCCTGAAACTCACGGCCGATGTCACGAAAATCAGGAACCTCGATGGGGGCCTGGGATTTTTCTACTGTCAGTTGACACGTCAAGGTGGTTTTGTGAGCAGAATGCAGGACACCGATATGCTCCCCTCTGTCACTTCGTGTTGCTGTTGAGCTGGATATGTGAGGAGGAAGCAAATGATCTGCGAGCAGCTGACGAGTCACATGTGCTTAGAAATACATGTGGGCAAAAGACAGCTGCGCATCCAGTAAACATCAGTCGGGTGATAGAGGCCGGTTCTTGATACGAAGCTCTTCTTTTTATTCCACTGTGTTTTGCTTTACTAATGCTGTAAGTGGAGGCTACAGGGCCCCTATGTGTTTCCCTAGTAACCTGAAGCTGTCGATTAAAGCATCATCACTGATGAGGCTGTGTGGGTTCAGTGGCCCCGTGGGCCTGTGAGCGGCTCTTTCTTCCATCTGGCAGGACCATGTTGCCATTACCAAGGAGCAAATGTTTGCTGCTAGTCAACAGGGAGCTGGATGCAAGTGAGATGAGCCAGGACCCAGGAGCCCGGCAGCCTGTGTTTCTCCCCGGCCTGTGCACACCATTGGCCTGATGAGCTGGGGACCAGGCCCTGAGTCACAGGGGACGGAGACTGTGGCCGCCTCTGTGTCAGGACTCATCCAGGGCCAATTTCTTTGTTCTCCTTGTTGAGCTGGACACCATTAGAAGGAGACTGTGGACAGAGCAAATAGAATCTCACGCAAAGAAGTTTTCTGCAGACAGCAGAGAGACACTTAGGATTGAAGATGTCTCGTGTCAGGTAACAGTGTCCCAGGGAGACTTCGCCATTACTGGCATATGACAGACTAGGTGGCAGGGGAAGTGGTTCCAGGGAAGCCTGGGGACAAATCCTAGCACTTCTTCACTGTGGAGCATGATTTGGGGCAAATTGATTTTACCTCCTTGAGACTTACTTACCTCAGCCTGAAAATGGGCTAACAGAGTATGATTGCTCTGCAAGGTGTGTGAGAGAATCACAGGACAAAGACGCGAATTAACCAAGCAGGGTGCCAGCACTTTCTCCTGCGTCTGACCCAGCGGAGGATACCAAGAGCAGTCGTTATCCACAGCCCCGTGGGGATAAAAATCCCTGGTTTAAACGTGCCGTGTGAGGTGCATTCCCGTCCCAAGCCCTTGCATTGGCCTGTGTTGGCATTCAATGCTAAGTGGCGTAAAGGCTTACAGATTTGGGGGCCCCCAGATCCCAGTCCTGGAAGCTCTGACAGTCTCCCAAACGGATTCCCTGAGCTCCTGGAGCTGAGGGGCTGGGTTGCAGTTTGCTGGCCCCGAGCTGAGCCACAGGCGTCCTGCCCTCTAAGCTCTGGGTGAGTGGGAGCTAGCCCGGCTTTCCCCAGAGGCTGCGGCTGCCAGGGGCTTCCGGGGCCCTGGGGCCCACCTGGAAGGGGGAGCGGAACCTGCAGGGCCCTTTCAGCCAAGGCCGCCTCGGACATGAGCTCCGCCTCCAGTCGTATCCGGCATCACTCACTTGTCTGATTGTCAGGCCGCTGCGAAAAAGGCAGGGAGCCCACATACATGTGAAAAGTGCCTAAAGCCCAGATTTGTAAAAAGGTCTCGGAGGGAAATAGGAAACTCACAAAAATCAGTGCCATCATTGGGATTGACATATATACACTAATATGCATAAAATGGGAAACTAATGAGAACCTGCTGTATAAAAGAGTAAATAAAACTAAAAAAAAAAAAATCAGTGCCATCGAAGCAGTTTGCTCCGAGGAGGGCCCGCAGGATCTGGTAGCCCGTGAGCGCCCGTGTGTGAAAGCCACGCACCTCGTCAGGGCTTCCTCTGTTACTGTTTCTCGTGCCGCTCCCAGCCCCAGCAGGTAGAAGCAGCAGGTCAGGGAGAGGGGCTGAGACGCAGCACGTAGCAGTTCTGACAGGGGAGGGGCAGCTGAGGGAGGGAGGCCGGACAGCTCCGCAAACGACCCCTTTAGACAGAAGCACAGGGAGCGGGGCCCACTTCGCCGCTCCCAGGGGCCTGGCTGGGCCCAAGTTCATCACTGCTCGTCCGGAGGTCCCTGAACTACATGAGTGTATCTGGGATACTCTCGGCAACAGGGGGGCATGTCAAAGATGTACTTAAAATACGTAAGGTTGAAAATGTTTGCAAGGTAAATCTTTACGTGGGTTCCTCTTTTTCTAAAAACAGCAGAAAACGGGGAAGTACTGTGCTAAATTACTCTTAGTAAAGCCTTATTGTGACTTAGCTGACTACGTTTCTCATTTTTTGCGGAGAGGAATGGTGTCTGATGGCTCGCTTACTGCCCACGGTATTTTGCTGGTTACTCCGAGGTTGTGCGGTAAATAGGGTTTGTTTGAAAGGGAATCTTTCTACCTATTCCCGTCCTTACTCTTAAAACATGCAGTGAGAGGTGACTTCTTCATTCCTAAAGGTCCCAAGCTTGTCCTTTTGTTACCTGGGGAAATATCACGGGAACAAAAACAATTTCGAGTTATTGAGCAGACCAGTGTGGCGTTCTAGAAAAGGAAGAAGGACTGAATAAACGTGGTAGTGATTAGTAACCCTGGTAAATAATTAGTAAATAGTCTTGGTTGGAAACAGAGTTCTGTTGTGCTTTGCTGATTTGAACAAATGGGCTGCAGTTTAAAATGGCAAATCAATTTAGATGAATCTGAGATGGAGCCCTAATTTCTAGTACAAATTGATTATATTTTTAAAACTCCAATGACACAGTAGATGTATTTATTCTCTGAATACCTACCTGCACTGATAATTTGCTCAGGGTCTAAAAAAATGTGTCTTCCTACACTTTTCTGTCGATTACATTAAAATGCACCAGTTGGAGAACCTGGGCTCTTGCAGTGTCTGTGACCTGAGAGGAAAGTGCCATTTGCAAAGGACATCATTAGCGTGGTCTTCAGATTTGCTGCAGCCCTTCAGTAACTTGTACTCACTGTGATTAAAGTACGAGTGAGAGCAGCTGCGAAGGACCCTTGTTTTAGACGTGTTAATTATGGACACTGTTTGGCCATGGAATGCATGTTAGTCAGGCGGACAGAATTCTACAGTTTCTCTTATAGATGTGGCTTATTACACAACCACAGTTCAGAGCATACTCATCGTTAAGACCATCATTTGTCCCTACCTGGATGCAGCGCGGTGCCATCTTGTTGAATTATATTCTCGCACTCCAAACACAAATCAAAATCACACACTCCGTGAGATTTATATTTCCAGAGAGAGGGGAACGTAAGTCTTCCTGTTTGGGGAGGCCTATTTCAATCATGCATTTTTGCATTGCTTTCTCCTCTCAAACTCAGATCAGTGCGTTAGTTTCTACATGCCCCTGTGTTTAATTTCTACATGCCCCTGTGTTGTCAGAAAGGCTACCAAGCAAATGTATTTAATGTTTGGGGAAGGAAGTTGTGGGTTAAGGCTTATGCCAGATTCAATCTTTGTTTTGGCAGGATTCGAAAATGCGTATTGGCCATCTGTCTAGAATTGACTGGGTGAACAGGCAAGCTCGCCCTACTTCTGAGACAGGAGTGGCCACCACTTTTCATGGGAGAAAAATGACAGCAAATAAAACACGGGTGCAGACGTGCACAAAATGAACTGTTAGGAACCTTCACTCTTGCATTTGTACAGGAATAGGTTTTCTGCAAGAATGAACAGAAATGCTTTATTTTTGCTATAAATACGTGTTTATAAATACGTGCTTTATCACAGCTTAACCCAAACTTTGCTTTATCAAAACAAAGTCTATTTTTATACTTTCATTCTCCAAGTTAATAATTTATTTTTAATACAGTATTCCTCTCTTTTAAAATGTATTTTTTTCTGCCTTTTAACTGAATTCCATTTATTGTTTTTATTTCTTGTGTGGGTTGGCCAAAAAGTTTGTTCGGGTCTTGCGTAACATCTTACAAACGAACTTTTTGGCCAACCCAATACAAGGTCATCTGACTGACAGTGCTGTGTTTTGATGTGGATGATCGTGGTAATGACAACAGCTGACAGTAATGAAAGCTTCCTACGTGCTAAATTGCCAGAACTTTTTCATTTTAGCCAAAGTCTTCTACAGAGCAGAGCCTGAGGGGGGGAAAAAATTATTCCTTATTTGGGAAGTGGAAGCTCAGAGTGGCTAGGGTAAAAAAATAAAGGGAATTGAGCAAGAAGACCTGCCGAGCCAGTCAGTGCATTCGTTCAGGCTACTTCACAGGAGCATAAAGAGACAGAGGGCTTTTGGGGAAAATTTGCAAGGAAAAAACCCACAACTTGGATAGCCCTCAGAAGGCAGAAAGGAGGAGAAATTTACCTGCCAGCTTCCTCCTGTCTCCCATTACCTTTGATCAAGGTGTGCCCCACGCAGAGCTGAACCTCTTCCTACCCACCGTTTCCAGTTTACATCCCCAGATTGTTTTGCAAAAGTCCATGCCCAGGAGATGATGACTTTTCATTCAAGCTCAGAAATGGAGAGGAAGCTTCAAGCTGAAAGGGCTCTTTGTGTGGGGCTGAGGGCCAGATAAGCCGAAGACATTAACTCTGATTAAAGTTAAATTTCAAACCATTTAACCGGGACAGTCCCTGCAGAGGCGGCTAGGGTGGTAAACAGCCCGATCCAGAAGGTGTTTCGGAAATATGAGGGTGGCCAAGAAGGCCTGGGACGTCCGTAAGTAGAGACAGATTCAGGTTTTCTGGGATCTGAGATTACGCCATTTGGGGGGTCCTTTTTTAGAAAAAGAATACAAAATCATTTTATAGTTGAGAACAGGAAAATAAAGCCTAACAGATTACAAATTTTAAGAAGCCAACAGTCACCATAAAAATCACACTTTTGGAAAAGTGACCTTGTGTTTAGTAAACACCTGATACTCCGCTGTAATACTCTTCTTTCTACACTGTTCGGTTGCATACTCTTTGATGGCCTCTATATAGCAAGACTTTTGTAGTATCATTTTCTATAGAATGAATAGAAAGATAATCTAGCCTTTCCCCTTAGCATGGTTGATTAAAATTTATTTTTTATTATTGATGGTTTTGAAAGTAACTTTCAGTTTCACAACTTATTTTTGTAAAGATAAGAAATTGTATGCTTGTTTTCAAATTTGAGAAAACCTCCAGTCATTTTCTTTCACATAAAGTCTGTAAGATTTCAGAGCATTCAAGTTTTCTGACATAGTGACTACTCTTAAATACTCCATACATTGAGAAAATTCATCAATAAATTTCAGTCTTCCTCATACTGGTATATTATGAGTTCAATGTTGTTTTTGCCAATGTTAGTATATCATGTCAAGTCAGCAAAACATGTCAATCTTTTTGCATTATGGCCCTGTGATTATTCCTCTTCATTAATTATCAAGTCATTGAAAAGCCTGTTCATTGCAGCGTATAGATATTTATTGATGAATAGAGTAGGAATTTGGTCAATGGAATACAGTACTTGCTTCTTGAGGCCCTGCTACACTGCGGCAGTTTGTGTGCTGCTCCATCCAGAGACCACATTTCTTCAGGTTAAGATGTTGTCGGATGCAGTAGGGCACGACCTGGTACATCGGGACGCGTAAAACATGCAGCTTCCTAGTTGGCAGGCACGTGCACTGTAATCATGCTGCAGGTTTCTGCTCTTCAAACACAGGAATTCTATGTAAATTCTATGTAAATTCTGGTAAATTCTATGCCAAGTGCTTTCCTTTACAAAAGAAAAGAAAAAGCATCAGTGTTGCATTTATAATCATATAAACTGCATTGTCAAATGTATTCTTGTCCCAAAAGAACTTCCATTACACACAGTATTGATGGGAATCGATCTTCTGCTTATCATTGTACACATCTGATGAGTGGAAGAAATATCCCCAGACTAGCTGTACCAGAGGGGGCACTAGAGTGGAAAGGGACACCTGTCCTAACCAACTGCTGTTCAAATATCTTTTCAAATTTCCAGAAATCCCTGGCCATGTGAGCACATTGCTAGATCCCCACTAGAGCCACGAAGGGGCCTATGCAAGTAAGGAGCCTTAAAGCTTTATCTTCAGTAACTGAACAGAAAATCTGCCTAGGCAGTGCATTAGGTTTGTGTCCCAATAGAGTGTGCTTCTCAGTATTTGTATCTAAGGAATGACGTGGGACTTACCAAATGTGGTTTTAATGCAATACCCTAAGAGTTAAAAATACTGAGATTTTGAGATTATTTTCCATTAAAACAAAGCTGTAATGCTATTCTTCTAGCCAATAGAAGCAAGAAGTTAGAGTTTTTTCCTTTATTGAAAATGAGGAAAATATCTTCATCACCTAGGATAACTGTAATAGCAAATGTATACATATAAACAGAAAGTTTGGGGAATTTTTCTTGTTTATTTGGGTTCCTCCTGATACTGCAATGCACCTCCCAGCCACACACGCCCAAGCGTTGCCTTTGGATAAAAGTTGCACAGAGTAGTGAGTTATTAAAGTGATGTATGAATGAATGAATAAATGGATTTTATGTAATTCGTTTCATAATTTTCTGTTGGCAGGCAAAGAGTATTCTATCTATGTGTTGTAAAGAGCTTCACGTCAATAAGAAAAAAAACGAGAAAATCTGGCAAAGGATATTTTGTCAGTGAAGATTAGGTTAAATTGCAGATGACAGAAATTCCATAATAAAAGGGGCTTAAAAACACACAGACATTTAGTTCTCATTAAACAATGTGTAAATCGTCCAGGTCTGGTAAGGAGGCTTCTTAATCACTATCATGGTCTAAAACGTTTTACCCTCTGTTTTTCTGCTCTAACATCTATAATATTTGTCTTTTACCAGTGGCTCAAGATGGATGCTTAAGTTTCAGCTGTCTTATTCAAATTTCAATAAATAGGAAGGTGATTGCACTCTTTTTTAAAAAACACTTCGTGGAAGTAGCAAGGGTTTTTTTTTTTTTGTTTTTCGTTTGTTTTTTCTTTTTTTCTTTTATTTGTATCCCATTGGCCAGTATTTAGGTCACATGACTATCCTTTTAAGGAGACTGGGAAATGTAATCTTCATCAAGTATAACCTTGTGTCCCATTAAAAATAGGGATGTTATTACTAAGAAAGACGAAGAGAATGAATATTAGGGAACAGTTAATGAATGGTCTCAGCTCCAGATATAAATAGGCCCTTCACAATAGAAATATAAATGACCCAGCAACTTTAAAAGTCAACTCAGTAATTTTTAAAAACAAATTAAAATATTTCTTAATTCACAAAAATGAAACAGAAAGAAAATGTTCAGTCAGGGTTAAAGGGATATAGGTTCTCTCATGTACAGTTTTTGGAGGTTTAAACTAGTGGGGCCAGTTAGGAGGACAATTTGACAGTATCTGTGAAAACAAATGTACAATCCCTTTTTCCTGAAAATTACACTTCTATGTGTGTGTCCTAAATAAAGAGTTCAGAGAGAAGTGTACTAACCTGTTCAGGGCAGCATTATTTTTATCAGTGAGTCTGGTTAAAAAAAAAAATGTTCTTTATCTTGGGGTGGGTTAAATTTCTGTATAGCTGTGGAATTATAACCAGACATTAATAAGAATGAAGATTATATACTGACTTGAAAAAATCTCCAAGACATATCAATATACACAGCATAATCACACTCATACTTTTTAAAGTTATATATTTAAATATATTCTACACTTCACACTGACATCAGTGGGTGTGGTGGAGGATTGGAAAGTGAGTAGATTATTGGGAATTTTGGTAATTGGGGGCTTTTACTTTTTGCTTCATATAATCTTTCAATATTTATATTTTTATCAGAATATATTTTCTCTTTAAAATTTTTTAAAGAGAAAATATATCATTAATATTTTGGTATTTTTGTCCATATTTTTTACCTGCACAAACGTGTGTGTCTGTGTATAAATACGTGTCTGTGTTTCTGTACTGTTATATTAACAAGATAGAATCATGCCATATAGAGAGTTTTATATTCTGATGTTGATCTTAGTACAAGCATCATGCTAGGAGCATCTTTCAAAGTCATTTACATTTCAAAAGGTTTATTTTAATGTTTTTCTATAGTATAGTGTATTTAAACTACAAATACTATATTATATTTAATAACTTCCAAGTCTTGTAAATATAAATTATTTGCAATTTTTAAAATTATTTATAGGGCTTCCCTGGTGGCGTAGTGGTTGAGAGTCCGCCTGCCGATGCAGGGGACACGGGTTCGTGCCCCGGTCCAGGAGGATCCTGCATGCCGCGGAGCGGCTGGGCCCGTGAGCCATGGCCTCTGAGCCTGCACGTCCGGAGCCTGTGCTCCGCGGCAGGAGAGGCCGCAGCGGTGAGAGGCCTGCGTACCGCAAAAAAAAAAAAAAATTATTTATAAATAATGTTGTGATGAACATATTTACACACAGTGCCTCTCCCTATCTCGGATTGTTGTCATACGAGAGATTGCTAGAAGTAGAGTTGTGTTTTTAAAACTCTTGATATAAACCATATGACTAATTTGTTTTTCATAAAGATTTTGCTAGTTAATACTCTCACTAGCAGTGTATGACTGAGCCCATCTTACAAAGCTAACAGCCATTGAATTTATTTTTGAAAAGTTTATATATTTGATAGGCAAAATTATATCTTATTGATACGTTTAAATTACTGTTAATAAGGTTGAACAAACAGTTTTGAGTATTTACTGGGAAAGATCTGTATATGTCATTGGGTTTTTTTCTGTAACTATATGATACTATTTTTTACTGAGTTATAAGAGCTCAGTGTTATTTGTTGTTCATATTTCTTCAACTTTTACTTACCTAATTACTGTTTTTTTCATTTTTTTATTGAAGTGTAATTGGTGTACAGTATTACATAAGTTACAGGTGTACATCATAGTGATTCACAATTTTTAAAGGTTATATTCCATTAATAGTTACTACAAAATACTGGCTGTATTCCCTGTGTTGTACAATACGTCCTTGTAGCTTATTTACTTTATACGTAATAGGGTGTACCTCTTAATCCCCTACCCGTATTGTGCCCCTCCCCCATTCCCTCTCCCCACTGGTAATCACTAGTTTGTTCTCTATATCTGCGTATGTTTCTTTTTTGTTATACTCACTAATTTGTTTTATTTTTTAGATTCCACATATCATACAGTATTTTTCTTTCTCTGACTTATTTCACTTAGCATAATACCCTCTAAGTCCATTCATGTTGTTGCAAATGGCAAAGGTCCATTCTTTTTTATGGCTGAGTAGTATTCTATTGTGTGTGTGTGTGTGTGTGTGTGTGTGTGTGTGTGTGTGTGTATAACACAGCTTCTTTAACCATTCTTCTGCTAATGAACACTTAGGTTGCTTCCATATACTGGCAATTGTTAATAATGCTGCCATGAACATTGGGGTGCATATACCTTTCGAATTACTGTTTTCATTTTTTTCAGATATATACCCAGGAGTAGAAATGCTGGGTCACATGGTAGTTCTATTTTGAGTTTTTTGAGAAACTTCCATACTGTTTTCCACAGTGGCTGCACCAATTTACATTCCCTCCCATAATGCACAAGGGCTCCCTTTCCTCCACACCCTCACCAACATTTGTTATTTGTGTTCTTTTTGTTGATGGCCATTCTGACAGGTGTGAGGTGATATCCTGTGATTTTAATTTGCATTTCTCTGACGATTAATGATGTTGAGCATCTTTGCATGTGCCTGTTGGCCATCTGCAAATCCTCTTTGGAAAAATGTCTATTCAGGTCTTCTTCCCATTTTTTAATCAGGTTGTTTGTTTTTTTGATGTTGAGTTGTATGAGCTGTTTATATATGTTGGATATTAATCCCTTATTGCTCATATCATTTGCAAATAGTTTCTCCCCTTAGGTAGGTTGTCTTTTCGTTTTGCTTATGGTTTCCTTTGCTTTGCAAAAGCTTTTAAGTTTAATTAGGTCCCATTTGTTTGTTTTAGCTTTTGTTTCCATTGCTTTAGGAGAAAGATTCAAAAAATATTGCTATGATTTATTTATGAATAAAATGTACATTTTCAAGAACATAACCCCAGTGAATTGAGGATTTAAAGCATTTATAGAGTTAGATGCTTTGCATCGAATGTCTGCATGCCCAACCAGAGTGTTAGACAAGTAAGACCATTTTAACCTGTACACTCGCTTCTGCTGGCTCTCAGCTCCCACCTGTATAACTGTACCTACCACATCTCCCCCATCACTGTACGCCTTCCTCAGTTGTTTGCAACTCCACAGAGTATGCAGAAGTAACTATGCTTAAGTACAAAGCCCCTGCTTTTGGAAGTCAACTGCCTTCTAGTTATCTGAGGGAAAATATTACACCACGGCTACAGTTTTAGTGCCCTCTGTGAAAATGTTTTTCCTTGCTAGATTCTGCTTAAAACTGAAGAGGATGCCCAGTCTTTCCCACTTTGTTTTAAACTTCTGTCAGCATGACTCCAATATCATACTTTTTCTGCTCTGAGTCTCACGAGGACTTTCCCTATCAAAAAATGGCCCCTGAGCTTTCATCTGCACACACTCTCCTTATGGTGACTCAGATCTGGTCTCTTGGTTGCGGGGTGCGGGGGTAGAAACAGCCACTGGACTGTTGTCTGCTTCCTTCTTTCCCTCCCTGCACAACCTAATTAGGTTTGTCGATACTTGATAATCGGGTATTGCTATATGCAGTCTTACTAGTAAAATGTATGTCTGTATTATGATCCAGGCTTATCCTTCATTATTGCCAGTGCTGTTCCCTGCTTCCATGGCCCCTTCTCCAGGATACTTTCAAAGGAACTATTAGTTCCCTTATCAGAGCTCTGCATCACCAGACATTCAGTGGTCTCAGAGCAACAGTGACTATCCTGATTCCTTGTTTGTTTAGCCTGAAAGCTGGACGGGTCAAGCTCTTTTTGAAGATATTGCATTGAGGAAATTAAAGATGAGATTTCTTACACTGTAGAAGTAGCATTATTATTTGTGACCATGTGCAATTATGTTCAAACTTCTTTGTTGTTGTTACAACTTAGCCTATATAGACCAAAATCAAAATGTCAATAAAATTTTTCATATGTCCTGAAAAGCAGTGATAAAGCCAGGACTTTGGGGTTTTACAAACAAAGTAATGTTCAAAAAAAAGAGGAGGAGAGAGCAGTATAAGTTTGCGATGTTTTATTTTACCAGGTGAGGATGTTTAAAAACACAATAACAAAAGTGTCTACTGTCAATATCATTCATTTTAAGGAAAGTATTTCAACATAAGTAGAAAACATAGCCTCCAAATAAAGGATTTTCTTTTGAATGGAAAAGTTGTCTTCATCACTAGTCACGGGTGAAAACCACATACCCCGTGGACTGGGCTTGAGGAAGCACGCGCTGCCCTGTTTACTCTGCCGATGGAAGGGGCCGCTTCACTCCACCTGCAAGACTCAAGATCCACCGTTGTTTGGAACCTCTTAAAATTGAAGCAGGATCGATGCCCAGAGATTATTAGAAATCTGTGAAGACACAAAGACACACAAAGCACAGTGATTTTTTTCTTCCTATTCATTTCCTCCAGAAGTGGCAGTGGTGGGATGTCAGGACTTTTTATGTGATTCCAGATTAATTCTCTTCCAATGCACTGGGAACACATTTCAGAAGTGGAATTGCTCAAATCCTATGACCCAGTATCTCCCCTTGAGAAAATGAAAGCGGAAATTACAGTAACAGAACAAGAATATATATCTGTGCACATAAATGTGTATACATATGTGCATGTGATGTATGTGTGTGTGAGGAATATAATTAAAGCTTAAAGCAAGACCTTATTTCTTTAGTTCTGTTTTGTAGGGAGGGCTGATTTGTGTGCCCCATTTGGGAGGACAGGAATCAAGACATATGGCAGATTATCGCTACTCAGCTCTCTTTGTGAAAAACCCTGTCGCTATTTGGGGCATCTGAAATAGAGCATGCTTTCAAATGAAGCATGGTAACAATTCCTTTATATACTGCTCAGTAACTACAATGGAATTAAGAAAGCAGCCATGTATGAACGGATTCTAGTCGCTGCTTCCCTCTAACTAGATTGTGAGAAGGTAGTCATGTATGAAAAACCTTTTGTTAAGGAAACCATTTCATTCTTAATTCTCTTTTCATTAAATGTTTTTGAGGTATAATTGACCTGTGATAAAACACACATATTGAAAATGTGCAATTTGATTAGTTATGACACATGTACACACCTGTGAAACTACCACCACCATCAGGATAATGAACATCTCCATCACCCCCAAAATTTGCTCATGTTTCTTTGTATTTCCTCCCTCCAAGCCCTCCCTGTTCCCCCTTCCCACCCCCTGTAAACCACTAATCTGCTCTGTCACTCTAGATTAGTTTCCATGTTTTAGAATTTTTTAATGGAATCATACAGTATGTACTTTTTTTGGTTTTCAGCTTCTTTCACACAGCAGAATTATTTTGAGATTCATGCATGTTGTTTTCTCTGTCAATAGTTCATTCATTTTTATTGCCAAGCAGTATTCCATTGTATGGATATACCACAGTTTATCATTCACCAGTTGAGGAACACTTGGTTGTTTCCAGTTTGGGGCTATTATAAAGTTGCTCTGAATATGCATGTACAAGTTTCTGTGTGGACATACACTTTCCCTTCCACTGGTTACATATTTAGGAGAGGATTGGCTGGATCTTGTATTGGGTATATGTTTACCTTTTAAAGAAACTGCCCAGCCATTTTCCAACGTGGTTGCACAATTTTATGTTTACACTTGAGAGCAGCCCCCCGTGCAGTTCTCTGATGTTCTCTGACTGTGCAGCTCTCTCCTCTCCTTATTCAGTCCTGTACACTCTAGCTGCATGGTCCTCCCAAGAAACCCAGGTTTGTCCCCTCGGTTCTGTGAGTCCCCTGGGCTTTTCCTGGGTTCTCCCTCTCCAATCCAGGGCCTGGAAACTCTTTTAGGACAGTAAGCTGAGGTGGGCATAGGACTCAGCACGTTCATTTCCTGCCTCTCATGAGGTGCTGTCCTTCATTGCCATCCAGTGTCTTGAAAACCATTGCTTCCAATATTTTGTCCAGATAATCAGGTTGCCGGGGGCAGGAGGATAAATCCAGCGCCTGTTAATCCATCTTGGCCAGAAGTGGATTCTGATAAAGAAGTTTTGAAAGTTGACTAAGTAACTAATTGGATATTAAGAGCTGATGAGTTAATCAGCGGGGGAAACAAGTCATCTGTTAAATAACCTATAATCAATCCATGAAGGAATGATAATTTTGCTTTGTATAGGAGACTCAACTGAACATTATTACATAAATACATAGTTCTTTGAACTCAAGTATATCATCTCTGGTTGTATAGAGCTAGGTGAAAAATGTGTAGTATTAATCATCTTATACATGTGAAAATTGGTGTCCGAAGAGTCACTGTGGCTGTCCTAGAATCACAGGAAGTAAGGGCTGCCACTTGCAGTTGTACAAGTTGTGTACTGCACAAGCAGGGCTGGCTTTGAAGATGAATTGGGCTGAAATCCATCTCATACACTGCTCTCTAAACTTAGTGCCCTGGTATGTGGTTGCATCCACCTAAAGAGAATATCTCTCATTTTCACACAAGTTCCTCACAGACCCCTACACGATGTAATTTTTAGAGAAGAAAATGTGTTTTTTCAGAACCCTGTTAAGTCATAGCACATTTGCCTTCCAAGAGTTATGCCTCAAATAGCAGAGTTGTTCTGGTCTGGGCATTAGTATTTGCACTGTGCTTTAACAAGGATGGAGACAGGAATGGAGAGTAGCACCGTATTAGTTCTTTCATAGGATAATAACTGTAGTAAGAGTAGAAAACTATGTGGCCAGCCTTGCTCACTGTCACTGAAGACAGGTAGTTAGTGCTGCTTTGATGTTTGCTCCCAGAGAAGGGACATTCTAGCACTCAACAGAGACCTACCTTCTGTCAGCCAGTTTCTAAGCATGAGATAAAGGATCCTCTTCTAGTTGATATACTTGCTCCACCTCTGTCCATTTTACCTTTTGAGACTTTTTGAATTCTGGCCTGAGCAGCAAAAAGAATCAAAGCAAATCATTCTAGATGCTTTAATGAAAAGATGTGTTTGTACAGAGGTGTGACACGAATAGTGAGTCACCCAAAAAGGCAACTCCCTCATCACCCAGAGTCTGGAAGGCATGGAGAAGTAATTAGCCCTGCGAGTTGTGGAGGAAGAGAAGGTGCCCAAAAGGACTTACAGTCCTGGAGGGATAAAGTCACTGTCAGAAAATGTGGTCCGGAGCTTGGAGTACGGAGCTGGCAACCAGAGAGCAAGGGAGCCTCACTGATAAACCCTGAGGGTTCGGCTTTCTGGGACACAGAGCAAGCCTAGAAGGGCCGAGGATAATTGCGCCCAGGCCATATGCGGCAAGGCTGTAGAGGCAAAGGGAAAATATCACCAGAGTTTCCCAATGCAGTTTTTCCACAAACTGATGAATTTACCTTGCAAATTATAGAAAGTCATATGGATGTTTTTTTCTTTCCCTTGAATAAGAGAGGAAGAAGAGAAGTAGGAGAAACTCTACTACCATGAGTACCATCCATAAGCCAAGGAGTGTGTTAGAAGCTTTCCACAGATGATCTTGTCACCTTTCTGTGACCCTATGCAGTGGGGCACATGATTCTCATTCAATGGATGAGGAACCTGAGACTAGAGATGGGTGAAGGGAGACTGTCAGGGCCTGGACCAAGGCCGGGTCACGTGGCATTGAGGAGTCTCAGGAAAGTCGGGTCTGGTACCCGCTTCGTCACTTACTAACTCTCTAAGCCTCCGCGTCCTCACCGGCTCCTCTCTGTGCTGGGGTATTTCACTGCTGCTGCTGTCATGAGAGGAACAGGGGAATCCTCCATCCATTCACTCAACAAATATTTTTCAACTCCCCCTACAAACAAGTGTTAGACAGTGAGACTGCAGAAGAGAAAACACAGACGTGGGTCCTGCCCTCCTGAGGCTGTATGGTTCAGTGGATTAAATAAATAATGCAGAAAAAGCACTTAGCAGGGAACCTGGCATAGTAGAGGCATCCAATAAATGTTTAAAAGGAGAAGCTAGACAAAGTGCTTGAATCTCCTTTCTGCCTCGGGTTAATTAACCTCCGAATCTTCTCAGCTTTACTTCGCGCATATCTCCGGTATCGACGATATCAGTGCCCTGTTTGGAGACTCCGATCCCCTCAGCCTCACTGACGTGGGTGGTGCTGACACAGCCCACGGTGGGTCATCAGGGCATCTCTTGTCCCTTGATCTGTGCCCCACACTATGCCCACTGCCTGGCACATTACAGGAAATGGAATTATAGTTTTAAATTTTTATTAATGTGCTATTTGATTATCAGGTTCACTATCATTTAATTTAGGCCCTAAGTGAAGATTTTGAATGAAATTTGTTTAGAAACCATTGGAAAAATCTCCATCTCCATATAAGGTAATTTGAAAGTGTTAATTTTATAACAGTTGTCCCTTGGATTTTGGGGACATGATCCTGAGGTTTCCTAAAAATGGAGAAATTCATAAATGTTAGTAAAAGAGGAAAAGAGCTCGGTAGGAGACATGCAAATGCTATGTTGTCCCAAACGTGTCCTCCATCCGTCCACGTCTCTCTGGCCACACCACTTAGTCCAAACCACCATCTTCTCTCCCAGGAGGACATCACAATGCTCATGGGACTCTCTCCCGTTCTTGCCTGCCTCACTGTAATCCATTCATTACGCAAAGTTAGAGGGATTTTCTTAAACATAAATGACATCGTGTTGCATCCCTGCTTTAAATTTTGTGTGGCTTCACATTGTCCAAGAGTCGAATCCTGTTTAGACAAAGGCTTCACGCACTGCTCCCACCTCCTCTAACCTCACCTTGCTCCACTCCCCCCTTGTTTACTGTGTTCCCATCACACTGACCTTTCCTTTAATTCTTCAAACATGCCCAGGTGTTCCCGCCTAAAGGGGCCTTTCACCAGCTGCTCCTTCCCCGGAGCCTCTTGCATCAGATCTCTGCGTGGCGGGCCATTCAGGGATCAGTGTAAATGTCCTCTCTCCAGGCCTTCCCTGACCACCCAGTCTGTACCAGCCACCAGCCACCATCACATGGTTCCATCCTATTTTCTTGCAATCACTTTCCATAGCTAGTCAACGTCCATTTCCCTTTTCCTTTCTATCATGTCGGTGTTGCAAGCGTTGGACACCCTCTGGATGAGACCAGGTAGCTTAATCAAAAGAAGTGGCCTGGATGAAGGAAGATGATGTTTGCAGCCTTGAAAAGTAGTATCGCAAGCTTAGCTCAAATCCAGCTACCTGCTGCACACCTCTTAACACTGCAGCATCGTTGACCTCTGGCTCGCTGGTGCTTTTCCTGTTTGCCTTCCCTGTGTGTCCCTATTCCTTCATAGTCATTCATTCATCCAGTCAAACAGCTAGGGAGTCATTCAGAACACATGCATTATTAACACCAGCCATAGGCCAGGCACTGGGGATACCAGAAGACAGTGCTTGTGTTAATGGTGGAAAGTCCTTGAGCAGGAAACCCTTTCTAAAAAACGCCAGGTAGGGGCTTCCTTGGTGGCGCAGTGGTTGAGAGTCCGCCTGCCGATGCAGGGGACACGGGTTTGTGCCCCGGTCCGGGAAGATCCCACATGCCGCGGAGCGGCTGGGCCCGTGAGCCATGGCCGCTGAGCCTGCGCGTCCGGAGCCTATGCTCCGCAGCGGGAGAGGCCACAATAGTGAGAGGCCCGCGTACCGCAAAAAAAACCCAAAAACACCAGATAGCAGTTGAGGCTTTGCGGTCTGTACAGTCTCTGTCACAGCTACCCTCCTCTGCCTTTATAGAGCAAAAGCAGCCGTAGATGATACGTAAAAATGGCTGTGTTCTAATTAAACTGTATTTACAAAAGCAGGTAGTGGGGGCAGATTTGGCCCCCAGCTGGGGTTTGCTGACCTCTGGTTTAGTGAGAAGGTAGACAATTAAATAACTGTCTGCTCTGGGGTAGGGACTGTGAGAGAGGCTCGGTGAGGCATGTGGGAGCAGGGAGCATCACCGAGGCACCTGCCGCTCTCTCTTGCTGACTCCAAGCTCCAGCTAACTTACTAGAAAAAAAAACAAGGAAAAAAGCGCTTTAAAATTAAGTTGCTAGTTGTTGAAAGTTATATGAGATATTTTGTTGCTTTTTTTTAAAAAAATACCCAGATAGCTTTTCTGATTTTCCTTCAGTATTCTGGCTCAGGGCCTTTCTCCCAACACATCTTCCAGGAAGTGAATCCCAGAAATCCCCAGATTTTAGCCTTGCCAGCAGCATGTGTGTGTTCCTTCATTCGCGAGGTGTAAAGCTGGAATTCTAAGTGTCTTTTGTACATTGTTTCAAGTAAGGTTTAAGTTCCACAAGTTTACAAGAAGGAAGAAATGTGATCATACAGGCTGAAGATTCTAACATCTCAGTATCCGAAAGGTCTCCAGGTATTGCCTGAGCAAACCTGCCACTTCACAGATCCCCATTTGCAAAACTGGGCTCCCCAGCCAGCTAGTGGTGCAGCCATTCACAACCTCCCAGGGTTCTCTCCGACCTCCCCGACCTCTGATATCTTGGGATCCCCCTTTGCAGGATTCCTTATCTAGGTTTTATATGAGAATCTGTTTGGAAGTGTATGGCTATATCATGCTGATTTTTATTATTTTTAGGGAAACACTTTATCATGCTATACATTGCTTTCCTTTACACAAAACACATTGTTTTGTGTAAAACAAAACAACTCAATTAGGAGAATAATTTTATCTACTATGCACCAAAAATTCTTAAATTATTAATATTTTAATGCCGAATCCATCTAATGATACCTCAGAAATTTCACAGTACCTCCTCATTGTTAAACATTTTCATGGTAGAACTGTTTTAAGATGTCACAATCTTTTATTAGATGGGTTCTTCATTTTAAACTATTCTACTTCAGAGGACCTGGTTCATAATGTTTCTCTGATAAAAAGAATGAAAGACCCAGCATTCTACTAACATTCATTCATTCACTCATTTTAAGAATGAATGGAATATTACTCAGCCATTAAAAAGAGTGAAATAATGCCATTTGCAGCAACATAGATGGACCTGGAGATGATCATACTATGTGAACTAAGTCAGGCAGGGAAAGACAAATATCATATGATATCGCTTATATGCAGAATCTAAAAAAAAAAAAAGATACAAATGAACTTACTTACAAAACAGAAACAGACCCACAGACTTAGAAAACAAACTTATGGTTACCAAAGGGGGAAGGGGGGGGGGGAGGGATAAAGTGGGAGTTCGGGATTAACATCTACACGCTGCTATATATAAAATAGATAATCAACAAGTACCTACTGTATAATACAGGGAACTCTGCTCAGTATTCTGTAATAACCTAAATGGGAAAAGAATTTGAAAAAGAATAGATACATGTATATGTATAACTGAATCACTTTGCTGTACACTTGAAACTAACACAGCATTGTTAATCAACTATGCTCCAATATAGAATAAAAATTTTTAAAAAAAAGAGAATGAATGAAAGACCAGTGAGAAATCCTCTGAGCAAGGTTTTTGTGAACTAGTTGCAAAAAAAACCCAAAAACGTATCTTTTTAAACCACTCTGTGTCAGTAATAATTTCTTATGTTAAATACCTCCTAATATTCATAGCCACTGGGCTGATTCTTAGCACATTAATATTTCCTGTCATGAGATTTGGGGACACACTAGAATAATTTATGTCACAGTGGGGTTCTTATCTAAACAAGATCTGTCCTCACATCTTTCTCAATTTAGCAGAACGCTACTGCAGCTCCTAGCTACTCCTAGCTGTTTTTCACAAAAGAAAAAACAAAAACAAGATATGTGCATGAATTGGTATGTGTTACAGATGGCATCTCCAGTGGTTACATAGTTGTGCCGCACAACAGCTCTATGCAAACGATGTGACCCCGAAAGTATTTTATGTTGAATCTGGTTTCAGCTTCCTTTAACTACACACACTGACAGTCGGAATAGAGTGTGCTCTGAGATTATAACTCAGAAGCACTTAACCCATAAATATAATTTTGAGAATTGAAATTAATTCTATTAGTTGGGGGATAGGAAAGAAATATGATAATTTTTCATGAGATACATTTTCGTCCCATAGGCCAATACCCTTTGGAATTTGTAATTTCATTTTGTTACATGCAACAATTATTTTATTATAATTTACTTGCTATTTACAATTATTTATCAGCGTCTGTTTCGCAGTATAAATGCCTTAACAAGAAAAGTTGGGGTGTTGCTGGGAAATCAAATCATTTTAATGAATTACTGCAACAGAGGGTTGACTGCTTTGCTTTTAAAAAATTTAACTTATTGATACTTTTAAAGAAGGAAAAGGTGTTTATTTTTTCATTGTAATACGTGTCAATATATTGAAATGTTTGTAATCTAAAACTTCTAGAAGTTAATAGTTTATATTTGGGTTCAACCTGTCAATAGTTATATTTAGAAATACGGTATACAAGCTTTACTAAAGTCAAATGGTATTCTCAAAGATGGACATCATCTGGAGGAAATTAACAATCCATGAATTCCCTCTTGTAACCATGGCTTCATATTTTTATTTTGCATAGCCTGCTTATTGTTAACGGTTCAAAACAGTCTAACTCAGCTACACTTAAGGTAGTATATAAACCTAAAACATAGACTTACATTATGTGGCTTGTAGAAGCAGTATCTTTACCTTTTAGTTTCGTTTTTAATTTCTGGAGGAATTCAGAACTTTGATAGAGGCTGAGGGGGTGATATGAAATTATACAACATGGTTCCCTAACCTTAACCAATTTTATTCCATTTTAAGTGTTTTTACATATTTTCTCACTGCCCTCTAGTTTCTTGGTCAGGCTACCTCATTCTTGCCTCTTAGGTCTTAGTTTATATTGTCCTTTTTTAGGAAACATTCTCTGCCTGACCACCTTTGGATTAAGTTGCTTCTCATTAGTCGCCCAAAGTGCCCCAGACTTATTTATCTCACCAGCAAATAGAATTCCTTGAGGAGGAGACCTGTATCTCCCCGTCCCCATGTTAAGCAAAAGAACCGGCACACAGGAGCTTCCCAATTACTATGTGTTGAATTTGAGTAGGGGGACCTGACATGGGCTCATAAAAGTTATACAGAAGAACAGGAATGATATGCAGCAAAATACTAAATGGAATACAAAATGATGCTTTATAAACAGAAGCCTTACAGGAAATTAGGGAATGGGAGAATCCACGTTAGCTAGAGCCTTTTATTGATAAAAGCGTCCTAAAAGAGGTTGGATTGGAGCTGAACCCTGACAATTTTTTTTTTGAACATGAAGACAAATAGAAGAATCTTACACATAGGGATAAGAGCGTAAAGAAAAAGGTGGTCCAGAAGCTGCAGAGAGACTGACCTGAGAGAAACAGAAAGATTTGTGATTGACAATATGGGAGATACATATTGTGCAGTGAATCTAACCTACAGAGGACTCTGAAAGACAACAGGAAAACCTGGGGTCTTAATACATTGGCATTGGGTAATTAATTCATAATTTTGGCCAAGACCTGCCATGATGAAAGCTACTTTAGAATGATACTGCTATAACATATTTACTATATCATTTTATATATTTTATTCAAAGCCTTTATCAACAAGGGAAGCCATTTAGTTTGTTCAGTGTCTTGTCTCTACAGGGACTGAATGCTCTGAGGCGTAAGCCTTCTTGGAAGCCCTTCCACTGACCCCAGAGACAAGTTAGGTGGTCTCTAAACTCATCCCTATGGTAACACTTACTACACTGAGACAATTACTTTTTTGTCTTCAATCCTGTAGGACCCTGAGGGGAAGCACCATGCCTTGTTCAGTTTTATGTGATGTCAACAGGACAGTGGCTGGCATCTAGTGGTTGTTCTAAAGTATTGGCAGGATGGATGAATGAAAGTGATTCAAAAATGTAAACATAAAGGGTCTTCATCCTGGGTATGTTGTGTACGCTGAAATACTGGGACCTCTGCAATTAAGCTTACAGAGCTGGAGCCAGCTCATGAGTGTGTGTGTGTGTGTGTGTGTGTGTGTGTGTGTGTGTGTGTGCGCGCAGCAAAGCGGACCAGATAAAGCCACGAGAACATGAGCAGACGAGGCAAGGAGAAATCGGAAGAGGCGGTTGATGAGCTTGTTCGGGGTCTGCCAGGGCCTTAATAGGATTCTGATTCCAAGGTGACTAATGGGCAAACGAACTTATTTCGGGATTTTAACTTGGCTGCTGGGAGGAATTTTTGAAGGTCATTCAACTGTTGAAGTTTATTTTAATTTCTAAAGGTTGCATCTATCAATTAGTATCTTGGATCAGGGGCCTCTCCAGTGACGGGGACTGCTCACTTGGCTAACTCAAATAATGAACTCACATGACATGTGTGGGCGAAAATGTTATCTCTGGCTTGTCCGCAGGCAGGCGCCTGCTTGGATACTTCTTTGTAGGTAGTGCATTTGGGCAATTAGTAGGTAATGTGGCTAAATATAGATGAAATGAAAATGCATTTGGTTTCTGAGAGTTCAGTCATTTATTTACTTATTGTTTATAAGCTATCTCTAACTAAAAGGGATTTAAAGTGACAGTTGTTAAGAAGACAAATTCAAGTTATTTAATGGTGCAGCTCTCTCCCTCTAATTATTTTTCTCTAATCAAATGCTTTATTAAATTCCCAGGAGTCATAGTTGTTCATGCACAGGGAGTTTGAAGAGAGCTTTGAAAGATTGCTAACTGGGGCATAACATCTGTGTTACTGCAGCACAAACTAAATTCTGTAAAAACAACATGTGAAGTTTCAAGGGTCAAGAGTTAGCTAAATTTAAGAGCTAACTTTTCCCCTCCAGTGAGGAAATTGTATTTTTTATCTCCGCAGTGATTTTGTACTTAACATTTCCATTCTAATTGTCATTGCTTTTCATTGTATTTCAGATTCTACTGCCCCTAAACATAATATTTATATTTAATTTTGCTTTTCACTGGGGAAAATGAAGAAACAAGCTGTACTGCATAACTCAGCTTCCCTCTTCCATGCCCTGTACTTTTGCAACTTCGTGTCTTCTCTTGACCTGGAATGTTTTCTCATCTCCATGTACTGGAATCTTGATCCTCCTTCAAATGCCACTACTTTTATGAATTCTTTTCTGATCTGCTATCTTAACATGATCTCTTCCTCCCCTGAGCCTGTGTCAGTTATATATTGCTGCATAAAAAAAAATATCCCAAAGCCAAGTGTCTTAAGACAACAGTCAGTGTTATCTTGCACAATTTCAGTGGGCCAGGAATTTGGGAGCAGCTTATCCGGATGGTTTTTGCTTATGGCATGTCATGAAGTTATAGTCAAGATTCTGCTAGGTCTGTAGTCCCCTGAGGGCTTGTCTTGGGCTGGAGGAACTGCCTCAGAGATGATTAACTTGGGTGGCTGCCATGTCAGTGCTGGCTGTTGGCAAGAGGCCTCAGTTCCTTGCCCTGTTGACTTCTCCATAGACATCTTGAGTGTCCTCACAACATGGCCATTCACTTTCTTCAGAGCAAGTAACCCAGGAAAGAGCACAGACAGAAGCTGTAGTGTCTTTTCTGCTATAGTCCTGGAAGTCGCATATTGGTACTTCTGCATTTTCCCCACAGATCAAGCAGGTCGCCTCACATAATGTGGAAGGAAACTACACAAAAGCATGAATACCAGGGGGTGGGGATCATTGGGGAGCATCTTGGAGGCTGCTTACCATTTCCTACATCTCTAACATAACTTAAAATATCCTGCTCTGTATTACAATTATGTGTGTCCCTTTCCTTCCCACGCTATTAGTTTTTATTTTCTTTAGAGTTTAGACTTGGTTCCTTAGCTTTACATATCTTGAAATTTTTGGCACGTTGTGTTCAGTATGTGTCACATTCAGTTGAGAATTTGGAACCACAGCCCCTCTCTTAATGGGTATAAATGAAAATGTACGTGTGGGAAAGAATCAGACAGAGACAGAGAAATAGATAGACTTTGGCAGAGAGAGGGCGTGTAAAGAAGAGCAAATTGTGTGTGTGTGTGTGTGTGAGAGAGAGAGAACAAATGAGGTAGAGAGCAAACTGCACATTTTATCAGACAAATATGAAAAAAATTGATACTATTTTGTAGGTACTAGAGAACTAATTTTACAAGAGTTTAAATGTTTGAACTACTGCAGAACAATATTCTACTTTGTGTCGTGTGTGTGAATGGCTCACCATATATTTTACTAAGACTCCTTCAATTATGCCTAATACTTTGTGACTAAAGGGTCTTTGGATCACTCCTTTAATAAAAGCAGGGAAATCATTGCTTACACATAACTCTAAAGTAATGTCAAGTACAGCATTTATAATTCCTTTTACATATGGCTGAGAAGTTTATTTAACCTTTGATTAACTGCTCTATAACCTGGCTCACTGGGGTAAAATCATTTTCTAGAATGGTCAATTAACATTTATGTACGGTTGGAGCAAAGGGCACAGAGGAATGTCAGAAGGAAAAAAAGACCCACATGACATATGGCAGGTCCTGGCAGGTCCTCCTCAGAAATGTCACTCTTATCAATCTTCTCATTTCCATTCCTAGAACCACCAGCACACCATGGTCTAATTCCTAAGTAACTCATGTCTGAATTATTAAAATGACCTCCAAAGACTTTTCACAACTTCTAATTTCTTTCCCTCCAAGCTTTCCTTGGAATTAAACTTACTAAAAAATCACTCCCTTCCCATGCTTAGATGTCTTCAGCACATTCCATGATCTAGAGGTTATCTACTAGGTTTGTCTCCTAGAATCCCTATGCCACTGTCCCTGCCCAGTATCTGCTCTGTGTCCAACTTTGTCATCTCTCCTCTTACTCTTTTCCTGATACATTCTCTCAATCAGCCCAACTGGTTACTTTTTTGTTCCAAGAATTCTTTTCTATGTCTGGGTTTCCTCCCTTGCCCAGGAGCCATGTTTCTCTCCAGTGGCCCGATGTCACTATTCCCATCCTTTTAAATTTAGCTCAGGTTCCCTAATGGTACCATCCTGAGTCTTACTTCCCTCCTCTCCTAGCTTTTGTGGCGACAGAGTTTAGTGACTGCATATGTTTCCTTGTAATACTTGTTCCACACGCATTTTGTGTCACCCAACTATGCCTTCAGATTGTGTATGTGTGTGTGTTTCCCAATGCTTAAAACAATTCTGACTATAAAGTGTTTACTTATTCACTCAGTGCCATATTCCACACGTATTTGTTAAGTGCCTTCTTTAGCCAAGTAGATGCTCAATAATTAATTGAGTGAAAAATGTACAAATGGGGAGCAGAGAAATTATAAAGTAAAAACATTCCATTCATTTATCCACTGGTACAATCAGTAACTGTTGATAGTGTAATTACCATGGGCTCAGTGCTGTATATGGTGATGCTTGGGTCATGAAAGGGTTAAACAAGAATGGCCTCTGTTGTTTCATGACTTTTCATTTAATGTTGACAGTATTCACCTTGAATAAAAGTGAAGAGGTAATATCTGAAACACATTGAGAATAGACCTTTCGGATAAAAGGTAAAGAGAAAGGAAAGAATTAATAAAGAATGGGGCTCCAGAGAAAGTCCCTTGGAGGTCTTCACACTTGAACTGGTCCTTGAAATTTGGAGTTTTGATTTCAATATAAATATATCTGAATATATTGTACTATAGGAATGCATGATAAGGAGCATGGGTCTAGGAGTAAAGGAGCTAGAAGTATGCTAAGATAGGTTAGGACCATGCCCACAGACAGGGCGGAGGTGGAGAAAGGAACACGATGAATAGTAGAGTCAGGGGAGTTGACTTTAGGGGAGTGAAATGGAAAAAAAATGTGTGAAGTTCCTAGCAAGGCCCCTAACCCAAAGTAGGTGCTCATAAATACCAGTATTTCCCCCTTTCCTGTATCATCTAGCTCCTGAGAAATTAATTATGTAGTCCCTCCAGCCATGATGTGATTTTTACTCATTTCATTTTCTCAGATGATTAATAACCTTTCTGTGGGTGTCGTGTTTATCACTCACCTAACTTTTTCATAAATACTAAGAATATTCTTAAGAGATGAGCAGTCTTACCTCATAACTACATCAAGAAATCTAACTGATAATTCTATCTGAAATACGTGCATATACTACCTCTATCTCTATCATTATCTATTATCTATCAACATATACGTATATGTTCTATCTCTATATGTCTACATATAAAAATATGCATATGTGTACATATGCACACATATATGCATCTATACATATATGTATGTGTGTGTGTGTATATATATATAATATATATCCTAAAGGGTCTCAAATCCTGGGCACCATGCATTTCTTAAGCCATAACTGCTGCCCTTGTCCATTTGCCATTAAAAGTGCATAGGAGTATCAGGAGATGTCCCAATGGAACCACCTAGGTGCCATGTGAATTTTCCCCGCCCCCATGTGTAACAGCGGCTCTTGCCCTTCCTGATGATTAGGGTCAATTATCCCTGCCAGGATGGTCAATTTTCCTTCCTGCCTGTATTCCAGTTTAAGGAGGCTGAAGGGAACCGGTACCACTGGAGCTGAATTTTCCACGGGATGTTTCCTGTGTCCCCAGGAGCATGTGCTTCACTCTGTGGGAACCACAGCCTCTGAGGGTCCTAGGAGCCTGTGATTACCTTGTACTTCATTCTTAGCAGGGGAGGGGCAAGGTGACTACTGTGTCCTTTATTTTGTCAGGTGTGTCCCTCCATGCCCCAAATATTAGACCTCTAAAAACCTTCTCTAATGTAGGTGGCCCCTGAATCTGCATAGAGTTTATCTCCCACCATGGCCTCCAGTATATTTACCATTTCTTGCTAATCTGTTCCAAATAGCAGGATGTAATCAATAAACCAGAGAAACTGATGTTCTTTGAATTGTCTAGATAGTGTAAGTTCTTTTTGACCAGATTTTAACAGAAGGGCAAAACCATAAATGTGTACTGTTGTCCATACATGAAAGAGAGCACTTTCTATTCTTCTATTAATAGGGATGGAAAAGAACACATTTGCTAGATCAATGGCTACATGCCATGCATCTTAACATCTCTCTGGGACACTGTGGCAGAGTCCACAGTCCATACTGACTGCTTTGGCTTTTATATGAGTTTTCTTTTTATATTTTCTACAGGGTAATTGCCAAGCTTTCTTTTTAACCTTGTTATATATAGGAACATTTTAATAAATGTTCTCATAGTTTCTCCAGTGTTTCTGTGTATTGATAACAGATCAAGAGTCCATAAAGTTTGAGTCGACCATGTTGCTAAAATCAGAATGAAGAACATTTTTCATAGAACTTAGCTCTGAAAGAAGGAGGCAAGATATAGCAGCTCTATAGGGTCACACAGAGGGAATGAGGTGTGTATGCACTTGTGTGCGTGTGTGCCTGACTCTCCTGTTAGATATAGGAAAGCGTTATATTTTATCATCTTCAAGGGGGAAGTTGTTAGAAGGGAAGAGGCTGAAAGTTCAGAACACAGTCATCACCTAACTGAAAGAGGCCCTGGGAATGGAAATGGCCCTGAAGGGACATCAGTAGGCTCAGAGATGGGAAATGAAAACACATAAAAACCTCAGGGATGCTTAGGTGAAATTGACCATCATCCTGTAGATCCAAGACATTAAAATACCAAGGTTTTTTTTTCCATTTTGTTTTGTGTTATATATTGTTTTGAAATAAGAGGGAAAACAGAATTTTGAAAATCTTGTAATTGTTAAGGAGTTATCTTCTAATATTAATGTTAATATCAGTTTTTTTTTTAGGGAAAGGGCTTGTGAAGAGCTCTTATATCTGTTAAGAATTGGGTATGAAATGAAAAATACTTTGTATCTTGTTATCATTACATAGAAAATAGGTTTATCTAAGTAAAATCCAATGACTTTCTTACTATTAGAACTGCCTTGGGGCTGATCTCAAGTTAATATATTCATTTTGTCTCCTTTTTGTCATAAAATCATGTGGTTCATTTACTAGCAAAAACGTGGTTATTCAGGAGATATTTTTTTCTACAAAGTGTTTTAAGGAAGTTCAAAATTGTTAGGACTTGTGTATGTTGATTTGTTAGTAATCCCCTAACTTTAATTTAAGAAATTGAATATTTGGGTGGATGGGGGTAGCACAATAGACAAAATCTTGTAGTAGAAGGATCTCTGCTAGATAATCTTTTATTTCTAAATTCTACTTTTCCATTTGCCAATGAAATGTGAATGACTGTTTAACACATTTACTTTGTTTGATGCAGTAGTAATTTTTCTTTCGACTTTGGGGAAGTTCAGATTCTATATATTATCATAACTAAATTCAAGGAACATTTATTTAAAACCTTACAATGCCCGGTGCTATGAGAATATCAATGTAAAGAAGACAGTGTCTATTTTCAATACTACAATGTAATAATGGATCAATCAAAATATATGTAAGTGGATGGAATGATGAGTAGGTTAATCGGGAATTATAAGTCAAGGCAGGCTTCTAGGAAGAGCTTGTATCTGAGCTTGCGTTTAAATAGCTGATTGGTAACTATGGTCATGTAAAAAATATAAAATTAAGAAAATCAATCTTCTTTATAGCTCACAAGGTGTTTCCAATTTTTAAGATGTAGCATTGATATATATGAGCTCAGTGCTTAGCAGCTCAGGTCTTTACATAGAGCATGCCCTAAGCAGCCCTATGACATTACAGAAAGTGTTCTAAACCACACGTTGCCTGCCAGCCTTAGAAGGACTAGAGGAAATGTCTTTCTTTACCTCCACCAGAAGCCCGGTCCTGGTTTTCCAGTGCAACTACCGCCACGTGATTTGCTTAGACTGTTTCCACCTGTACTGTGTGACGAGACTCAATGATCGGCAGTTTGTCCACGACCGTCAGCTTGGTTACTCTCTACCTTGTGTGGGTAAGTCTAGCACTTTTCCCTCCATTTCTAATTCTGATTAAGAAGAGAAAGAGGAAAATTACTGAAATAAAACTATCTTAGATATACCCATTCCTACTGAGGGGCTGAAAATTCAGACATCTGTTTGAACATCGCTAGGCAAGAAAATTAAAGCAAGATTAGTTTATGCAAGCAGGGGGCATTTATTTCTAGAGCCATCACTTCCTTTTTTAATTTTTATTTTATATTGGAGTATAGTTGATTAAAAACGTGTCAGTTTCAGGTGTACACCACAGTGATTCAGTTATATATACATGTATCTATTCTTTTTCAAATTCTTTCCACATTTAGGTTATTACAGAATATTGAGCAGAGTTCCCTGTGCTTGTAGGTCCTTGTGCTCGTTCCCTTAGTAGAGTAGGTGCTTGTTGGTTATCTATTTTAAATATAGCAGTGTGTAAATGTCAATCCCACACTCCCAATTTATCACTTTCTTTTAATGACAAAGTCCATATCTAACCACAAGTGATGGATACTCTTGCAATGGAACCCACTGCTTGAATCCACTTGTTCACTTTTCTGACCGTGGGGTTTGCATGAAGCTGTAAACGGGAGACTTACTGGTAAATAAGATTTGAATGTACTTGGTGGTTGTATTTCTACTTGGGCATAGGCCAAAGGATATTTTGATGCTCACAAACTAGAATGAATTATTCGGCTAGTGTGGCGTGGGTACGATGTGAAGTACGTATCTATCTTGCGCAGCCCTGTTCGAGATTGTTCTTCCTCACTTCGTGGTAAATGCATTATTATTATTAGCCCTCACACTTCCCCAGATCCATACAAAACAGCCCTTTCCCCAAAATTCATTATTTAATGTCTCCAGAGCCTGGGAAGCAAACCCTTCATTAGTGTTTGAATAGTGACGTTATGAGAAAAAAAACTGAGATCAGTCTTCTGGGACTATTAACTATATATCAAAAAATAGAGTCTGTGTGTAGAATTAGCGAACTATTTTTCCAATAACACTGGCCCCGCAGAAGCCAGAAAAGAGCAGCATAAAGCATTTATTTCTATTGCTGTATGACTCACATACTAAATGTCTTGCTAACAAAGTGTCCATATAAGTTCACCATTTCTGTATAGAAGTCTGATACCTCTTACCCCCAAAACATATGTAATAAGATGTTCTTTTTTCCAAACCTAGTCTTTCAAACCTGTCTCAACCACCTTAAGCTAAACGCCTTCAAAGCTCAATTTTAGACATAATGTATTCTTCAAGGTGTGACTAGTCAACAGTGAACCAACATTTTCCATTCGCATAATTTTTATGATGAACAATTAAAACTGGTTCAAAACACCTTTCATATACAAACTCTGCTTTCTTTGTGTGAGCTCCTCATTTGTCCAGAAATTTTGTTATGCTTTGAAAGAGTGGGATGCTGAATTTTATTTCCCTGAGAGTAAAAAAATAAGCAATGATTAGAGCCGTTACTGAGTACTTACCGTATATAAGGTACCAACCACTGGGATGCTTACATACGTACATCCATTTAATCCCCACAAAGCCCTGTCGGAATGGATGTTGTCGTTCTTCCCATTTTATGGATGAAGTGTTTGAGGCTCACAGAATTTAATTAAACTGCACATGGTATTACAGCCGGTAAGTAACAGCTGGTATTCAGAGCCAGCTAGTGATGGCTCTAGAACTTGGACTCCTAATCACTATATGAGTAGATTAGCCTGTAAACAAAGAAGTACTATACCTCTAAAAGTTATGTGGAAAGGAAGTTCAAGGGAAGAGTATCTCTAATTTGGGGGCACTTTTTCCATATTTCAACCAGCAGCAAACTTCAAAAGCAGGAATTATTTGTATTTTTCAGAGGAAGAAGTAAAGTCTCAGTAGGACTGAGTACCCAGCATCACAGAGTCAGGAAGGGTAGAGCTGAGACTTCAACCCAGGTGTGGTTGCTCCAGAGCTCTGTGTTCCCCCCACCCTCCCATCCCACTTCTCTCTGGGCAGGGCTCTCAACCGCAATGCACATTTCAATAACATGGCAGTTTTTAAAAGTCCCAATGCCTAGGCCATGCCTCTGGGGGTGGCCCTCAGTATTTGTTAAAGGCCCCAGGTCTGAAAGTTTGAGCACTACTTCCGGGGTGAACATTCTACAGGCAATAGGTATTTTCCATGGGAGACTGTAGCACAAGCGAGCGCGAAAATACTCCCTCTCCCCTTATCTATTTTGTCCACGAGTGATCTGACTTGCTAACCAGCATAGGTTTTTCCATAAACGTTGATGGATTTGAAAAAAAGATGGGCAAACACGGCCAAAATGGCCTCTTTCCAGAGCCTCTAACAAACTCTTGCATGAAGTTAAGGGCTTTGGGAAAAACTTCATAATTATTTTGAAATATTGGCTGTCTTTTTGCTCTACCTACTGTTATCACATCCTATGCTAGGGATTAATTTGAAACGCCAGAGCATTTTGTGTATCTTCTCTTAGCACTGAGTATCACTTACCCACCCCAGTGGAGCCTCAGGGATTTAGGTAGATTTACCTTAGAGTGTAGCTAAAATAAAAATAAAATGTATATGATGACGACTATGCAAAATGTGTTTAGTCCATTAAGAGTCCTGGTAACACAGATTTCCTATAGCAATGGGGTGTCCGAGGGAATAGTTCCCACCTTCCCTATAATGTGCTGTTGGCATTGCCACTGGTGCCATCCAAGTGCATCCCCGCCTTCAGTGCTTCACTTTTTTTTTTAACACTTCTCCTCCCAGGCCACTTTTCATGTAATTCCCATTTTCATATAACATAGAAAAACCATTTCCTTTCTATGGAATAAGTCTACTCACCAGCTACAGTCCAGTAGTGTCCCAAGTGTCTTAGTCGGCAATATTAACTACGAGGCAGATAGCTCTGGCCCTTTTGAGAAACAGAGATATTCTTGATGCCTGGAGAGTCAAGAAGGCTGCTTTCTAGTCAGCTTTTCAGGGAGCTAAGCATAAAACCCAACATAAACGATCATTTTGGCTTTAGAACAATGCTTTCCCAAATACACACAAATAATCCAAGTCCATATAATTCCTAAAACCACACTGAAAAGTAGGAAATATATTAAAAAATAGATCACCAAAGAAGATGTGCAAATGGCCAGTATACTTATTGAAAGCTCAGTGTAATTAGTTTCTAAAGAATAGCTAATTTTAAAGCATAAAATATAATGTGATAGACATATATTCAAAAGAGGTAAAAATATAAATTTAAATATTTCTGAAAAGCAATTTGGCAATTCATATTATTAGCTTTAAAATAGTAACAACCTGCTTAGAAGCCTGTCCATACACACATTCTCTATGTGTCGGTCTCTGTCTGTGAAATACACAGCCTATTCTCTTCACGGCTCCTAGATCTTGAAAAATTGTGACAGTCACCATGAAAGTGGCAGCAGCAGGATTCAGGCAGCTGAAGGGCTTCCAGTCCAAAGTCAATGTTCTTTCTACCCCAAAATTATTTGAAATGAAATCAAACTTCCTAATTTTCTGAGGGTAATGCTAAACTTTTTGTCTTATTTTTGGGGTGGTTTAGCAATTTTGGTAGTTTTGCTGTGGTTTGGATGTATGAGGCAGTGTAAAGTCAGGGTAGTAACTTAACTTCTCTAGCAAAAGCAACACTGAAATCACAGAAGCAGGGGTGATTTTCACCCATCCATGCTCCGATGCGGCTTGGCTCTGCGGCCTCTGCCGCACCCCATCATTCAGGGACTCAGACTCAGCCTTCTGTTACCTAGTGGTTTTGCCATCCTCAGGGACCTCGGAGTCCCCACTGGGTCCTCTTCACCCAGGCCGACCGGACCAGGAAGCCAGAGCAGGGGCATCATGGAGGGGCATCATGGAGGGGCAGGGGGGTTGAGACCGAGCCTGGAAACGGAGCCCATCACTTCTTCCCACATTCCGTATTCCGGAACTCATCCCCGCAGCCCCTCCCACCCGCACAGGGTGTGGGCAGGGGGACCGGCAGAGGGGGCTGTGGTCTGGCTGTGTACCCGCAAGGGAGCCGACAGGCCTGCAGGCGCACAGCCCTCTCTCACGCTGCGCAGAGGAGGATGGATGGGAAATTTACTGAATGTATTTTTAGCTCTCCTCCCCCCACCCGCCTGCGATCGGAACAGCACTCCATCAAGTATCTTCATTATAAGGAGTGACTTGTGCACAGACAAGGACCAGAAAAAGAGCTGTAGGACAGAATTGATGGTGTCCAGGAGCTCGTTCTAGCTAGATCAACGGGCTTTGTCTGTGCACTCACCTGTTTGACCTTGGAAATGCTGCCTTTGTGGAATCCGGCTTCACAGGGGACAAAGGAATTGAACATTTGTTTGATGCTCTCGTGTGTGTCTTTAGCGTTTTACAAACGAAGTGACTATGCGTCTGTTTGAAGTGGTACCAGCAGCAGCGCTGCTCTGTTTATCTTTCGGAGGAGCCCATGTCCCAGTAAACTGCACCCCTGATTCTTACTTTGCCTGGGTTTCTACCTTCCAAACTGCCTTTCAGCTTCTCTTGCATCTTATTAAGTAGTTAAAAATGCAATAACATTTTAAATAGCAGAAGTAAGGCGGGCATACCTTGAATAGCTAGTGGAGAAGGCAAAAATAATTTCTTTCCACCTACTTCTGCCCTGAACTCTTAAGAGCATTCTACCTTTGTTTTATAAGGGCGAAAGCAAACCAGTTTTAAGTATAAATTTATTACTTATCCAAAGAGTTCAGGAAAGATGCTTGTAAGTCCCTAAGGCAGCTCCAAGAGTTGTTCAAAACAGCTGTCTTTAGGCTTTCTTCTTCTTTTTATTAAAATGTACGTTACCAAATTCCTCTCCCTGGCCTTCTTGGCAGCCAGCGTGATTTTGGAGTCTGTACACTTGGCATTGTCAGTAGAGAGGGTGGAAGGATTATCATCATAGTCAATAGAATATTAATTGACCTGTAAGTGTATCATTTTAAATGGCTTGATGCATTCCTAAATTTATTATGAGACATACCACGCATACACAGCAGTGTTTAAATACATTCATATTGTTATATGGATTTGTATAGTTACAGAGGACCTCTGGTACCACCACCCAGATCAAGAAAGGCAGCATCGCCAGCATCCCGGACGCCCTCCATGTCCCCTCCTCAACCCCAGCCTCCTCCCTCTTGGCTTGATGCAACTATGATCTTGACTTCCGTGATATTCATTACCTTGCTTTTCCTCATAGCATCACCACCTATGTCTATACATTCCTAAATAATACAGATATTTGCCTGCTTTTAACTTTCAAATTGTTGCTTGAAAGGTTTTGCCAAATTTCCCTGACCAGAAGCAATCTCAATTCCAGTTACACCCCTAGTCAGAAAACTCTGAACACGTGTGCAAAGTATTCCAATATTCAGGATTTTCAGTATTATTTTTGTTACGTGTATTGTGTTAATCACGCTAGAGAATGGCTTTGTTTATGCTTATCTTCCTCATCTCAGGTGCTGTCGTGTGTGAAAACAGTTTTTTAATTAGCTTTTTCAACAGGTAAATTTTGAGCTCACATTCAGAGGTATAAAAGAAAGCTATAGCAGGGACCCTGAAGAGTTACTTGGACAAGAAGATCAATTTTATCACAATTTGGCGAAAGTAAGGATCTTATACTCAGATTATGAATTTTAAAAAAGCACAGCTCACTAACAGTGTTAAATATGCTCCTTCATTCGCGGGTAATTCCAGGTGGCACTGTCAGCGGTTCTGCATTCAGTTGCTGGGGAGCTCCACGGCAGCTGCTGCACGGCTTCTATCAGGGCATTCCGGCCGCGGCTTACAGCTGCCAAAGAGGCTCTCGGCAGAGTGTGGCATGAAAGGCGCAGCGGGCCAGACCCTCTGTTCATCTCTCCAGCGTCTCAGGAGAGGAGAAGTGTATTGTATCTTCATGAGCCACACGCTTCTGGAGCTAGTCGCAGCTTTATTCCGAACAAATCACGGCTATCTGTGGCCTCTAGGTCAAGAAAATTTAAGTTTATTTGAGACAGAAATTGCTTTGGGTTTTAAGTCCACATTTCCTGATTTGGACAGATGCTGCTTTTTAAAAACTGTCCTAATTGCAGAACGTTTTCCTTTACTACTTCTCCTCCCCCATCATCATCCACAGGCTGCATTCAGTGCCTGCTGGTTCTGTGTTTACTTCTGTACGTTGGCCACTTGAAACAGATGTGCGCGCGCGCACACACACACACACACACACACACACACGCAGTAACTGATAAAACTTTATTCTTCCTTACTGTGTGATGTCTTGTATTAATGAGACTTCATGCACAGAAATTGCTGTGAGCTGGTGACCTCCAGCTATCTTTGAAATAATTAATAACGTGCTTAGAGGAGTTGACCTACATATTCATGCAAGTTTATATCACTTGGTTCCTAAGGAGGACAGTGAAACAATTTAATGTTTTAAATGCGGACCAATTTAGCAAGAGGAGGAGTGGTTTAATATTTTAATGTCAAGATGGATATAAATACATAATATCTGAATCAAGTAATTATGGTATATATTCCCAGTAAAATCTGAACATCTTTCAGACCATCTTATATGCTCTGTTATTGACTCCGCTTAGGAGTTTGGAAAATGAATATTTCTTATATTTTCAGCTTTTCAAGCCTTTACTAGAAATCATCTATCTTGGAATTATATATTTATAGAGGGAAACATTGTGTGAACAGAGTTGCAATATTGAAAGGAGGGGGGATGGTAATAGTGTTCAAGGAAATGGTATCATTCTGACTTCGCTCTGAAACTCTCTTCTCTGCCCCCCTTGCTGCCAGAAACGGCTCTTTCTTATGGCTCACGTGTAAGAAGGCTTTTGTAATTGGTCACTGTATTAGTTTTCTAGGGCTGCCGTAACAAAATACTTCAGACTGGGGGCTTCCCTGGTGGCGCAGTGGTTGAGAGTCTGCCTGCCGATGCAGGGGACGCGGGTTCGTGCCCCGGTCCGGGCAGATCCCACGTGCCGCGGAGCGGCTGGGCCCGTGAGCCATGGCCGCTGAGCCTGCGCGTCCAGAGCCTGTGCTCCGCAACGGGAGAGGCCACAACAGTGAGAGCCCCGCGTACCACAAAAAAAAAAAAAAAAAAAAAAAAACCAAAAAACTACAGACAGGGAAGCTTAAATAACAGAAATTTATTTTCTCACAAGTAAGAAGAGGCTGGCACTCCAAGGTCAAGGGGCCAGCAGGTTTGGTTTCCTCTGAGGACTCTCTCCTTGGCTTGGGGATGGCTTCCCTCGTGCTGCCTCTTCCCGTGGTCATCTTACTGTATGTGCAGCCCTGGTGCCTCTCTGTGTGTGCTCATTTCCTCTTATAAGGACACTAGTCAGATTAGAGTAGAGCCCACCCTAATGGTCTCATTTTAATTTAGGTACCTCTTTAAGGCCCCATCTCCAAACACGGCCGCACTCTGTGGCTGGGGCTTCAACATATGAATTATTCGTATGTATTCACAATATTCAATTGTGTCCCTCATTTTGAGAGACACAGTTCCATCCATAATAGCCACCTTCTAGACTCTGAAACAGTTTGCACATGCTTGGCACCCCGAATTCTGAGAAGGTCCCCTGGACATGAACCCTGCATACAGCTCTGCTCCACGGGGTTTAACTTCCCCCCTGTTCCTAAGATACGACTTGTTCTTCATCCTCCCTCTCCCCCCACCCCCTCCCGTACTCAGTATTGGCTGGTTTCCCAGGTAGCAACACCCATATGCCTGAGGAATACAGGAAACTTATTGCCAATTATCTAATTTTAAAATCTGGGCTCACTGACAAACATTTCAGGGAGGATCCTCTGAACTTTTCCATTCTTTGTGAAAATAAAAATACAATAATCATCTCTGAGGTGGAGGTGGTTAGGATGGCATTTGCAGCCCTTAGTCCTCGGTTCCCCCAGTTGGATTGTCACAAACAGAGGCCCCTAGAGAAAGCTCTACCGGATGCTGTAGTCTGAAGGGCTGTAACCAGCAGGACCTGGATGTCACAGCAGACACGCCCATGCAGCTCAGTTCTTGCCCGGGGTGGGAGGTGGGTGCTTTTCTTCAAAGTGGTGCTTCTATTTTCAGGCTCTGCCATCCCATTAGGACTTACCACTGCCTTCATGGTCAGACTGGCCTCCACATCCAGGGTCCAGCTGGCAGAGGGGAAAGAAATAATAGACGAGACGTGCATCTTTCTTATCAACCCTGGCCTGGAAATGGCACATGACTCTTCATTCGTTGCCTAGGACATTACCATTTGGCCTTGTGGGCTGCAAAGGAGCCTGGAAAACGAGGTCTAGAGAAATACCTGGGTACGGAGAAGAAGACTTTGAGTAGACACCTGGCAGTCTCTGTCAAAGGTCTTCCTTTGGAGGGTTGGGAGCTCAGCTTCCAAGTCAGTAGATGTGGCTGCATCCACAATTCAGGGATCGTGGGCCAAGTCCTGACTTTGCAGTCAGATGTTGCTCATCCAACTTCTGACCTGCTCTACCAGATGCTGAGCTGATTTCCTCATTTAAAATGAAAGTAAGTCTTAACTCAGAGAGAATGAAATAGGATTGTATGTAAAAATGACTGGCACACTTCCTGATACACCATAGGTGTTCTATATGTGACAGCTTTCCAGTCAAGACCAATTATAGGCCCCAATTTCAGATTGTTTTCTAAATACTTACAATTCTAGCAGGAAACTTAAAGCTGCAACTTGGGTTTAATTAAGGTTTCCTGGCTAAAAAGTGAAAATATGATTTCTTTTTCACATTTTCTACGTTAGCACGTTAACAATTAATGGAGATAATTAATTCCTATGAATCAAGAATTAACATCATAAGAAGTTTAAAACATTACCTAAATATAATCCTGTTAAAAAAAAAACTCTAGAAGTTATTGATACAAGATCTTATTAAAACTATTAAATTAGATTCACTCTATATAACCAGATTTTCCAAATTAGTCTTTTATATAGGGGACATATGTAGAAATATAAACAGTTGCATTAACAAGGCTACCATTATTTGGTATTTCTCTTCTTTTACTTATAGTATCAATATGCTGTATTACTAACTGTTAGTATAACTTTTAAGTCCTTCCTCAAAAATTTTTTATTCTGAATAGGCCATCAATAAGTAATGAGTAAATTTCCCTCAAGTGCTTTTGGACTATAATCAAGTATAGTATTGAACGAGTATGTAGTCTGAAATTTAAATCATATTATTCTAAAGGAATTGAGAGATACACTAAAAGAAGTAATCTGTGTGATGCAGGAAGAAAATTTTACAGCCGCTATTTACTTTTTATATCATCCTTTAATTTGTGTATGTGTTTAAATGTACATAAAATAGTAGCAGTGTTTATATTAAATTACTATTGGGATTCATATTCAATTTTTGTTTTCTTACAAAAATTGGTAGAGGTTCCCAACCAAAATTTTGGAGAGCACTGATTTAGACCAGTGGCTTTCCAACATTTTGACTGCTACCCACAGAAAGAAATATATTTTACATCATAATAGACTAAATATATAAATTATACACATATATGTAATGGAAAAAAAAACCTTTACAAAACAATATTTTCCTACTATATGAGACACACTCTGGTATTTTCAGTTTTAACCTATTTCAGATGCATCCAAACAGGTAAAAAGTTAGCCCTATTTTAAATCAGCTCATTTTAAGCCCTAGCCCTTCAAAGGAATACCACAACTTCCCTTAGCAGCCCGTTTTAGTGTTCAGGCATTTCAGGTGCCAGAGGTATACTCAAGTACCATATTGAAAAATAATTTTTATATAATTTTAAAGCATAGCTCATGTCTTACTCTTCAATAAAAAAAATTAAATAGACTAGGTTTGAGCAAAGTAGAAAAACAAAGCCATCCATACATTCTTCTAAACTAGTCACTTAAAAAAATATGTGCTGAAGCATGTAAAATTTTGACACAACTTAATAAAAAAACACATTTTAGGTATACATTTAACTTTCAGGAATGCCATTACCAAAGATAGAGACAACATGGAAGCTCTAGGAATACATTCCTGGATGGAGCTCCCACCCAACTCACACGTGGGTGTGGGAGGGTGCTGCCTCCAATGAGGAGGTCAGAGGACTCCCACCTCCTTTCACTCCCAGCCACCCCCAAGCCAGACAGCTTCATAACTGTCATTCAGTAGAGTAGCTTTTATAGAAATATAATTTAACTATTCTCCTACCCTAAAAGGTAATGACTTCTAACAGCATTTACTTCTCCATTGTGTTTTAATTTATAAATAAATTCCCTGTTAGAGATTCATCAGAAATACAATGGTTAATGTTCACAACTTTGTCTCCAAGTGTTATTTTTTCTGCCATGCTAATTCTTCTCAGGGAAATGGTAACAGTAGGCTTAATATTTGTTCTTTGGGACCTGCAATAAGATGGATTCATTCGTTAACTTGAATTTGTTTCTCAAATTAGACTACTGTTGTAGAAACAGTGCTGAACTAGACGTCCTGACACTAGTCCTGACTCTACCATTAGATCAACACCTTGTTAATTTTAGGTCAAATCACCTACTAGCAACTGGGGACTGGGGCAGGCCTTGTGTCTACGTAACCTTATTTAAACTTCATAATGATTTTGTGTGGTCAGCATTAATAATCCTGTTTATCAAGTGAGAAAAGTAAGGCTCTCAGAAGTGAAATTCAGACACAAGTCTGCGTGACTCCAAAGCTAAGTTTTCCTCTCCACCTTTTATTCATGAAATTCGTTTCATCTCCAGGACCTCTGCCACCTCAAAAATACTAAGATCCTTGACTCTTGGCCCCTAAACCAGGAGTTACTTTTTTACTTCTATGAAATTTATCAGACTCAGAGTAAAAAACAAAATCAATTCAATAAGTGAAGAAAGCACCTACTAATAGATGTACAAGATATACTAACATCTCGCTCTCTATGTGGTGTCTTTAGATCAGTGGTTATCAAACTGTGTTCCATGGAACCATGAGGGGTTGTCCATATGGCACATCAAGGATGATTTTATGTAGAAGGAAATGGATGGACAGTAACAGTATTCCTGTTATGTTAACTGTGGTCCTATGTCAATACTTACCAAGATTATACCAGGCAAAATAGGTCTACGGTCTTCAAGTCATAGCAGAGAATTTGTTTACAGTGGTGTAGTTTTCTTTATATTACATTTTTTGAAGAAAGAACTACACACTTTGTATTGTGAATTAAAATAGCATAATTTAAAAGTGGCCAAGACTAAATTTTAATTGCCCCGTAGAATTGACATAGAGCGGAAACTTGAATTTGTTACTATTAAAATATTGTGTTACAGAACATTTTTAGTAGGAACAAAAGTAAAAGAATTTGGGGCACTTCACCCTCTAAAACAACTCAAAGCAATTTATCCTTTGGATTTCTTACTCCTTGTTTTAATTTGAACGTGCTCATTTCAGTTAGAGACTGTTACTCACTTTCACTTCAGTTAAATCATTGGTCTTGGTGAGTTTTTATCATTCATACATACCTAGGCAAGTAGTAAAAGATGTTGGTTCAGAGGGAATAAGATCTCTTGTTGATGAAATACCACCACCATCATCAGAGTGTATTTACCTAATATACCACTTTAGAAGGTACTGTTTCAGGAACTGGGTGTTACTCTAGGCTATGCACAGCTTCTGTAGCTACCTTCATATCAATAGGAGTAATTACCTATAAAGTATGCTTAACTTACGTGCTAAGTGTAGCATACAGGCTATAAATCAACAACAGCTAAATTCAAACTTTATTTTCCAGAGAAACCTCTAGGCTGCAATTTTGCCATTCTTCCTTCTGATCCAAAAAGTAAAAATAAATCAAGGTGGAAAAACAGCTGTAAAGCTGATAATGAGATTTGCAACCAGCTAAGACATGATCTAAATCATGAGAAAGTTTAGAAGTCCTGTTATTCATTTTCCACTGTGCCTAAAATCCAGAAAACCCCAGTTCAAGGAAAAGGAGGCCCACCTTGCCATTTAAATAAGGAGGCTGGCACAGGTAGCTCTGTTTTTCATGATCTGCATCCCAAGTCATATGATGTGTTTATGGGAAAGTTAGAGGAACACTGACAGTTGCAGAAGCTTTTTGGGGGGATAAAAACCATTAACAGGGATATTCTGCTTACCAGAGAGACTGCAGTGAGACTCAAGTAAATAATAAGCATTTCAGAAAATTACCCAATTACATATTTAACCACTCCAAGGCATTCTGGTCTCCTGGGAAAATAGCGTGCATTTTACAAAATTGCTTATAATTGTGACTTGTGTGTTTGCAAAGGAACCCAGCTTGCTGGTAGGAAGCACATTTGTCAGAGCTTAGCGATGGAGTCTTTTTTTTAAGGACTTTAAATATAAGAGAAACATTTGCAGTTGCTTTCCAGATGCCAATAAAATATGTTTCAGAATGACGTATTATTCTAGAAAAGTCTACAGAGCTATTTTGATGCCTGAGGGATTTAATTCAAAGTACACTTGAAAACATTTAGCTATTGTTTTAAGAATGTTATTTTTCTAATGAGACTGTACATTGTAAGGAGATAGATTTCTAAGTCACAAATATTAATTATTTATATTACAGAAAGCACCCTAATAACTTTGCTCTTTTTATTTCATGTAGAAGTGGATAATTTAATTACTGAATCCTTAAAAAGTTATACAAATAGTTTAAAATAATGTTCTCTTACCTTAGAAGTGGACCTTAATTTCCATTAAAAAAATCTTCATGGTCACATCTTTAAGAAATATGTTGAACCATGGCATCTTATTGAATAATAAGATGCGATTTATATATATATCATCTGACTCAAAACAAAGGCATCTGTATAGGCCTCTATATTTTATAAAGTGTGCCCTTCGAATCCCAGATAAAGCAGACCTTACCGTCACGGCCATTTTATAGGAAAGAGCATCTACTACATCCCAGGCTCTGTTTGAGTCAAAGGTCAAACAGTTCACAGAAAAGATAAGCTTGTTCCCCTCCTGGAGCTTACAGCTCAAGGGGGTTCCAGACATTCATCAAAAACCATGAGTTATGCAGTTACTGACTGAGGAAAGAGGTAGAAGAAATGGAGGAAGTGGGGCAGAAAAGGGGCAAGAGTTCTGACCAAAGGAACATCCTTAGATAAAACCTTGAGACAGGCGGGAATGAGGAGGCTTGAGGAGTGGAACACAGACCAGAGTGGATCAGGGTGAGAAAAGACCAGAGAGTGGGCAGGGCCGTGTTGGCCGCACCTGAAGTTGCTGTGAAGACTTTGGTCTTTCTTTAAATACCCTGGGAGAAGTCGAAAGCCTTGAAGCTTAAGACAGAAGTAGCATGAGCAGATTTGCATTTTTAGAAGATCAGTCAAGCGGGAGGAAGGAAAACTATTTCAAAGAAGCGAGAGTGGAGGGGACAGGCCAGGAAGGAGTGGCTGGGCATCGCAGTCTGGACGTGATGCCAGCTCATCTCGTGGTGACAGAGTGATCTTCAGACTGTAACTTGCAAACGCTCATGAAGAGTATCATAGGATCCTAAAAACGAACAGAAAATTAACTTTTATTCAGTGTAATGTAGGTAACATTGTACATTTCACTTTGTAAGGGAGGAAGCAAGCCAGTTAGAGGGCTAATGACGGAGTTCTGTGAATTACCCTGGCTGAACTTGCTTTAGAGCTATGCTCTGAGATCACAGTGAAGGGCAATGCAAGAGGCAAATACAGAGTTTCTTCCTGTAGGGCCGCCATGGAAGGTTGTGCCTACTAGCAGCGTCGACTCACAGAAGAAATCTCTCCTGCACAAACCAGGCCTCTTGTTGTTGCATGAATAGAAGCCCCTAAAGCTGGCGTAAGGAGAGAGGGGCATATTGTCAAGGATGGGGTGTCTCCCGTTGCAGAAGGACAGGTGTGGGACAGACTCCTTCTTCGTCTCCTTCGCCTCTGCCTACCTGCTTTCTTCCTCCCTTGCTGTACACCAGTTTCCTCTGCTGCTGGGTCTCTGGAGCAGGAACATGCCATCCTTACTTAGCTCACAAACTGAAATTCAGAGAGTCATATGCCTTGGTCAGCTGACTCATTTGTGTCAAAGATATTCAGACGTTAGTGCAGGAAAAACACTGATTCTCCTAAATTTCGTGAATACTTTCTATGATGTCCATAACATAACTGTTAGGGATGATGATGTTTCCTCTGTTCTGGCCACTAGAAAGATCAGAGCTTCCAAAACGTATTTTCAGCAAGTGTACTATTTTATGGCATGGATTTTTGTGTGCTCTCCTTAAGCTTTGTCCTTAGTAGTCTCTTACTGTTTTACATTCTCTCCAGTTGTTTATCTACTTTAATCTTACTGTTTATTTGTACAACTGTCTCAGATTCTTTCTTGGATGTTGCATGAATAGATGGATAAATTAAAAATTCCACTTGAAAATAGTAATAGTTTCTTGGTGCTAAAATGGTTGAGAACAATTGTGGCCTAGAATACAGCAGATATGCAACAAGAGTGTAACAATACAGAACATATTACCCGTAGAATTTTATTCTTCTTCTTTAGGCATTTATTCCATGGCTTCATAGTTACCTAAATGGATTACCTGCACAGTCTAATACGTAGCCACTGATCATATGTGCTTCTTTAAATCTAAATTCACATCAATTAAATTATATAAAATTAAAATTCACTTTCTCATGATCACAAAACAACTTAAATATGTCTAATAGCTACCGTATTAGAGCAGATATAGAACATTTCACCACCACAGAAATTTCTATTGCACAGCATGACATCAGAGAGTCTGAAATTTCCTCATTAATAGCTTGAAAATAACTTGTGAATTAAAAGACCCAAACTTACACCTTCTGATTCTTTCTTAATCATATTTGTGGTGCTTTTGTCTTTTTTGTTTGCTTCTGTTCTGGCTTTGCAGCCATCAACAGACCTACCTTACTCTATTCCTGAATTCTGTAGGAACCTCAAAATCCACTTCCTTTTTCCCAGGTCCTCTCAGTACTGTCCATTTGCTCACTCTTTTTGCGCTAATCAAGATTCCATTTTCACCACATCACTGTTCTGGTTAAGCCCACTGTGACTTCATATTGCACCTGAAATCTCGTATCACATCTGCCTCGATTTCTTCCTTGACTCCCTGAATTCCTGTCTCATGAACTCTCTGCACCTGCTTTGTGAGTGCTGTTTTGCTTATGAATCCTCACCTGGAGAAATCCTGTTTCTCTCTATGTCCCCTTGCCTGGAGTGCCTGCCCACTTTCTCTCTGTGACTCCAGAGACCTCAGTGTGTCCTCTACCTGCCTAGACCTCCCTAGGCCCAAGGTCATGTCCTCAATATGCTCATCTCCTGTTCCATTTTGGAATCTCCCTAATTACCTGATAAAAATCACTCTTGATAACTCCAATTAAACTGTAAGCACCTCAAATACAACCTTCAAACCTTGTTCTCTCTTTGGGTTCCCCATTTTGCTCAGTGCTGACCTCCTCAGGAAAAGCCACTTCATAAGTACGAATCAGTTGAATTGCTGAGGTCATAAAGCCACGGACCGAAGTTAGCGCCTTGGATTTCTGGTGATAGCTCTGCTTCCAGCTCTCTGTATGAGCTTGGGCCCTGCCTTCGCTCCAGAACAGATTCCTGTAAAGTTTGGCTAGTCCGTTGCTGATGGTTCTGTCAGTTTAAAATTCTGCAGTTTTGTCAAGTCAGTCTTCTAATATGTTTTACTTTTAGGTCCCCTTGTACATATATCTTGATATTGTCAGCTGATAGATATTGCTGATTTTAACTTATACATCTGGTGAATCTGATGACTGCCATTTGGAACGTGAACGTTTTGCAACCCTCTACCAAGGTCTCCTGTTATTTTGTGCTACATGGCACAAATCCATCCATCCATCCAACCACCCATAGATTAGATTTTTCCTGAGCTTGGTGCACTGTGCTGGCAATAGTAATGAAAACGTTAAAAAAGACATAATTTCTCCTTTCAGGGAGCTTCCAGTTTATTTGGAAACAGACATACAAAAATATGACAATGGAGGGTTGAGGCAAATACCTACTATATTTTGTTGCAGCGTAATGGTTCATTGTATTATTTGTTCTTAATAAAAGTGGTCATGATTATCTTGTGACCAGGACATTAAGTTTGAGTAATTCTCTAGAATATCTGTTTAAGCTATAGAATTTCTTTTGTTGGGATTTGGCCTCAATTTTAAGGGAGTCTGTCCTCCCGAAATTATTGCTGAATGCTAAAAGCATGGCACAGGGAGAAGTACTTTGTTGTTTTGTGGCCAAAGTATATGTTTTGAATGGAAACACTTATTGCCTTAGTGAACGTTTGACTACTCACGTCATCAGTAACCATGTGAAAATGTGCAGGGACAGTCTGGAAACCCACAAATATTAGGAAACATGAGCGATACGTGGTGATTTATACTCTTAGAGGACTTACGCTTCACTTCACATTCTTGTGCCTTGAGTTTTGATTTTGCTGAACTGAAGGTATTAGAAATGAAATTGAGGGGAAAAAGTGTATCTTTCTCCTCTTTAAAGGTGTTGTTTTACTCTATTTAATGTATCATTTTTAGTAAACTAAAAATGTAAAAATCCAATTCTAGTACACAAATATATGCAGGAGGGTTGTCTAGTGCCCTGACTGTGGGGTGTCGTTATAAGATTGATGAGACTTGCTCTGACGTTGTGGCATCATTTTCAGATTCAGCCTAGTCTAATGTTGTTACCAATTAAAGCGTGAGTGACACTAATTAAATTGAAGAAAAGGGTATTCGTAAGTGGGTGATGTAAACAGAAAATAAAGTTAGCAATTGACATTATGACCACAGGATGTTTTTCAAGAATGAGCTGTGTGGTAAAAGGGTATATTTAGAGACAAGAAAGACAAAAAGGCATTTGATTGACAAACATGATTTGTAGTTTAATCCATTACATTTATGCTGTGATGCCTTGTTCGTTGAAAGTACACAGCATCCTTCAATTTTATCACAAAGCTTCTTTTATGTTGAATTATCACATGTCAGCTAACTGTTCACACTTTAGAAAACTGAACCCAGTTTTGTGCTTATATATATATATTTCTATATCCAGGGAACCCCAAAACACGCTTGAAAGGTGAGATATACAGTCTGAAATGTCATGACCATTGTATATAACCTATGATAGAAGTAAGGTCACATAAGCCAAGCAATGGAAAAGCAACATATAGGGACCTAGCAATTAAGTTAAATATATCTCAATCCCTGAATAGAAAGAGATAATTGAAACATGATATATATTAGTGGCATAGAACATATGTAGACTAAAACAAAAGTAGAAAATGAATGCTCCCTAAATCTGGTAGGTGATGAAAAATCTGAATTGCTATTAAGCTTTATTAGAATGGTTAGTGTCTTAAGAAGTACTGAAGGCACAAGGAGTCATGGTTATTAGAAGTGAAAGTGGGACACAATGGTTCATTAGTCTCTCATTTTTAATGGCTTTTTGGTGCTTTTTGAAGCATTCACTTACTGTCATGGCCAATCTTTCCAACCAAACACACTCTTAACGGATGGTCAGGGAAGTGCTCTCGCCGTCCTTTACAATGAAGAAAGTGCCAAAGGGAATCTAGAGATCAGTTACTGATGGAAACAATGCAGAGGTGCCATCAGCACATACTGAAATGTTTGCTATCCTCCTTGTACACTTTGGAGGAAATCTGGCATCTTCTGAAATAAGAGATTTTTTAATGATGAAGTTGTTCATGAAATGAGTTTGCTTCATATAGACTCCTAGAACTTTAAATTTGATAGCAAACTTGGGGATTATTGTACCCACCTGGATATTTCATAGATGAGAAAACAGAGGCCTAGAAAGGTTAAGGCAACTGGCTGTGGTATAGTGGGAAAAAGACAGGGTTTATACTCGGACAGACATGAGACTGAATTTCAACTCTTTCAACCTGTGTGACCTCAGGCAAGTTATTTCACTTCTCTGAGATTTGGCTTCCTGATCTCTAATTAAAGAGATTCTTCTCTAAGTGGGCCTGATACAAGATGCCTATATTTTAAATAAATGATAGATTTTACATATGTATAAACCAGTGAAACCATCACCATGACCAGTATAAAGCACATACCCATCAATTTCTCCCACACCTCCCTGCCCCACCTCCCATTCCCCAAGTAACTACTGGTCTGTTTCCATTTCCTGTTTACACTTTCTAGAATTGTGTGTAAATGCTACTACGTAATATATACTCTTTTTTGTATGATTTCTTTTGTACAGCAAGATTATTGGGGAATTTTATCATTGTGGTGTTTATCAAAAGTTTATTCCTTTCTGTTGCTGAATTGTATCCTATCATGTGTATATAACCGCAATTTGCTTATCCATTCAACTGTTGATGAGCATTTAGGTTGTTTCTAGTTTCTGGTTATTACAAACAAAGCTGCTGGGAAATTTTATGCAAATCTTTGTATGTGCATATATTTCTTTTGTGTGTGTATAAATACCTAGAAGTGGAACGACTGGATCATATTTTAAGAGCTTCTTTTTAAGAAACTGCAAAACGATTTTCCAAGGTGACTGTACCATTTTGCATTCCTACAAGGAATGTATGAGGGTTCTAGTTGCTCCATATCCTTTTCAACACTAGATATAATCAGTCTTTTGAATTTTGATGTTCTACCAAGTGGGTAGTGGCATCTCATTATGGTCTTAGGATATATTTCCCTAGTGACTAATGATGTTGAGCATCTTTTCATGGGTTTATTTGCCATTCTTTTATCTTCTTTGGTGAAGTGTCTGTCCAAATCTTTTGCCCATTTAAAAAACTTGGGTTATTTTCATGTTATAAACATTTGAGTCCTTTATGTATTCTGGATGTAAGTACATTATCAGATAAAATTTGCAAATACTGTCTCCCTGTCTGCAGCTTATCATTTCATTTTCTGAACAATGTCTTCCAAAAAACAGAAGTTTTTAATTTTGATGAAGTCCAGTGTATCAATGTATTCTTTTGTGGATTGTGTTTAACATGTTATATCTAAGAAATCTTTGCCTAACTAATGGTCACAAAGGTTTTGTCACTCAGTTTCTTCCAGAAGCTTTGATTTATGTTTTATATTAAGGTCTCTGATATATTTTCATTTACCTTTTGTGTGTGGTGCAAGGTATGAATCAAAGTTCCTTTTTTTAATATGGATATCCAGTTGTTCAAACACCATTCATTGAAGAGAATACCTTTCCTTCACTGAATTAACTTTGCACATTTGTCGACAATCAGTTGTCCATAAACATGAGGATCTACTTCTCTACTCTGTGTTCCATTCTATCATCTATTTGTCTATTTGTATGCCAGCAGCATACTGTTTTGACTATTGTCGATTTATAATAAGTACTGAAATGAGAAAGTGTTTATTCTTCAACTCTGTCCTTCCTTTGCAAAGTCATCTAGACTGTTTTAGGTTTTAGTTGTTGTTGCCTTTTGACTCAAAGTCTGAGCGAGGATGCTATGACTCGTCTCCATATCTTTGGGTCTTTAGCCAGTGCTAACCTCACTCTGCCGTGTAAAATGTAGAGCTCAGTTTTTAAAAAGGCAGCTCTTTTGGTCTTGCGTATGAAAAAGAGTTTTAAAGAAAGAACTGGGGAACACTAAGCAATAAAAAATTAAAAGCTGCTAGAAAGTTTTCTTTAATAGAATGTTTAGTTCAACTAATTTTTGTGAACTATGATTTCTAAGTAAAAGCCATTAGCTTTTTTGCGAATTTGCCTTTAATCAGTCTCGTCAGTTTCTGTCACTTTAGTTCCTTCATTTATCAGTGTCAACCCAGCTGATGGTTCATTCTCAATTGCTGATACATCCATTTTCAAGGCTCACATGTAAATGTCCTCCGTGTCTTACCTAACAATGTATGGCCACCATCTACTGGCAACAGAGGGCAATCGCCAGTTCTACGGGCCTCTGGGGAGAAAGTCTGTTTCTCATTCACTTGCTTTGTAAAATATTCCCTATGAACTGGTCACCGGGAAGATAGACAGCCAGTGATACACCTAAATCCTGACTAATGGAATGTTATAATAAATGATGAAGTTCTGGATAATAGATATGTTGTTTTACTTCCAGTAGCTTCATTTTGAATCGTTATGAATAGTGTTTTTCTAGTATCCATTTTTGCAGTGTGTTTCATAATTAAAGCAATAAGCTATTTTTATCATTATGATGATGATAGCAATCAAATACTCCTCGCCATAGATGAGACACTGTTTGAAATACCTGTTCCCTCCTATGTATAAAAATGCCACCAGGAGCTTCCCTGGTGGTGCAGTGGTTGAGGGTCCGCCTGCCGATGCAGGGGACACGGGTTCGTGCCCCGGTCCGGGAGGATCCCACATGCCGCGGAGCGGCTGGGCCCGTGAGCCATGGCCGCTGAGCCTGTGCGTCCGGAGCCTGTGCTCCGCAGCGGGAGAGGCCGCGACAGCGAGAGCCCCGCGTACCGCAAAAAAAAAAAATGCTACCAGTAACCCACTATCAGTTAGGAGTATAATATATTCTTTCACACCATATGAAGATACAGGCACAGTCCTTCTATATTCTTATCAAGTTCCCTTTGTGGTAATGGTTATCAGACCTTCCCAACACGACACTTTTAGAACTACTTGAGAGCGATGCTAATTACTGTTCTATGAGAAGTCACCAAGAATGACAGAGATTATTGTGGGGTTTTCTTTTCTTCCACATCTTTTTTGCCGAGGTTTCCTTCTTGTTTACAGGGACCTGCTGATGTAACACGATGCAGTATTTTGAGAAGAATGTGTTACCTATGAGAATTGTTGCAGAGGGCATAGATGATAAGAATAGTAGAAACTCCCCCCATCGTGTAGGGTCCCTTGTGGGCACTCTTGTGGCCACAGTATCCCCAGACCCTTGAGAAAATCCTCCCACACTGTGGGTGCTCAGTATTATTACTGAATAAACAACAAAAAAAATCTAAGTCAGGTAAAGTGATCAGTAAAATACTTTGCGCTTTGGACTTTGTTAGCTGTACCTCCACTCAAAAGAAAATAAAATGTGTTTTCACTGGTAAGCTAATTCCATTGACAGTGACACAGTGGTACAGCTTTTCCCCCAGAGCAGGAACCTGAGAAAGGGGACAATTTTCAACACTGTTTAGGGGAAAAGGTCCACAGCCTTCATAAGATTCTCAGTAAAAGATTCTGTGACACACAGAATCTTCGTGATGTGTTAAACATCATGATCTAATGTTGAGACAGTTGTATTTTTATTTTAAAGTAAGAAGTTGAGAGTCTAAAATAATTGAACTAGATGGAAGGAATATTGTGAAATTCTTTAGCACAATATTTGTCATCTCTGCACAAAAGACAAGAGCCAAAAAGAAAGGAAAGAAAAGGAATCTGGGCTGGTCACTACCACCTACAGTAGCTGTGGTCTAACCGTGGGAGGGCAGTGCTAGAATCCAGCGTGCCCAGCCGTCCAAGAGACCCCAGGGACCCTCTGGTCTTACCTCCTCCATCTGGGCCCCACTGTCCTCCAGACTCTCACCCACCGCCAATCCATACCCCCCAACCTCCCACAAATAGCCACCTACTCGCCTTCCTGAACCTGACCCTCACCACCCTCCCCCCATGCCCAGTGAGCTTTCCTGTCTCCTCTGCCTTTTAGACTATGGCCTCTCCCCCTGGGACTCCACTGGCACCAGGCCAGCCCCCCAGGACACCTCTTCCTCAGCTTCCCTCTCAGTGGCAGCCTTTCTCTTCCCTGTTGACTGGCCCCAGGACCAGAGATACAGCCAGCATCCTTTCAGCCCAGTTTCTCTTCCGGGTCCCTGTTGCCCTCTTTAGTCCCAAGTGCCTCTGAGGCTCATGTCATTCATCTCAACCACCTTCTCTCCTTCCTCATCATGTGACATTGGGTCTGCTGGTCATTCCTGCTCATTGAAGCTGGGCCTCCTCCCCAGACTCTGCCTTCACTCCTGGTGAGCAGTCTGACCTTACACTTAACTAAGCCCCGTGTACAGCCCGCGCTCCTGTGACTGCACGCGGGCAGCTGGGCCCAGCTGGGCATCAGTACCTCCGCCTCGCCCACTCCAAGTGTGCTCGCCATCCACCCTCTCCACTTATTTACCTGCCTTTTCTTCTTCTCTAACTTCAGTCTGGCTTTTGGTCCGTCCATTCCACCAGAATGTTTCTCTAAATAAAATAAGCCAGTTAATGACAACAGAACTATTTGACGAGCACCCACTGTGGGCTGCTGGTCTCGGGGTCCCTTCTCCCTCGATGGCTTCTCCTCCTCTGCCTCCCATTCACATCATTTTAAAATTTATATGCTAAGCTCTCCTCAGACCTTCAGAATTTCATGTTAAGCTGACTCCACAAAAACCCCGTACAGATTCTCCAAGCCATCAAAAGCATCTCAGCCTCATCTGATCTCAAAATCAGTCTTGATTCCAACCCTTCCCATACACACACCTGCCAGACCTATTCCTCTAACCTCCCGCGATGTTACCCCGTCCAAGCTTACACCAGAAATCTCAGCACCATTCTTGGTTCCTCCCTTTCTGATGCCCTGATAAGCCATCACCACTTCCTGTTGATTACCATCCCCAAAGTATGTCAAATATTTTCACTTCCCTCTGTCTCTGGGCCACCACCCTAGCTAGTTCAAGCCTTTACCGTCTGTTTCTTCAACTACTGTGATAATCTACTAACGTCTCTCTTCTCTGTGTCAGGCACGTTACAATCCATTTACCACACACAAGCCAGAATGTATTATATCCCTGTCCCAAAAGTGGCTTCTTGTTTCATTAGGAAAAAAAATAAAAATTTTTCAAAATGTTCTACAAAGGCCTGAAAGTTTCCTTTATCCCTCTCTTTACGTTTCCTGCCCTTCTGTAGTCATATTGGCTGCCTTTATGGTCCTCAAGCAAACTAAGCGGTCTTCCAGTTCAGGGCCTTTGCACATGCTCTTTTTCCTACCACCCACCGCCCCACCCTTTCCCCTGCTATGCTCATCACTCCTTCTCATCCTTCAAGTCTCACCTTTTAAAAGTCATAACCGTGTCCGTATAACCTGGTCCCAGCTCCCTGTTTGCTTTTTTTATACTCCTTGTAACAATTTGCAGTTATCTATTTGTTAGTTTATTTGATGTCATTTCTTAGAAGGCAGGAACAATGTCATCTTGCTCACACTTGAATTCTCAGTGCTTTTCACTGTGTCTACAGGCACATAGTAGGAACACAATAAATATCAGTTGGGTTATTTAATGCAAATACATATCAGATAAAATCTAGACTTTAGCATTAATGCTGCTGTAATTCTTAACTTACTTTATGATTGCATAATTTTGTTTATGCTCTCACATTTTTAAAAGCATCAACATATTTTAAAATTTAAATATCAGCATGAAATTTACAGATAATCATAAATTTGTAATGTAGTACAGATTCAGTGCTAGATAACAGACAAAGCTCTTATTTTAATTTTAAAAATGGGAGGCTTTTAATATTTGATAGGCACTGAGTGTACCAGGGTATTGAGCTGGCTGATAGAATTATGATGGATCTGAAATGTGAGGAGAGCATCATTTCTGTCTTTCCTCTTGGAGGAAACCAAACAGAGAAGAGGTCTAACCTAAAGAGAGATTTACTCATCTTGTCCATTTAGGTGTTTACCAAGATTAGGAAAAGTTAACGATTTGGGCAAGAAAATAGACCCCGTAAGTGACATTATTCTAAAGCTACATATTTTACATGGTTTGTAAATTGGTTCTGTTGAACTGTTTTTTCACACATTTCAATAATATATATTACTTGTGGCATTGATAGCTCATTACCAGTGAAATGAAAAATAACAGATATGATGTTAGGGAGATCTGGGGTTAATTTTAAACCAAATACGCCTCCCCAGAGAGTGACAGTTCCAAGTAAAAACTCATCTGAATTTCTTAGAAGTCTTTAACTCTTTTCCAATTGCTATTTCTCTGACTAGTGAAACACAATTGCATCCCCTTTTGAATGACGTGACTGTATCATAATTACATATTTGGTGTACCTGGATCTTAATCTTCTTGCATTATGATGGTCATACTAGACTTATTGATTCATCCATTAAATCAATTCAAAGGACAGAATTTTCAGTACTGACTTTTAATATATTAGCTCACTTATGGATTTGGCAGGGAGGAAAAAAAAGGCTCTGATACCTCACTTATAGCTATTTGAAATCACCAGCCCTTCCAACTTATTAGTTTCAACAGTTATTCAGAAATAGAAGTCAATTAGAAGTCCCAGTAGAAAGCATGAAAAGAAATTTCCCTGGGGAATAAATGTGTTGCTTGGTAAGGTTGCTAAGTCAATTAAATTACAGCCTATATTTTGCTAAGATATAAAAACTCTTAACATGTCTATGTAATAAGAAAAAAAGATGCGGGGGTAGGGGGTTGGGTTCCAGGCTTTATAAGTCAGAAGATAAAATAAGTTTGTCCTATTTTTTATATGTATATATATACACACATACATATATATATATATAAAACATACACTTGTGCTATTATCATTAATGTCCTCTTAATTTAAAATATGCCAGTCAAATTATATTGTCTCAACCAAGCTAACCCTCCTTATATTTATAGAAAGGAATTAGCTGCCATAACAAAGGAAATGCAAACACAGAGGAATATAAATTCAGCATTTATATAAATATGTAGAAACAGTAGACTTTTAAAAAGATAAAATCAGTTGAGTTTCTCTTTTTTTTTGTTTTCCGAAGCATTCTAATTTTCAGTTCTTGTAAATGAGAGATGAAAGGAAAAGGGAGGGGAGTGAGTGGATGGTGAAGAGGGAACGACGGAGGTGATGAGAATTTATAGACCCACGCACAAGTTCATGCAGGAAGGCTCCCCAGAGGAGACAGGATCTGAAGTGGGTCAGCCTGGAGGCCAATGGATTACAGAGACTCTCAGCCCTTCTTTCTACAAACATCCCCCTCATCCAGTGCAGCGTCTCCTCAGAAGGATCTAGAATATTCCAGAGCCGTACAAGGAAGGGATTTTTTTCTTGTTCCCTTGGGATAGTAAGAGGTGCAGGCGAAGGAGGGCAGCAAAACCAAGGACCCTTGATAAAACTTAAATTGCTGGAGTCGCAGGCTTAGTGAAAATTTTAATGCATTAAAATATACCAAGTATCACCTCTTCTTAGAAATTTATCCTGCAAATACCTTGAAAGCACTAAAATGAGGTATAATTTAGCATACACAAATGATATCTAATAACATATTTATATATAAATAGGGTACCAGTATATGCGCATGCATATGTCCATGCATACATACATGCGCAGCATCCTGCTCGTCGATGTGTGGTTTACAAAGATATGACATGGCATCTGGCCTCCAGATTTCACAGTGGTCAGAGACACAAGCTGTGCTCCTCGAGGCTGGGTTTGTGATGTTACACCAGCAGTTAGACCCTGCAGGGTTAACAAGACATGATCAGGGTTCACGGCGGGCAGCCCCCTGTTCCTGATACCTGCTGTGAAGAGTCACTCTCTTCGCTTGGTCCTGCCAAACCCTGCATCTCTCCGCCAGTGAGAGTGTTTCCCGGCTGCTTGGGGCGGTTTACATGTTTGCTTGTTTGTTTCATTCTTTGTGGCTGTCTTTTCTCACGTGGTAGCCGTTCCGTCGGGGCAGGCAGCTCCACAGAGAGCTTTCACTTCAAGCTTGTGTCTAAAAGGCACCTCAGCAGAGCAACCGTCCCCTCCTCCTCTGCTTACAGGTTGGAGAGAGGCTTTGAGCTCTCATGGCCGCCAAAGCAGAAGGGGGATTATTTCAGGGTGGAGGGCCTCCAAAGCAGCAGCCGCATCTGGCTCTCTGCACACTTGGCAGCCTCGCCTTCCCAGCACCCTCCTTTCGCTTTTGTCTCATTAAAGGAACTGCGGAAGAGAACGGACTCTTAGTTAATGCCGGGTTTGAGGGAAGCTCTGCGCCGTTTCCTCTCTAACGCTGGGTTCTTTCTAGCGACGTCACTATCTCAAAGCTGTGTAATAATAAAAAAAAAAAAAGCTATGTAATACCCCCCCAATAAAGTGCCTCCTGAAGACGATAACAGTAAATCCCGAAAAGAAATCCACATAATCTACCTCATCCAGGTTATATACTTTCCATATATTAGTTAAGGATCAGAGTCTTCAGCCCTTCCACAAAAACCAGGGAACTCATTAAGATACATTTTTGTTAACTACACGCTCACAAGAGTCATTGGAGAATTCCACCAAATTCCATTAAATTCTGGTGCTTTGCTCAGTAAATAGCCATGAAAACACCACAGTACTTAGAGCAAATCCTCAATCCCCAGCTAACACCTTATATTACAACCATCTAATTACCATGTTTTGCAGTAAACTTGTGCGACTTCCACAGGTAATTAGAACACCAGAGCTTTTCTGCAGTAATCCAGTAAGGACCTCTTAACTAGAAAGGATTATGCGCTACTAATATTGTGCCCACGTGTTTTCTGCAGTTAATTGTTTCCATTGATTTTTGGCGGCACTACAGAAATGCATGTAGCTGCATACACTGTGACACTTCCTGAGTCAACTCTGAAGCAAATGCATTCCCTCCACCCCCATCACTTCCTCTGTGTGCAATTTTTTCCCCCAGCAATCAATCCTGATGAGAAAAAAGAACCTAATATCACTTCAATTACGTATTCTTTATGTGAATTAAGGATGATTTCTCTTTAGTTCCTCTCTAGGCAAGCAGGTAGACATCTAAAGTGGTTGTAACTTTCATCGTCTCTTATGGAAAGCTCAAAAGAGAGGAATGAGAATTGATGACTGTTTCTTCTTGTAACAGTTTTTCTTAGCTATTCCAAGCAGCATGTGCTTACAGGACAGGGGCCTTGTTTTTTTATGTTGGAATCTTCAGAGTCCAGAACATAGTACGTGCTCAATAAATGCCCATGGACTCAACATGGACTTATTCTGCCAGTGCTTTATTTAGGAAGCCCTCAGTCAGTGTTTGATGAATGCGTCCAAATCAACTGAAGATGCTTCTACAATAATATAACAAACAGATACCTCAACATAAGATTTGAGGATTAGAGTTTTGATTATATTTATGGATAAGATCTTTGTTAAGGCAGTCACTTATATCAGATTTAATATTACACACACACATACACACACACACGCCTGCACACACAGGTATAAGTTCCTTTTACCCAGCAGTTGCCACTCACCGGCTCACTGGGTTGATTTCCCTCCATCCCTCCCTTCCTGCCTTTCTCCTTGTCTTTTCTCCACGTGTGTGTTTGAGCATTAAGCTGGGGGAGAATCTGGACACAGACCCAACCAATCGCCACCTCGTTATGAAGTAAGGACTTGACTTCTTGCCCAAGCGTCTCTTTCTGCGCCATAACTAGGTTTCACAGAGTCTTCGATGGTGAATTAGCAGCTCTGCTCTTGGAGAACCTCTCCCAAAGCTTTCTATCATAGCACATGGGGAAGGCGGTATGACATAGTGAAAACATCCTGGGTTTTGCTGGCAGAGAGATTTATTTTTGAATCTTGGTACCACTTTAGGAAATTATTTGGCCTCTCAGTCCATTATTTCATCAGTAAAATTAGTTTAATAATACCTAGTGCACAGAGAGAATTGTGACATCCAAGGAGACATGCCTGGATCTTAGTAGGTTCTTAATGAATGCAAGTTTCTCTCTGTGCACTGCAGCCCCAGAATGCCTTGTCCTTTAGCTAGTCAAGGCTCTCCTGATGAAAACCTCTCTTCCCTCCTAGAAGAAGGAGGTGACCCTGAGACTCAGCTTGTGGCTGGAGCAGGGGCTCTGGTTCAGCCTTGCTGTCAGGCACAGACACAAGGAAATTTATGATGTGCCTACCCTCAGCATAATCATATTACAATCCTAACTGAATACACACCAGGCTGCAGCAATCATGCTTTATGTCTAATTGACTGGAAAATAATGCTCACTTGCTCTTCCCATCAGGCTTATATGGAGACAGCGGACATCAGCTCATCCCTGAACCCACCTGCAATCCTCCCCTTGCCAGCCCCCTCCCAAGACCTTCCCCTCTCACCTGGAAAGTCCATGATATTGCAGATTCTGTTTCCGTGTAACAGCCTTTGAGTAGAGTATTAATCGTATGCTGTTTTTTGCTGCAACCTGGGTTACTAAAGTCAAGATTTGCCCAAGGCAGGATCTAAACCTGTGTTCCTCGCAAGAATCCCCGTATTTTCTCTCCATTTTCATTTTACTGGCAATTCTACTCTATCCTTATTTGTCCCATATTTCTATATCCGTGTATGTATAAGATGTATATCTGTTTTCTGTGTTTTTACCGGCATGATTTATGGAAAAGAAAGGTAGATTGCTATTATATTGAGTAATTAAGTCTACCACTTTATCTAAAGCCAGGCCCTGGAAGAGACTATCTGGTCAATTTATCAAAGCGTAAAACTTTGAATAAACAATTCTTACAAGGAAAGTTTTTCTTTTTTGTCCCCCTATCAAAATCCAAGCTGGCTTTATTTTGCAAAAAAAAATTGACAAGCCGATCCTAAATTTCACATGATAATAATGCAAGTAATCCAGAATATCTAAAACATACTTGAAAATGAAGAAAAAACGTTAGAGGACTCACAGATGCCAATTTCAAAACTTACTACCAGCTATGGTGATCTAGCCAATGTGGTAATGGAATAAAGACAGACATATAGATCAATGGAACAGAACTGAGAGCTCAGAAACAAATCCTCCTGTTTATGGTAAATTGGTTTTCAACAAGGGTGCCAAGACCATTCAACGGAAAAGAATAGTTATTTCTTTTTTTAAATTTTATATTGGAGTATAGTTGATTAACAACTATGTGTTAGTTTCAGGTGTACAGCAAAGTGATTCAGTTACCCATATACCTGATCCTATTCTTTTTCAAATTCTTTTCCCATTTAGGCTCTTACAGAGTATTAAGCAGAGTTCCTTGTGCTATACAGTAGGTCTTTGTTGGTTATTTATTTTAAATATAGCAGTGGGTACCTGTCAATCCCAAATTCCCAATCTATCCCTCCCCCACGAAAGTTTTTCTTTGTGTTATTCTTTATTCAGAGCACACTGGCACCAAATGGAAATCATTTGCTAGATGTTATTATGAAATCAAGAATACTGCAAAGTCAATTTTTTTAATACTAACGAATTGACACCAGATTTCTCTGCAAGCCAAAATCATTGTTTATATTTCTAAGCTAAGCATCAAATCATCTTAAAGTATTTCATGTCATCAGTTTTTTGAAAATGAAGATTATAGTATTTATATTGAACAGTAGTTAAAAATAATACCTTAGAATAGAAAAGGGAGATTCTTATAAGACAATTAAGCTGTATTTTGTTTTCTTAAGTGGTGAACTAAGAAAAACTGAATCAAATAGTACGTAATAGTTGATATTTAGATTTTTCTTGTTTACTTTGGACCCCAAGTAATGAAAGCTTAATTACAACATATACCTCAGAGAGCTTTGTGCTCCCTTCAAACACAGGTGATCAGTCCCTTGAAGTGAGGGATGCAGTGATTTCTTCAGTCACAAATGAGTATCTCTCTCACTTTATTTTATTATTCAGAAAACCAACTTTAAAAAAAAATCACGAAATTATTTTCACCACGATGCCACCTACTGAACTTATCTTGTAAGCATCTCATCCCCACTCCTTTTTTTAAGACAGGGTCACGTCTAGTCTGAATCCTCCTGTGAAAACAGAATGAAATTCTAACAGCAAGTTTATGTAGGAAAATATAGGCCACTGAATCCACACTGAACTCGTTTTGATAGTCTGGCAAGAGTGGGACAGAACGAGCCAACCCCAGCTCCCGCCTGCAGCACAGCGTGGGTGGCAACCTTCCAGGGCAGCGGCCGACCGTGCCTTCCCTGGCCTTTGCCTCACTTTACACAGTTGTGCACCAGCTGCCCCATCGCTTGTGATCACTGCCACTGTGTCCCCGAAATCCTCTGGTCTTGTGTCTTCTGCTGTTTCTAAAAGGTGCCACAATATGTCTGCAAACTCAAGTGTCTTCAGTGGCCAACTGGGGAGTGCATGGACTGACCAAAAGGCATTCTCATTCCTATGCAAAAAAATGACTCCATCCTCAGCGCAGGTCACCGCGTGCTCTTTTGTGCTGCATCGGCTGGCTGATCAGTTTCATCCAGCCTTCCTTCTTGTATACCACCCTGTCCCCTGGTCAGGTCAGCATCCTCTCACAGACTTCCTTTCCATGACTCCACTCCTGGGTTCCCCTGTTAGGAAATGCTTTCAGCCTTGCTCAGAACTGGTTATCCTTCCAGGACCCTGGGAGGCCCACCTCCTCCATGAAGTCTGCCCTGACTTTGTCTGTCCACACTGAGGGTCCCCTCTCTCAGCCTTGACCCTGCACACAGTCATTTCATTGTTTTGTGTCTCCCTGATAAAATCATCAGTTCCCTTCAGAGAAGAAGCAGAGATCATATAACTTCTGTATTATGAATAAATCCTTTCATGGTTCCATATGCATTAAAATAGGAGCTCTGTGCTAAAAATCTGAGCTCTGGAACCAAACTGACTATGTTCCAACACTCCTATGTTCAGATACCACACAACTACCATTCCACAGCTGTGTGAAATTGGGCACCTTCCTTAACCCTTCTATGCCTCAGTTTTCCCACCTGTCAAGTGAGCACCATACTAATATCTACACTTAGGGCTCACTGAGACAGAATAAGGTTCTTGGAGCAGCGTCTGGCACAAGGTCAGCTCTCAGCACATGTGGGCTGCTGCTGTCATTGTCACTATCATTGCAATTAAAAGAGCGATTTCAAGTGCCATTGCCTTGGCTTTTGTTGAAAACTGAGCTAGAATCGCCTGTGGAAGGTACTTTTCAGAGTCATATTTCATTTAGTCACTTGACAAATCCTTATGAAACACGCCTGCCCACATGTCATTCCTTCATTTTTCTTTGTTTTATATTTACTTGCTCATTTAATACTTTCCAGTCATGTTTGAACTGATAAAGACAATAATGCATGCAGTCAGGATAAAAATCATGCGTGTTCTAAATTTCACTTTACGATGGCCCATTTTGTGGTATTCTCCCCAAGTCCATATTGAGTCATGGGCTGCCTCTGCATTGACTTTAGAACAATCACACAAATGTCAGTTCCTTTTTAGCAGTGTGTGATAGACATTGTTGATCGCCCACACAGTTTCAGTTCCTCCTTACTAATAACAAAACCCTACTTTCCTTCAGCAACCCACCTCAACCCTAGGCATGATCCCTCTCCTGGACTGAGTAGTATTGGGTCCTGGTGATGATTCCACACCTTTGCCACTTATCCTTTGAAAGCCCAACCTTAAGCCAATCTGTGCATGATTTCTTCTCTGGACTGCTACAGGTTGATCCAAGGAGACTTAAGAAGGGTTTTTCACTGTAGTTGGAGGAGCAATCTCTTTGCCTCCATCACTCCCCTCACAAGTGACAACCCTTTTGTGACCATGATGGAAGCCAGTCTGTGGACAAAACTGAAGTATAGAGGAGGGCTAGAGAAACAATGCAATCACCGCAGGAGCCCAGATTGCATGTCATTCTTGAAGCTAGGATGGCATGAGGATGGTGATGGGAAGACCATGGACTTCAGAGACAGACCAGGATTAAAGGCTGTTTGGGGGATCTTTCTGCTTTGAGGCCTGGCCATGTGAATCATCCTCTTGGTCATCATTCCTAATGTTAAGAATATTAATATTATTCCTAATTCATTAATATATTCCATAGAGAATAATGAGAATTAGAAATAAGGTATGCAAAGCTAACAATGACTACTTAATAAGTGGTAGTTTTTTTTGTTTTTTTTGTTTTTGCTGTACGCGGGCCTCTCACTGTTGTGGCCTCTCCCGTTGCGGAGCACAGGCTCCGGACGCGCAGGTTCAGCGGCCATGGCTCACGGGCCCAGCCGCTCCGCGGCATATGGGATCTTCCCGGAGCGGGGCACGAACCCGTGTCCCCTGCATCGGCAGGTGGACTCTCAACCACTGTGCCACCAGGGAAGCCCTAAGTGGTAGTTTTTATTATAGAAATGGGCACTGCTGCTTCTCTGTCCTGTATCTAATATTGCCTCTCACTTACTGTTTTTGTTCAGTTTTTGTGATAATTCACATTGTGATTCAATCCAGGGCAAGCAGTTTTTACCCACCATTCATATCATTGTCCCAGGTTATTTGGAAACTTTAGCATGGAGATCTGAAAGTTTCAGACACAAAATAATTGTTATGAGTATCACAATTTGAGGCTTATTACACCAAGTTTGTAAAAAACAAAAAGATAATAATTAACAAAATAAAATTAGCCAAGTTATTGAATGGTTTTAAATTAGTTTTTTTAAAAGCACAAACATACATATAAACAAACAAAAACCAGCATGTAATGATGCTTTCATATGAACTGAAACGGAAACCACACAGACCAGGGTAGAGGTGCGGAGAGAGGGAGAGCAGCCTCCCCAGGACCCCTCCGTGTTCTCCCTCCCAGAGGCCTCCAAGGTCATGAGCAAACCAGAGGGCTCCGTGGAACACAGTTTGGTAACCGCTTGTTCAGAGCGGAGAGACAGCGATAAGAAATGCGTGCGTGTCCGTATGGTATTCACTTCCTGTGGGCACATCTGCAGCAGGCTTTGCCAGGCCTCTCAATGCTTTCTTTCGTTAGAACTGCTGCCAGAATTGTATTCTGTTCCGAATGACATTGTTGGTTATACTCACTGACACATGCGCGCAAGGCGATCTGAACAACAGCACTGTTTAACCTCAAGGGGAGAAAGACAGTGAAGAGCCGGCCTCCGCCATGTGTAAACCTGTCTTCCACGCGGTGCAGCGGCCTCCGCCAGGCTGTGTCCCACAGTCACGGGTTCACTCAGCAGACGCTGCCCTACTGTGCGCTGGTGGGGTGCCAGGACGTGGGGTGAAGAAGCGACCCCGTGCCCTGCCTGGAGGGGTCACGTGCTGCTGGAGGTGGGCAGGAGGGGCGGCAGGAATTACAAGACACGCTAGAGAGGAGTTATGATGATGGGCTAAGATGGAAAACGATACAGCCAGCTAAAGAGGGATCAGAATGTTCCTCTGTCTCGGTCACACCGCATCTGTGAAGAGAATATCCATTTAAAGAAGGAAGCTGAAGCTTACTGAAAACTGTTTTAAAGAAGACAGTGAGGGACTCGTGCTTGTTTCAGTATCGTACGCTGTAGATGCATCTTGGAGTCCTAAATACTCTGCAACCAGAAGCAGGAAAGCCTCTGAACCAGGGCAGATTTTAATCCTGGCTCTTCTCACAACCTCTGTGACCTTAGGAAGGTGGGCCTAGTTGTCAGACAAAGTATATGAGATCCTCCATCTGCATCTCCAGCCTCTGTCCCTTCCTCTGTACAAGATGCCATTGATGGCACCGTCTCTCCCGGCGGCTGTGAGAATTAAACGGGCCAACCTGTTGAGGGCACCTCGCAGAATTCCAGAGACCACCTTTCTTTACCTCAACAAAGACCACCTTTCTTTACCTCCTAGAGTTTTGGTTTTCTCGTGAGAAAAGTGAGGGGAGGGACACAAGCTGATAACCATGGGTCCTGGGAGCTTGAAGTTTCCTTGAATCTGTGAGAGCTTTGCTGAGGAACATACCCACTGCTTGCTTCCAGGTTGAACTTGTGAAGGCCTTGGGAGTAGTTCAAGGGCACACATGGAGATTGCTAAAATATTGTTTTAAACATGCCATAAAATGTGCACTAGAGAAAGTGAAACACAGGAATTATTTAGGGGATAGCCCTTGTTAATTTGGGATGGCATAAGTCTTGTTCTTCCCAAGGCAGAGAGGTTGAATTAGACAAATCCCCCTGCGCACTCGACAGCAAGGGCACCCTGAGCATTTTTCCCATCACAGTGGTTCTCACTGCTCGGGCCTCATGCTCGGGGCTCATTGTGATATGGAACAAGCAGCGCCCCCAGGTCTGTGGGGATCATGCTGCCTCCGAGGTGAAATGCACAGGATTGTTGCTCTGGAGAGACAGGAGCCCCTCAAGGTCACGCTGCCGGCCCGCAGACTGTCTCCAGGCTGATGTGACCACACGGTGCTTTCATCCTCTGATGCTCCGTGGCTCTGCCTTCAGCCTTTGAGTCACCTCCTTCCGGTGTGCTTACTCTGTCTCTGAGATTTTTCATTTCAAATGTCTTGTTACTTTGGAGATTGCTTCTGTTCCCAGGCTTGAGTTTTAAGGGTTTTAATCAGGTCCTCAGAGAAACAGTTAGATGTCATGGCCACTGAATAAATCCGTTGAATTACCCTTACATGAATACTGGTTGTTGGAGAAATTGTCTAATGATTTGACAGATGCTTTTAAACTTCTTGGAGCAGGGGGCTTCCCTGGTGGCGCAGTGGTTGAGAGTCTGCCTGCTAATGCAGGGGACACGGGTTCGAGCCCTGGTCTGGGAAGATCCCACATACTGAGGAGCAACTAGGCCCGTGAGCCACAACTACTGAGCCTGCGCGTCTGGAGTCTGCTGCGCAATAAGAGAGGCCACGATAGTGAGAGACCCGCGCACCACGATGAAGAGTGGCCCCCGTTCAACACATCTAGAGAAAGCCCTCGCACAGAAACGAAGACCCAACACAGCCAAAAATAAATAAATAAATAAATAAATAAATTTAAATAAATAAATAAATAAACTTCTTGGAGCAGACAGGCTTCTGAATGTTCTCAAAGGTAATGTCAGAAGTTCGGAATCTAGCGTGGACCCTGGAGAATAGGCTAAATTAAGAATGAAAATACATGGCTGTGGACACATTAGCAAATATATTTGGGTAAATTCTGAACTTACAAGGTAGTCATCAATTATTTGTAAATTTATCCAATTCTTAAACTAGGCTTATCGGTATTTTAGAGCCCTTGAACTATCAATTCAGTTGAGATAGTGAGACAGTGTCTGCAAATCTAAGCTCTGCCTGTTCCCTGGAGATGAGAACGCAATCTACCTGGCCTGTTTCTTTATCCTACAGGCCTATCATCTGTTTTTTCATAGGCTTTCCTCTTCACTGTTTCACCAAAAGTTACTGCCCTGACTGATAAATTCTTCTTTATGATCGACAGGTCAGAGGCCTTGATGTGACCCTCCGGATTTAGTCAGCTGTAAAGCTCAGGCCCTCTGACTGTTCCCCACATTGTCTTACAGCAAAGCTGCCTGCCTGAGTGTCAGCCATTTGTTTTTGTTGTAAAGCCTGGCATTGATTCAACTACCACATCCAGTTTCTAAAGTGTGTTCACTGACGTTGCAAAAGACCCATTCAGAATCACCACTCAAGAACATGGGACTGGTACAGGCCACCTGCAGGAACAGCTGCTGTCCAGGTGCTTCTCTGTCTGGACCAGGTGATCAGAGACTTTCCAGGGTCTGGCGGAGAAGCCACAAATAAGCCTGCAGCCTAAGGGAAACTAAGGGCAGGTACCCATGATGAGCTGCGTACACAAGGGAAGTAGAAGGGCTGCACCTGATTGGACATAGTTGATAAAGAACAGAACCACCGGCAACATGCGCACCCTCCAGTGCAAGGAGGAGAGTGCATAGGAATAGCCCCAGTTCTGGGATCCACAAGATAACCGTGGGCATCTACCTTTAATATTGCAAAAAGACTTAAAGGAAAGTGTCCGATTTCCCTTGAGAAGCCTGCACAGTTTAACTGAAATGTCAAGTTGCTTTGGGCAGAAATTGTATCAGCTCAGTCTGACAATAGTAGTTAACTCAGGCTGGCCTGAATCCTCATTAATAGTAACATGTGTCGTCTTTGAGTTAGAAAATGAAAGGAAGAAAGGAAAAAAGAAGAGAAAGAGAAAATTACTTAAATATTGTTTCTTTGGCTGACAGACATCTTTCAAACGCAGCAGTTTGAAAAGCGGTAAAAGGGAATGTTGATTGTGAAAGGATTTGAAGAACTGGTGTAGACTTTTCTCCCAGACTAATTAAATTATAGGACAGCTATTACACCTCTTTAATTTTTTTAATTAATTAATTTATTTATTTTTGGCTGCGTTGGGCCTTTGTTGCTGCCTGTGGGCTTTCTCTAGTTGCGGCGAGCGGGGCTACTCTTTGTTGCGGTGCACAGGCTCTAGGTGCGAGGACTTCAGTAGTTGTGGCATGCAGGCTCAGTAGTTGTGTCTCGCGGGCTCTAGAGTGCAGGCTCAGTAGTTGTGGTGCACAGGCTTAGTTGATCTGCGGCATGTGGGATCTTCCCGGGCCAGGAATAGAACCCGTGTCCCCTGCATTGGCAGGCGAATTCTTAACCACTGCACCGCCAAGGGAAGCCCATGCCTCTTTAATTTTTATGATTCAAATAAAAACTGTAAATTTCACAAATGAAAGAAACTTAAAATAATAATGTACCCCCCATTATTTACAATTGAAGAAATTCAGACCCTGTGAGGTCAGATGAGTTAAGTCACATAGAGGGGTCCTGGCCCTCAAGTTCTCCTAATTTCCAGGGGGCACTTTACCCCAACCCAGACCTCCTCATCTGACAATTATACACCTATTTCCTACAGTTTTCCTTACATCTGTTTCCTCCTCTTTAATATTTAGTCAACTTACTAGGTTCTCTACTCCAGATACTTGGCAAGATTGACCGTAGGCATTTGCAGCCACTGAAATATTTATGTGGATGAGCACCCAGATTTTACTTTGGATTCAGCTGGGTCGTTGCAGACACAGCCAGCCCGCCTGCTGGGACAGCTCGTCTGCAAGACAAAGGTGGATGTGGAGCTCCAGAAATGGCAAACACACATCTCACGGAGGCTGCACCCCAGGGGTTTGTCGGGTGCAGCCTCTGTGACTGTCAGCCTCACACCTAGCTCTCCATCAGTCCTGCTTGGCGCTGGATCCACATTTCCCCAGAACATCAGTGTGTGTGACAGCTTGTGGCCCCATTAGCGTGGGGTCCTTGTGCTTTCATTTTTCAGGGACACTTCTCCCCTTTGCTGTGTTACATTAAAGACAATAATACCGTGTCCTTCTCTTTCCTTCAACATTAGGTCTGTGTCAGGGAATTTTCAGGTTTACAAAAGCTAAATCTCTCACCACTAAGATAAAGGTCATAAGATGTGAATTAAGAATATGGAGCTTGGGACTTCCCTGGTGGCGCAGTGGTTGAGAGTCCGCCTGCCGATGCAGGGGACGCAGGTTCGTGCCCCGGTCCGGGAAGATCCCACATGCCACGGAGTGGCTAGGCCCGTGAGCCAAGGCCGCTGAGCCTGCGCGTCCGGAGCCTGTGCTCCGCAACGGGAGAGGCCACAGCAGTGAGAGGCCCGCGTACTGCAAAAAAAAAAAAAAAAAAAAAAAAAAAAGAATATGGAGCTCCAAAATGCAGATTGTAAAGATGAAGCAAGCATGCCTGGTCCTTCTTAGCAGCCAGTATTAAAATCATCTGTTTGCTTGAGTACACCTCAAAGTGATAAAGGGTTTTTTCCCCAAAATTAAATTCCTGAGAAAGACACACCCACTTGGTAATGAGTTATTCCATCTTTTTGGGTGAAGCTTTGGTGTCACTTTTCAAAGAAATAAAGATTTCTTTTCTAAATCTAAATCTAAATCTTTTCTAAAGCTAAAAGGCGGAATTAGCTGCAATTTAAGAAAAATCTGCTTTCTAATCTCACTTTTGAACTCACTTTTGAACAGGAGTCAAATCTCACATCTGCTGTTTTTGATGTTGAAGTCTTATCAAAGAAGACAGGCCAGATTTAGATAGGAGGGCTTGTTAAATGTATTTTTTCAAAAACATCGTTTATTTTAGAGGAATGCAAATATGGTCTTTCCAAATTATAAAAGTAACTTAATGGTTTATATTTAATATGTGATACATCAGATGTAATAAGGAGTGTTCTTATATGATATATCAGATATAATATAGAGGGTTCTGACATGTGAGTCCCTGTCTTCTAGAATGACCTTATGTAAGCTGCTAGAAATCACATCCTGCCCTGAACAGTTACCTCTTTTTTGGTGCCATCGCTCCTATGGCTCTGTGGTTTTCTGCCATGTTTATGGAATACTCTAATACTGTAATGGTTAAGAGTTTGGATTCTGGACTGTCTTGGGTTACAGTCCAAGGCCCAGCACTTCACAGCTATGTAATCTTGCTGGGACTCACTTTCCACATCTTTAAAATAAAATGGGAATAATAACAGAGCTTACCTCAAAGAGTCAGTATAAGGTTTTAATGAGTTAGTGTATTTGAAGCATATACATCATTTACTGGTATAATTTAAGAGCTCAGAAATATGATCTAATATTCTTATTCTTTTTGTACTTATCTGTATCCATATTTCAACTCCTTTATTAAATTAAGGCTTCTTGAAAGTCGTGTACACTCCTAAAGAACTTTCACATTTTTTTTTCTCTCCTTTCCGTCCCCAGCCTTTCCTCTTCATTTATTCATATATCGTCCCTCATCTGGGTCTCAGTCTTCCCAAGGGCCATCCCTGCCCTAGTCACTCCATCCTACTCCCCTCTTAAGGTCCATTGTTCTGGTCAAGTAATTTCCGAATTAAAAGCATTTTGTGGTGTTCCCTGGCCTTCATGGCCTTATTTCTTCACCAGGTGCACCTGACCCTTGCGATTAGCCTCTCATCTCTCCGTTGAGCTTGAACTTTGGCCTCTCACTCCACACCGGGCCTCTCTCACCTCACTTCTCTGTCTTCTGCTTGCAGATGCCCTCTGAGCCTTCCTCCCCCAGGCCCCTTCGTCCATGAGTGGTCCACTAATCTATGCCCAGGCAGCTGGTTAACTCTGACTCACACACACCTGAAATCCTACCCACAACCGAGCTTTATGAAACGATGTCGAGGATGCAGGCAGTGGAAAGCCTCAGACAAACAGAGAAAGATGCGGGGCAACAGGTGCAGCTCCCAGGTCCCTGCTTCCGCACTGGACACGCCCCTTTTCCCAGAGTGGATGAGGTGTCCAACTTCTCCTAAAGCTGAGAGCATTTGACACATGAAATGTCTCTAGTTTGTACCCACAGAAAGTTACATAGTTTACATGACATTCTCCAGGAAGCCACATCTTATAGATCCTGGGTTCTATTATCTACAGGTAATCCTTACCCAGGGATATCCTGCTAAGGGTATTATGGAAATAAGGCCTCTTCCTCCCAGCAACTCCAGTTGACGAGGAGATTAGACCAGGTGCCAGCCCCGTGGGATGACTCTTGGGAAAGGGAGTGAATGAAAGCAGGCTGCTTTAACCCCTTGCTTTCAGAAGTACACCCTGTCACAGAACTCATCTCATCACACTGCAACCAGTTAGCTGCTGACACCTAAAGCCCCACCTTACATATATTATCTCTCCTGATCGTCTCTGCTCCTCGAAAAGGTAGATATTATAGTCTTCATTTTACAGATAAATAAAGGTGGACAAAGAGGTATTTGCCAAGATTATACAGCTACAAAGAGGAGTGGCCAGATTGCAGCAGAAATCTGCATAATTCGAAAGCCCCTTCCCTTTGGTTATTATTCATATGAATATGACTGTTGGCTTTAGAGTGAGTTCTTTGATGGGTAGGATTCTGTCTTACTCTGTACGTCCCCCATTGTGCAGGCTTATACCTCAGTAAATAGTGAATGAATGAATCAATGAATGAATGAATCAATGAGCTAGTGAAAAACGAGTGAACAGATGTACTGTTTCATTCCATGACTTCAGGCAAAGATGTGTTATCTTACATTTATATAGCAGATGGTCTGGAAATATTTATTGAGCCAAAATTTTTTTGTAAAAGGAAAAATTTTAAAAAGAGGGGTGCATGATAGATTTTTATTATCTCACTTTTCAAAATACTTACTTATAAGGGGAAGGAGAGCCAGACAACACACCATAACAAGAAAGCAGCGGCTGGCATTGGGTGGTGAGTCTCAGGGTGATTTGTGCATCCTTCTCTTTGCTTATCTGTGTTTCCCCAAATTACATTGCATTGTACAAGAAAATATTTTTTCTAAGGAAAGTCTGTTTGCAAGCTTCAGTTTAATTAAAACAACTGCTCTAAAAGGAAAATAATATTGGTGATATCAATGTTCAGGCATCACTTGTTCTGTGCATCACTGTGAAAGAGGCAAATAGGAAAGACTCTTGTGACAGTTCAGTAAAACTATGAAATATGTTCAATTCAGTAGATAATTTAAGTAGTGTGATTACTTTAGTCATTCAAGTCCCTCTCACCATTTTATCATTAGCTTGGAAGGTGTATTCAGTTCTCTGTGATTTATGAAACATCAGGTGAAAGAACCAACTGTTTTAAAACTTAGGCATTAAAATCTCTATGCCAAGAACTTTTACCTAAATTTACCTGAATTCCTAGAGAAATTAGTCATTTGTCAGTCTTGCTGCCTAACAAATTACCACGAACTTGTGGCTTACATCATACATTTCTTTCCGGAAGCTAGAGTTGATCTTTATTTAATCTATCCATCCATCGTGTGAACTTTTTTTTATTATTGCGACAAATAGCCCATAACATGAGATCTACTCTCTTAGCAAAGTGTTGCTTGTACAATACAGCATTGGTAACTGCCAGCACAGTGTTGTACAGCAGAGCTCTAGAACTTTTCCAATTTGCCTGACCAAAACACTATACCCCTTGAACAGTAACTCTCCATTTCCCCCTCCCCAAGCCCCGCCAACCACCCTTCTATTTTCTGTCTCTCTGACTTCCCGAAGTATCTCATATTAGTGGAATCATACAGTATTTGTCTTTTTGAAACTGGCTTATTTCACTTAGCATCATGTCCTCAAGGTTAATCCATGTTGTGTAGCGTGTCACAAGGTTTCCTTTTATATGGCTGAATAATGTTCCATTGTATGTATGTACCACACATTTTTATTCATTCACCTGTCCTTGGACATTTAGGTTGTTTCCACCTCTTGGCTCTTGTGAAAACCCAAAAGAAATGAAGCCAGTTCAACAGTATTGCCAAGGATGGAATATTTTCTGTCTTTGGGATGAAGCTTTGTTTCAATTAAGCAAAGTGAATTACCTTTAATATTAAATTCTGGACAATTATATCAAGTTGTACAAAAAAACATCAGGCTAGAAGCTTAGGACGTTTTTAACTTCTGGGAGGTTTAGTAATAGCTCCCAAAGTTTACTGCCTGTGATATTCTGGTTTATCATTCCCCCAAAATGTATATGCATTTGCCTTTCTTGTTTGAAAATTATTCTGCTTGGGTGTTACTGTTTGTGCAACAGGACTGGTACAGTAGGACTATAAAATTGGGATTCATAAAGCACAGCCATTTTAACAATAAAAAATAAAATTATAAACCTACGAAGGGATTCATGAGATCATTTTACTGAGTTCTTTTATTTTTATTTTTGCACTTTTCCATATAAGGAGATTCTTTAGACTTTCCCATTCGTTTTAAGACTTAAAAATTCACATTGCCCTAAATCAAATTAAACTTGGACATATTTTCCCTCTATAGCTAGTAGAGGCAAAGATTAACTGTTGAATATCTTTCTGGTAACAATGAATCATATATTCAGTGACATATTAATTGTTTTATTATCAAGTTGATAAAAATCAATTTGTTTGATCCACAAGCATCATTTTCTCAAGTAGAAGGGCAGTATTAACTGGGAAGTTGTCATGGCCTGATCTTGTGCTGTTGCTTCTTCATGGGGGGGACATGAGGGTGACATCAGAGATCACCATTTGTCCTCTGGAAAATCCACATGAGGCTAATTAAATTTGCACGCTACCAACAAGTGAGGGTGGGACCAGACATTGATTGCATGAGGAGAACATGCATGAGGAGGTCCAGACAATACAGACCACCCTGGACACATAACTGAGACTCAGATAGCCCTGTAAGACTCATGTATCTTTAAATGTAATAGCTGCGCCCAGCATCATAGTTATTCACATAAGATACGCATATATATTTCATGGGACTCATGTATCTTTAAATGTAATAGCTGCGCCCAGCATCATAGTTATTCACATAAGATACGCATATATATTTCATGGGTATATAGTCACAGTACACTTTATGCTCACAATTTCTCTTCCACGCTAATTTTAGCTTCTTGCTTATTCACATTCAGTACTTTCATTTTAATTGGTCCTCATGTCCAATTGCACTTCTCTGTCTTCAACAATCTCTGTTTATCTTTGAAAGAGTTTAATTTCTGATTTAGAGTCCATTCTGTTCATCCTATAATTTTCCATTTGCATTTCTTCAGTTCAGAGTTCTTTACGTGGATCAGCCACTTCTAGATTTCCTAAAACCTTTAAGTCTTTTATAAGATAAAACAAACATTCAGGATGCACAAAATGCATGCAACACAAGGAAATATATGCTCACAATGAATGCATTGACTTTTAAATATGTATACCTTACGTTAAATTCAAAAGAAATGAATTCATTTAACGTTACCTGTATAAAATCTTAGCTTAATTGCAGAAAAAGTTTAGATGTTTAGAAATGCCTACAGTTATTATAAACATTCACAGAGATTTCCAAGCGGCAAGAAAGATACCAACCATGTGGTGGGTCTCACCAATAGTTCACACTCTTTTTTTCTGTTTTGACCCACCAAATGGGTTTTGTCCAACCCCAAGCCATGGGTATGCCCATTGTCCGTGCATTATTCCTGTAAGCCTCAGCACAGCTCCAATTTTTAATCTCCCCAACAAGAAAACATACCAGAATGCAACTGCCTTAAAGTTTTTATGAGTTTTACCTCTTACACATTCTACTGTATTTTTTAATTTGCAAATTTTAGTACCTTATTATTAATTACAAGCTCCTTTTGGCATTTACCACATCTGAGTTGGACATCTCAGTGAATCAGGTTAAAGAAGCACCACACTGAGTTTTTAAACTGGGTTAAATGAAATAAAGAATGAGAGGGCTTCCCTGGTGGCGCAGTGGTTGAGAGTCCGCCTGCCGATGCAGGGGACACGGATTCATGCCTCAGTCCGGGAAGATCCCACATGCCGCGGAGCGGCTGGGCCCGTGAGCCATGGCTGCTGAGCCTGCGCGTCCGGAGCCTGTGCTCTGCAACGGGAGAGGCCACAACAGTGAGAGGCCCAAGTACCGCAAAAAAAAAAAAAAAAAAGAATGAGAAATGGTCTCAAGGTGCAAAGTCGCTTACAGATATAAAATTTCAGGACAGTTTTTAAGTTGGTTATTTTTCTACCTGGAGACATTTATCCAACCTGTAATAACCAAATGTAATAATGGTTTTGCTTAAAAATACAATTGATTAAACTATTACTTTACCCAAATACACAGAATAAATCTGTCACTTCTTTAATTATTAAGAGAGAAGAATTATATCCATAACATTTCTTAAAAAGTAGGTATTTTCCTTTAATTATTTTAATCCTTAGGTTTCATGTAAAACTTTGGTCTCCGTTTGGTGTTGCCTCGTAGGGTACTCAGAGTTGCTGAGTCCAAGCATAAAGAAAAGTACAAAAGTCACCATGAATAATTATTACGCCTTCTTAATTAAAGATCAGTGATACAGGCACTTCCCTGGTGGTGCAGTGGTCAAGAATCCGCCTGCCAGTGCAGGGGACGCGGGTTCGATCCCTGGTCCGGGAAGATCCCACATGCCACGGAGCTGCTGGGCCCTTGCGCCAGAACTACTGAGCCTGCGCTCTAGAGCCCACGAGCCACAACTACTGAGCCCACACACCACAACTACTGAAGCCAGCGCACCTAGAGTGCGTGCTCCTCAACAAGAGAAGCCACTGCAATGAGAAGCCCACGCACCGCAACAAAGAGTAGCCCCTGCTCGCCGCAACTAGAGAAAGCCCGCGTGCAGCAACGAAAACCCAATGTGGCCAAATATTAAATAAATAAAATTTACATTATATAAAGATCAGTGATACAGTTTCTCAGATGCTTGATTGATGGAGTTGAATTTGAGAATTACACTAGCAAAGTAAATTATATTTCATGGGAAGAGTTGGACAAAGGAAGAGTAATTGTCCGTGTTAGTTAACTGCTTCTGTTTATCTCTTTCATCATCACAATTTTTGAGTATTAGAATTATTTCAGAGGCTTTAGATACACTTCCAGGTAAACAGCTATATGTCTGAGTTTGACTTCTTACTGGCTTCATGCAGACAGACTCTAGATTTCCATGGTCATTTTTCCTGCAGGACAGGGGACAGTGGAGCGAGGAGGTGTGTGAAGTGGGCACCAAGTCACATCTTCTATTGTACAGAATGCTTTCCTGTTACTAGGTTTCTGCCTGGCTTGGCCTGTTATTTCGTGAAGAGTAATGTCGCTGGGATCTCCTAAGGTTGTTTTACGTCCTCCTTCAGGAACCTGGGTATCATCACCGGGTGGGGCAAAACTGCCCCTCTCCCCTCCCCCGTGAGGGCATTGCTGGTTCTAAAGCCTCGCCTCAAAGGAATGTTCCACCAGAAGATAAACAAATGCACACTTGAAGAAAGACTCTCTCTTGTTCCGTATCTTTGTCTGTTTTTAGCCATGAGCATCTATTACTTTGTTGATAGTTTAAGCAATATTTAGAATATTTTTCTCAGAAATTTGTACAGCAGATGTGCATTCTGGTTGTCCTGACATATGCTCTGTTTTCATTCAGGTGGGCAGAGATGAGAAAGCTTACCTTCCCCTCAACCTTGACAGGTAGAGCACTGGTGTGGCTAGAACCCCTAAGACAGGGCTTAGAGAGGACAGTTAGGCCAACTTGGATGGACCTCCTTGAAGGAAAAAAGGAGGTAAATGCAGATGCAAGATCAGCTAAAGAAAGAGCTGCTATCATTTGTCCCAAATTGGGAATCACCAATTTTCTGTGATTAAAATTCCTCTATATTTTTCTTACGTTTTGATAGGGAAAAAAAAAAAATCATTCTCTTAGCTCCACCTGCTGAAACCTAAGACAACTTTAAACAGATGTACATTTTCCAAATTGCCAAAAGCTCTCCCAGCATCTCTTAGCATGCACAAAGTGACTGAACAACGAACATGCAGCCTCCAGTTTCAACGATGAGACAAAGGCCTTTGCTCTTGACGTTCCCACCAGTGCAGCAAAAAGGGGTGGTGACAGGCATCTTCCTTTGGAATACCTGAGTCCCCAGTTCTCGATGTATTTAACGATGTATTTAAAATCTGCATTTAACAAAATAATATGTTTAGGGTCATTTTGGGAGGTGCAGAAGTGTTTTTTTCCCTTATTAAAAATTCTTGCTATGCAGAGAAGAGTACTTAGTAAAACATAACAGTCAATAAACCAAATCTTACAGAAACAAAGAAAAGCAAAGCATTCTGGGTCTTTGTAAGTTACAGTGTAAGCCAATCTTATGGGAAACCACTGGTGTCCTTTTTTTTTTTTTTGCGGTACACGGGCCTCTCACTGCCGTGGGCTCTCCCGCTGCGGAGCACAGGCTCCGGACGCGCAGGCTCAGCGGCCACGGCGCACGGGCCCAGCCGCTCCGCGGCATGTGGGATCTTTTCCGGACCGGGGCACGAACCCGTGTCCCCTGCATCGGTAGGCGGACTCTCAACCACTGCGCCACCAGGGAAGCTCCCACTGGTGTCCTTTATCAACGTCACAAAGTCTGTTAGGAGGGAAAGCCAGTACAGTGACCCGTGTTCCGACGCCTGTGTGTCAGAGTGTGAAAGACAGCGAAGGTCCCAAAGGGCCTTCAGCCTCTCCTTCCCTTTGAAGGAGAACCAGCCACACAGCACATTCCCTGTGAGCATCTTAAAACGACCATAAAATGAGGGACCCAAGTAAGCAAGGCTTAGACTTTCTGTACAATCAGTTGGATTGTGTTTATTGATCAGTAATAAATGTTTGCATATTTCTTCATTTGGGCTGCTTCCAGATTATCCTTGTTATCTAAAAGCAGTCTCCTCTCTCATGGGCAACTCAGGCCCTGTTATTTATGGCAGGGATCTTTCAGTTACTTGTGGTTGCTCAAGGGGACAGGGGACAGGGGCCAAGGGCTTCAGCTGCTGTGCAGACTGAGCGCACCCCCCTCGACCTCTTCCCTCTGTGGAGAAGGCAATCCTCAGGGCAACAGCAGGAAACTAAAGCATCCGTGCACCAGGAGGTGATCCACTGAGGTGGGAGATTGTCCCTTGGACCTGCCTTTCTTCAGGATGAGAAAATAGGGCTTCCACTGTGAGGAGATTGTAACTAGCTGGCAGTCGTGTGGGCTTTGTGGCCCTGATGTCCATCTGCGGTCTCCTCCCTGCATCCCTCTCCCTCTCTCCTTGGGTCCATGAAAAGATCATTGAGCATCGCTCAAAATCAGACTCAGTCAAGGGACTGACAGGTGAGGAAGAGAATCAGGAAGGCAGGACTGTTCGCTCTCCCCGACCTACAGCAGCAAAATATACCCAGGACAAAAGAAGCCAGCTTTTCAGACATGGTTTCCTGTTCTCACTGGTTTGCAGGAGCCAAACAAAAGATCTAGAACTGAAAGAGCTTCACTCAACTGAAAAGAATATAAGCCTAGATTTCCTTTTCATAGTTTCAGAAACATGAGCTGTGATTCCTGATGGGGAGAGCTATGTGAAATATCAGGCATCTGTCTACCTCTTTTCCCTCCTGTGTTTCTGTTTTACTACTATCTTCTTTATGTTTACGTCTTAAATCAAATCTGAGGCAGTATTATCACTTTGAAATGTGACTGCTGTAGGGCTGTTAAAAAAAGAGGGTCATTTGGCTAAAAGCTGATTTCTTGTGAACGGCGATTTTAGTATCTGTCTTAAAACCTGTATTCGAATGATGCTCTCAGAGGGACATTCTTGTATTCGAGGTCAAGATGGCCATGTGGATCAGTCCTTCATTAGGAAAAGGAACAAAAAGGGACGCTTACGCTTATTAAGCACCTGCTGTGTGCTAGGTAACAAGCCAGGTGCTTTCACACGAGTTACTTGGGCAGCAGAGTTTTCTTCATATGCAGTGAATGAACGATCTTCGTTATCCTACACATTTGTTCAGTTTATTTATCCATGCCTTCCTTTGGTCCTGAGAATTCCTAACAGCACAGTTTCCACAGATGCACTGAATGACATGACACATCTTTGAATCCACCTGAGTGCTGTTTTTACATAGAATAAATGTCATTTCTGTTACGTGAAGTGAACTAAATTTTATTTCAATCCTTCTCCTCGGGAATGAGTGTCTCGTAGCAGGGACCCAGATTTACAAGGTGGAGATTGACGGAAGCCTCAGCCTGACACCTTACACCTTCTGATTTGTGAAGTAATGCCCTCATCCCAGCTGCATTCTACACTGCCTTCTTCTAGCGTAATGATCATCGAATGTGCTGAAATGAACCTGGCTCACATTTCATTTGAAAGGAGAGAACTCAGGGCTGCTGTGGTTACCCTTCTGTTCTCACGGGATATAGTAGATCAGAACATAAAGAGCAATAGTGGAGGATTGGAGCTGAGGGACTTGTCACTGCAGGTCACAGTAGGTGCCAGGCATGGTGCTGAGATCTTTGCCAAAATTATCTAATTCAACGCTCACTTCAACCCTGAAACAGAAGAATTTGCTTTATGTCGTGGGTGAGGAAACTAAGACTTAAAGATAACTGATCTTCCTAAGACCTTGGGCTCAGAAGTCCTAGCACTGGGCTGGGCTCCAGCCTCCCTGCTGGAGCCCCATAGGCTCACTGCACTGGTTGCATAATGACACAGTTGCCTGTGAAGCAGGCAGTGTAGATGTGCGGTGGGCCATAGGGAGCTACAAGGGACATTCTGTGAACACTGGTGTTGTCTTTGTTAATTGTACCTTGACAGATTAAGGCTCTGTCCTGCCTGCCCCTTAGCAAACCGTTTTGCGTCTGTCATCTGTGAACCCATTAAATATTTAGCTGATATTATCTTTGAAGGTAATCGATTCCTTACTTTATCAGGCACCAACTAATGCAGTTCTTACCTTTATTTGTTCTAAGCCTGCTTCCCTCAGTTCAATCTGGGATCTGGTGAACTAGTCTGAGGTTACGATATCCACCGTCTTTATTTTCAGAGACTTGGGTTGTTGGATTGTTGAAATGTCTATAGATAAAATTTTTAATCCTCTGGACATTTCTTCACAATTAAACTTCAGTTATTAATATTATTATTCAGATAATGGGTGGTGAATTCTAGTAACCTCTAGACTTCCACCTACTTAACTGGTCCCAGAATTATAGAGGAGAACTCATATTTCTGCAGCCAATGTGATAAACATGGAGGAAAAACAAAATCTAGCATTTTAGTTCAGGCACCGTGAAAATTATTATAGGTCTAGAATCCAGAAAACAAATGAGTAGGTAAAGTAAGTCAGGCTTTGGGAAAGTAAAAATTTGAATAGAAATTGGAAATGTAACCAAGACACTCAGTATAATTTTTCAGGCCTATAGCTTTATCATCAGAAGCACCACCCCTGGAACATAGGTAGTTCCTGAACGTGTGAATCCTTATAGAAATTCTCAAGTAGGACCTTCTACAAATACAGGTATATGTCTATTGCTTGTGGTGTGTCCATACGTATGTCTTTTTGTATCTGTGCATATGTATGCTTGTCAATTTAGAGAGTTCTTGTGTGCTTGAATCCAAAGGTAACATCCTATATTGCTTTTGATTTCACATGAAAGGGCTCTTCCCCTCTGTGGTCGCATTGGTAGGACCTGGCAGATGGGGAACTATCCCCTGAGCCCGTCCTTCTTATGGGCAGTAAATGGGCACCCGTGAAGCTAGACTTACGGCCTCACTAGGAAAACAGTTTCACTTCTGCCAGCGTCACTAAAGAGAGAAACGTTGCTGTAAAATCTGCCTTCCCACGCTTTTTGCAGTGCACAGTCACAGTGCAGGGAGCCCAAGGTGAAGTAGGCCGCGGGCCGAGTGTTTGTAGGCTGAGCCCGTTTCTACTCTCCGGTTTCCAGTGTTGAGGCAATGAGGAAGGGCAGGTCTTCGCTGAGATGTCGTGTCCAAAAGGAACCCGAGTGAGAGGAGGAGGAGGAGACCCAGCATTTAGAGCAAGGGGAGGTTTGTGCCTAGATGGGTGGCTGCACTGGATGTTCAGAGAGCATGTGAGTGAGTTCCCAAGGTGACCAAAGGCCCTGGTGTAAAGTGATAGACTCAGTCTTCTGCGGGCCATTCACTGTTTACACACTCATGAGAAAAAGTGTTTGTCCTTAAGTCTCTTCATCACTGAGTTTGAACTTCATGATCTGGGGCTGTCCACAGCCCATAGGTCAATCTCCTCGCCCCCAACGATGACAGTACTTGGAAAGCCAGTATCTTCAAAATGGCAAACCCAGCTTAAGCTGTAGCTTCCCCTCCCACACAGATCCATAGATAGACATGATGATGAAATAGTAGAATGAAAGAGACAAAATACATGGGAGCTGGCAGGGTAAATCCATATATCTAGAGAGAAACTAAAGTCTAGAAAATGTGTGCAAAAGCTCTTCCTAGGACAGTAGGACTAGAACATAGGTGCTCTGCGTGCCTCATGAGACCTTATGGGAAAAAGGCACAGGCCATGAATAAGAAATTTACAGGAAAAAAATACCTACGGCCTTAAAGCTAGGTAAAGCTGCTAAACCACACTAGCAATCAGGTGTGTGTGTGTGCGTGTGTGCGTGCACCTTGGGTGTCACTGTCTCCCTGTGGTCCAGGGCCGTGTCTGGAACCTACTGGTTCCTCGGTAGATAGCTACTGAATACATGGACAATTTCCAGTTCTGGTAATTCAACTAGGGGGCCTTCATGGAGCCTTCCAACCCTGAAATCCTTGTTCTAAATAGCAGTGGAAATAGGAGACAAATAGATAGGTTAGGGTTAAAATACAAATGTAACACCATGCATTTAAAAAAATATGATGATGGAAGGATTTGTCATTAAAAGTGATCTGTTGTGTAGACATACAATTCTAAATGCCTAAATGAGGATTGTTTTTAAGAGAAAAGAGGAACTGGGCAAAGGTCTTCTGAGAGAGATATTTTAAGAGCTAAAAGCAGAGGAAAATCTCCCAAAGTCAGGAGAGAAAACCCAGATAGAGAATTTTTTAATATAAAAATTGGAAAAGTCTAACACCAAACAATTCCTTAAACAGGAAATTTAGACAATGCCAAATCAAAAGAATAATAGAACACCATTTTATCTAATTACAAAGTATTTGTAAAATGCGTGGAGACCTCCCTGGCGGTCCAGTGGTTGAGACTTCGCCTTCCGATGCAGGGGGTGTGGGTTCGATCCCTGGTCGGGGAGCTAAGATCCCACATGCCTTGGGGCCAAAAAACCAAAACATAAAACAGAAACAATATTGTACCAAATTCAATAAAGACTTTTAAAATGGTCCACATCAAAAAAAAAAATCTTAAAAAAATTTTTTTTTAAAAATTAAAATGCATGGAATGTTCCATCTTGTCAAGGATGTATGGAATCAGGAGCACCACTGAATGGTGTATAAACTAGATCAACTTTCTGGGGGAAAAATTTGCTAATATATCAAGACCTTTAGAATGGTCATACATTTGGATGAGCAATTATATTGTTAGGAATTTATCCCAAGAAAATTCTAGATATATAACCAGAATTATGTTCTTTTTTGTTATTAAGGCATGTTTTGTAGTTGTGAAAATGTTCAACAGGTGTTGGGCTCATCAGATTATGATACGCTGTTATGATAAATATTCTGCAGCTACTAAAACCCTCACTGTAGATAAGTATTTAATCGTTTGGGACACATTAACTGAAACGATACTGGAGAACAATATATACATTATGAATACAGTTATGTAAAAATCTACACACGAAAGTGGGTTAACTATGGTATTTGCATGCTGGTAGCATTATGGGTATCTGTGCTTTCCTGTGTTTTCAAATTTTCTACATAATCAGAAGAGAGTTATGGGGGGCTTGGGGTTTTTGTGGGGGGAGGGTGGATGTTAAGGGTTTAACTGGGGACTAGGTGGGATTCAGAAAGGTTGACCAGCCCTCACCGTGTCACCAAAGGATGGACTTAGAGGCAAGCCTCCCTGACTAAAAAGGAAGGAGTGATCGTTTGGTGCTTTGAACAGATTCCCTCCCTATCATATTGGGTAGAAAAGAGTAGCTTCCAGACCAAGTGCGTCTAAGGTCTCTTTCTAATCCCCTTTCAAAAACTTCTTATCTCATCCTTAGCTGAGAGCTGGAGGACAGAGCAGTTCCACTTAATATGTAAAAGCTGAGATTCACGTGGAACCTGCCGCTGCCCAAGGGGAAGAACTGTATTTGGGGACAGTGAGTTTTAAGTCTTATAACTTTTCCCTGTTCACTGAGCGAGCGGGGGCGACACCACGACCCAGGGAAGCAGTGCACACAAAGGAGGCAGCAGGTTACAGGAGGGAGGGGGTGAGGGGGCATCACCCAGACCCAGGGCACACGGGTACCCAGAGCCCACTGCTTAGGGCCTGAAACACTCACATGAGTAAAATCCATGTAAGTTTTCTAGTATTATTGTTCTACATGCAAGACTGGTCTTAGAAGCCTTTTAAAATTTATTTTTCCTTTTCATTTTTTTTAACAAGTAAATAATCATTGCTTCATCTTAGAATTTTAGTGCCCTCTGTGTATGATTTAATCCCCATTTTTATCTGACAGAGTAGGCTGTTGCTCAAATACTGGCACTAGGAAAAAGATATTGGCAATGCTGTTAGGCTGCCCTTGTAGGAAATCCTGTATCTGAATATATATGCTAAACTCACTATCAAAGGAAATTTTGAAAAACAACTAAATATACTCTGCAGGTTCTAATGAAGTAGACTTTTACACATCATACAAGTCATACAATTTACAAGTCCTAGATATCAAGGGATATCTCCATTTTATACTTTAACAGTTAAATTCCTTAATTTTATCCAACACATACACAGTTGGGTAAAAATCTCATTTTACTTTTATTTTTTTCTTTCATTAAAGACAATAATAATTTACATTTGACTCTTGAACAGCCAGGTTTGAACTGTGTGGGTCCGCTCACATGGCCTTTTTTCAGTAAATACTACAGTACTACTTGAGCCGAGGTTGGCTGAATCCACAGATGTGGAATCGCAGATACAAGGGCCAACAAGTTATATGTGGCTTTTGAACTTTATGGGGGTGGTGCCCCCAACCCCCGAGTTGTTCCAGAGTGAACTGTACATCTCAAAATGAGAAATTTTACCAAATCCAAAGGATCTCTTTACTGTGGATCAAATGGTATCTGACATGTTCTACATATAAGTGTGATTACTGACCATTGGGAAAAATTTTTGATCCTTCCAAAAAATAAATACAACTCAAGCCCAAAATCTCTGGTTAAAAATAGTCAGCCTGCATAACAAGTTGGTCTAAAGGTAACTAATACATAATTATAACAAAAGACAGATTTCTAATAGGCAGTAGTGTCGGGCTTAGCTATGAGTGGAGGGCCCGAGATGTACTTCGCCTGTCCCAGGAGAAGTTTATCTTACATTGTGAGGTGCCAGAGCCACGTCACTGCCCTTTAATCAGAAAGTGGACGAGAGCAGTTATTCTCAAATGTCTCTCCAGGGGACAGTGTCTGAGGGACATAAGACCTCCTCTTCAGCCGCTGAGCAGAGATGAAGACTTAGACTCTTAAAGCATCTTGTGAAAAGAGTTTCTCTGTCTGCCTCACAGGGTTATTGTAGCTATCACAGAGCGTTGTTCAAATTTAAGATGTTATCACTGACACAGACACTAATACTGATTTGCCAACAAGAAGCTGTGGACGAGAATCAAAGTATCCGTGGGTTGAGGACACTGAAGGACATTCCCTCCCACCTCGCTGTGGCCACGAGCACATCTCTCCCTCTTTGTGTTCCTGCTCTGCACCGTCTCGTCCCCTGATGGCTCTTGTGACCTGCCTGGACTGTGACATCAGGACCCAGGTGGATCCTAACACGGCACCGCTATCACGTTCCTGGGCTGTCGGCCTTACAGCCCTGATAATTATCCAAAACTATCCTGTGTTTTTATTTCCATGGTGATTTAAAGGTCTTTCCCCTACCAGGACGAAAGATCCCTGAGAGCTGGGCCTTTGCCAGCCAGGCCTGTAATACAGCCTCGGCACACAGCATCTAGAGCTCGTTAGGGATGTAACGCACCCCCGGTGGGCCCTTCTCCGATTACAGCCTACGATTTTCAGCTTGTCATTCCCTTGCTCAAGAACCCAGAGCCGCTGCCTGTTGCCTACAGTTTCTAAGCCAGATCTTTGATCAGAGCGCCCGCCCCCTGATCCAGGCTGGAGTCCCCACAGCCTCTCTGCCTCCCAGGCTACCTCCCGCTGCCCAGCCCTGCCGTCAGGGATTCACTTTTGCACTGTTTCCGTTTCACTGTCGTTGGAACAATGCGTTTCCTTCTGATTGTTCTTAAGCCTTTGCTGCCCAACCAGAGTAAAAATCCCTTAGGTACACAAACTGTGTATTTGTTTTTTTTCCCTCTTGAGACACCTTGTACATAAAGTCCCTTAAACACGGCATCAGCAAGTGTCGGTTGACAGATGGACTTAGACACAGCATTTGGGTTTATTTGTTCATTTGGCAGGGAGAGGTCAACAGGCTTCGGCCTCCAAGAGCAATTTCTGTTCATAGTGCGGCTGTGATTTTGAAGCTACCAGCAGCAAGTTGCCACCTACACACAAGGAAAAGGAATTTCTGTACATTAAAAAAAAAAAAAAAAAGGCACTGCTGCTTTTGATGCAGCCCAGCTATATTTCATGCCGGTGGCATGTTGGAAATAAAGAGAAACAGTGGAGGCCCAGAAGATGCCTCTAGTTCTTGCCCATTTCTGAATTCTCTGTCAGCACTGACATCTGGCGATAGAATATCACTCGAACAGCAGTTATGTACGTGGAGCTCAGTGGCAAGGTTGCTGTTCCCATCAGATGAACCCAGTCTCCTCAGGGTGTATTTGTGCCTCACCAGGAGCTCGAGACGCAGTGACGCTCACAGGCTCCTCCGAGTGGTTTAAAAGAAGAGTTGACGTGATGGACTCAATCATGGCAGCCGTATCTCTAGGTCAGGTCAAAGCCTCCTGAAGAGCTTGTTAAAAAAAAGATTACTAGTCCCCAAGCCCAGAGTTTTTGATTCAGTATGTCTAGGGTGGAGCTTTGTAATTTGTATTTTTAAGAAATTTCTAGATGACACTGATAGTGCCAAGGTGGGTCTCTCACTTTGAGAACCACTGCTGGGAAGGGTGGCAGGGCGGAAAGTCCTAGTGGGTGCAGAAGGGCCCAGGAAGACTGGAACTCTCCCAGCCACTCCCCTCACAATGAGTGTTCTGGCTCATCTCCAGAAGCACTGGGCCCTTTCAGCAGGCTGTGTACACACATGTACCTGCTCCGACGTGGGAGCAGCATCCAAGTCAACTGGAGGTGGACCAGGGCCTGGACAGTGGGGTGACCTCTTTGTCACCCCCTTCTTAATAAGTAACGGTGTCGGGCTTCCCTGGTGGCGCAGTGGTTGAGAGTCCGCCTGCCGATGCAGGGGACACGGGTTCGTGCCCTGGTCCGGGAAGATCCCACATGCCGCGGAGCGGCTGGGCCTGTGAGCCATGGCCGCTGAGCCTGCGCATCCGGAGCCTGTGCTCCGCAACAGGAGAGGCCACAACAGTGAGAGGCCTGCGTACCACAAAAAAAAAAGAAGTAACGGTGTCAGCTTTCCTTTGGAACTAGCCAGGCAATTCCCCGTTTCTTTAAAAACTTTGTAGGAGACCCTTCCTTCAGTGAGCATAGAACTATCATTACTAACCAAATCTCATCTATGTCTAAATGAAAAAGAATTTATATTATTCATATTAAAAAGTGGTACATACCCATTGAATAAAAATACAGCTAAACCCAGAAATAGGACTTAAAAAGTGGTACATACCCATTGAATAAAAATAGAGCTAAACCCAGAAATAGGACTTGCCTGGTGGTCCAGTGGTTAAGACTTTTAGCTGATTCACTTTGCTGTACCATAGAAACTAACACAACACTGTAAAGCAACTATACTCCAATAAAAATTAAAAAAAAGACTCTGAGCTTCCCTGGTTGGGTGACTAAGATCCCGCATTCCGTGCATGGCACAGCCAAAAATCAAGAAACAGAAATATACATAGTCCCACGACCAAGAAAAGGTAACTGGATATTTGCAGATCTTTCAAATCACTCTAAAGGTTAGGAAGACAACAGAATTAATTCTGTTGAGTCTTCCAGCCCTGCAGTTCTCTGATTCAAACTCTCTTTGCCTTTTGTGATCTGCTACATTGGATTCTGTGTTACCATTGGCAACCTCATATCAGTGAATGACAGAGCCCGGAGCTACTCCACCTCCAAAAAGGCAAAACTATAAAAACATCTAATGTGCATATTTTCATGACAGGGAGCCAGTAATGTGACTGAGCAGGTATGCGGCTGCTTATAACTGTGGCATTAAAACCTTCAGCCACATTAAGGGCCAGGAATGTCATCATCTATGGTTACCAAGGGTTCTGTGAAGGAATGGGAACGCATAAAGTTAGGCACTGAGGGTGTTGTATTTGAAAGACGAGGGCACATGGAAGTTTACTCTACTGTGGGGATTTACCAAACCTGCAAACACCAGTTTCAAAGATGGAAACACTGATATGTCTTTGGAGTCACTGCTGAAAACCAACAGGGCATCTATCTTGCTTCTGTACTGGGAATAATAACAGAAGTCCTCACTGCCTACATCTTTTCATAATGTGCTCACTTATCTATGTGTTTCTTTGAGAAATATGTCTTAGGTGTGAGGTAGGTGAGGACGTTGCCTTTATTTTTCGCTTCTCTGCGTTTGGAGTCTAACATTACACTATCTTGATTTTTGATGTTGAAAGTGGACCCTATGGTCGCCCCTCCACTTCTGAAAGTCTCCAGGTGATGGCTGGGCTCTCTTTACCCACGTCTCCTCAGAATCTGTGATTCACCAAGGCCACAGTTGCTGTTCTCCTGTTGCTAAAATCAGACCTCAGTATATTCTGCTCTGGGCAAGCCACAGGTGGATCATTGTATCACAAACCTGGTCTCTCCTTCTAAAAGCAAAGTAAATAATGAACAAACAAGTGTGAGCAGAATCGTGATGAACAGGGAGGCCCTAAGAAGAATAACTGAAGAAATTTGTAAGTTTAACATGGAGAAGAGTAGATATGGTAGAAGCTTGCAAAGAAGGCGTGGAGTTCATCTGCATCATTTCTTTTGGAAGAACTTGGATCCATATGGAAATAAATGTAATAAGGAACAGATTTATATTCAAAATAAGAACAAATCTTAGAATTAGTCCTGTTATCGACCCTTCCTTTGGCTCTTTCCCTACCCAGTTATTGTTTGCATCAGTAAGGTGAAGTAGCCTTTTCCATTTGTAGCAGCAAGTAGAAACTTTCATCGTTGGCCAGGAAATGGAGGAGAGTTCATGCTCTGAAAGCACCTTCTCCCCATTACAAGGGGGGGGGCAAGGGTTTTATAGAGGAAGGTGAAGGAGGTTATTTGGGGGGGTCTTTTATCATCCTGATTTGCGGAATTGGGAGGTGATTTCCTGGAATGGGGTCTGCACCTCTTTTCTGCCCTTTTACAGTCCTTTGGGGTTTGGGTCAGAAGCAGATCAAACCAACACGGTGCTGTCTGGCAGAGATTTTACCATTAAAATGATATGATTATGAGCTGTAGAGTGACCTTTGTCCCAGTTTTGAAGTCCAGCCAGTTTATACCAGTTTCTTGTGGTTAAGTCCTCTTGTTCCTATCATGTAAACACATCTAGAAGATTCAGTCAATTTTGGTTTTCTGCAAGTTTGCCCAGAGGGTGCTTTTTATCAGAAATGGGGGTGCGGGCTTCTTTGCTTCCTTGCCTAAGGCAGGTGTACTTGTGTTTTATAGAGACGGTTTAGGTGCGGGTTAGGAACCCTGGGGTGGCTCCGCTAGGTAACAGTATTACTGAAAATAGGATGGGACTTCTAGGAAAATTGTAAGCCCTCAGTCACTGGAAGGTTCTTTGGGAATCTGAATGGATACATTTCAGAAATACCGTAGGATGGTTTTCTTTTTCTTTTTTAATTGTTTTTTTTTAAAAATAAATAAATTTATTTATTTATTTATTTTTGGCTGCGTTGGGTCTTCGTTGCTGCGCATGGGCTTTCTCTGGTTGTGGCGAGCAGGGGCTGCTCTTCGTTGCGGTGCGCGGGCTTCTCACTGCGGTGGCTTCTCTTGTTGCGGAGCACGGGCTCTGGGCGCCCATCACATCATCATTGGGTAAAACCTCATGTTCTCAAGGAAGTTAAACACCTTCTCTTTTCCACATATGATGACATGTCCTCTTTTGATATGTCCTCTACCATAAATGTGTGTGTGTGTGTGTGTGTGTGTGTGTGTGTGTGTGTGTGTAATGGAGAGAGACGGAGATAGAGACAGGTGATTTGACTTCCTTCCCCTGTGTCTCTCTGTGTCCCAAAAGATAGGTTTTTCAATTTTTTATCTTGTTTGTCTTTTAGACAATGGGAGTTAGAAATATTCTTTCTCCATATCTACTGCTGGATGAAATAAATGCCAGAAAGAAAGAAAGAGAGAGAAAGAGAAAGAAAGAGCGGGATTATCTCTGTAGCCATGGAAAGCAAGAAAATGTCCTATTTCTTGCTCTGACTCATGTGGATAGAGCCAAGTGGTCAGCAGCTAGCTTCGGCCTCTTGGCAGACTTGCCTAGAACAGTTACATAGAAGTGAAATATGATTAGGACCATAACAGAAGCCTGTATGATAAGTTGTTCTAGGGATGTTTAAATTCTCATAGGACAGTGAACTGTCAATGCAGGGACATGCACGCACATGCGCGCGCACAGACACACACACCCTATGTTCTTAGCTTGACAGAGAGGATATCAAGTAAAAGAGGCAACAATATATAGCTATTGTTTTATTTTTAAAGGTGAGATGGGATTAGCTAGGTTTTTTTAAGTGGTGAAGGAATTGAACAATTGGTAAAATTTCATGGGGAAGTATTTCCTTTCTTTCAGGTGTTTGATTTGAATCATCTCAATACATGTCATCTTTAGTGTAAAATATATGCAAACACCAGTCTTCTGAACTGGGTTGCACTTAATCCTGGGAGCCATTTAATCAGCAGTCCACCCAGAAGGCTAATTGAAATCTAATAACCTCCACAAAGTATTGACTGCTCAGTAAGAATGATAATTTTACTTAGAAGGGATAACTTTTCTAATATATTTGCTTTTCCACAAAATTATTTATGTTGCACTTTATCCCAAAGAAATTTAAAGGTATCTTGGTAATTTTTGGTTTTTAGAGTTGATTTTTATTCATCCTTAAACTTTATCTTAGATATTTTACATAGAGAATTCATATAAAAGGCTTAATACTTAATGCATGGAAATCCTGAGTGATTTTAGAAGAAAATTTGACTTTTAATGGAGACAGCAAATCAAATACAATAAATTAAAAGAAATAACCAGGGAAGTGTTTGGCTTCTGAAGTTAAGGATTTTATAGTCTTTACTCTTCATTCAAATTACTGAGTCTTGTGATTTAATATTAATCAAACTAAATGCATGCCTTATTGACCCAAGATGCTCCTTTTAAAATATAGCATTTGTACACTTAGAGCAAAGATTAGAATTTTACCCCCAAGGCTTAATTTAGTAACAGAGTTCCCAGCAGGAGCCTTAGTTCTCATCTTGGTATATTAGGAGGTAAGTATTTTGAGGGAGAAACCAAGAATGTTTGTATATACTTTTTCTCTAAACAACAGAGTTTCCATGCACATAAAATTAATTCAAATAATTAACTGATTCTAATAAATTTACTTTTGAGCAGAAATAAATATATGCTGGCCGACAACTTGAATGCCAGTTATTTTTATTTAAAATAGTTAAAATTATATCTCCAGTTAGGGTGAGAAACTTTAAATTATTCTCAGAAAGCCAGGGTATACACCTTGTAGTAGTAGCAGAGATTACCTTTTCCAAGAGCATTTGGATTACTATTTTATTTTTAAAACATATTATTAGCTCTTGGAATGTTGTTTTATAAAGGCCACTTTATCCCTGCCTCAACCTTTTTTTTTTTTTTTAATTTTAATTTTTTGGCCACACAGCTCGACTTGTGGGATCTTAGTTCCCCAATCAGGGATCGAAGCCGGGCCCTCGGCAGTGAAAACGCCACGCACTAACCACTGGACGGCCGGGGAATTCCCTGCCTCAATCTTTAGAACTGAGATGTCCAATAGTGTAGCCACTAGTCACATTTAACTATTTAAATGTAAATGCAAATTAATTAAAATTAAATAAAATTTAGAAGTCCCATTTCCGGTGTTCAGTGGCCACATGTGGCTAGCGGCTGCTGTGTGGGACAGTGTAGATGTGCAGCATGCGCTCCATCACTGCAGGTTCTTTTGGAAAGCAGAGCTTTAGATTGTTCACTTTCTCGAGGGCAGAGACTGGAATTCACTTAGAGCTTCCATTGTCCAGCCCTGCCCTTGGCCTTTCCAGAAGGGCAGCATCCTTTATAGCTGTGTGGACTCCATGGACTCCAATACTTATGAGCAGACTTAATTTTCCCTTTTATAATGAAATTGATATCTGCCTAACACAGTTCTAACGGTTAAATGAGATAATTCATGGCTTAAAATCTAAAGCATAGGAAGAGCTCTTTGTACACTAGCTATTACTGTTATTACAATTGTTTGTACAACTTAGTATTTGTTGAAAGAATGGTTCTTGGTGCAATTTCACAAGTCCAGAAACACCCCCTGCCCCAATACACACAGAGTCTTTCAACTTTCTGTTACTTTTTTTTAATTCTAAAAAATAAACATTCAACAAAACTAAGTAATTGAGGCATATATGAAATGAAAAAAATTTGTGATATTTTGAATATGTAATTCATTTTAAAGTTATATAATTCCATAAAAAAATATAAAAATGCTAGAATAGAAATTATAAAATAAATGGCCTTCTTTCCTTCCCTTTCCCATCAGACACAGTCAGTTTAAAGGTTTTTTTTTAATTTATAAACTAAAACACAGCTTGTATGTGCTCTAAGTAAAATTTCATATTCTGTTCTTTTCACTAAACCATTCTATTATTAGAATTGTTCTACATTATTAGGAAAAATCATTTACTCATTTATAGCTAGAAACAGACACTTTTTTGACAAATGCTAGGCACAATTCTAGACACTTTTAAAATATTATATCATTGTATGAAGGCAAAATATTCCAGAAATGAAATATACGGTATTTACTTAACCATTTTTTGTTTATGAATATTTAGATTATTTTTAGACTTTTCTAGGTAGAGCATTATTCTTAAAGAACTTCTAATCTACAATTGTAAGAGTAAGTAGCCAGCAGAGTCCTTTCTGATTGATTGTCAGTTTGAATCCAGTAGGAAGAGAGCCTACTTGGGTAAAACAAAGCAGCAGCCTGTGACAAAGACGTAAATAAAAAAGACCCATCCATTGTCCTATTGCAGAGTAATTAGATCACCAAAATTGGGATTCTGATTTCACAAGAGAGAAAAAATATCTGTTAAAATCCAAAATCAACTATAAATATATAGTTGAAGCATATTGAATATAAAAATCTCGAATCCACTAATATTTCAGCAATACTACTAAGAACAGTGAATTTTTCATGCTAATCAAATTACTGCTGTTGGAAGTGTGACATTTTAAAACACCTGTTTAGTGTATTTGTTATGTTGAAAATGTAAAAATAACACTTTAATGTAGAGCATCTACAAGCCATCCATATGCCTGGGTGTCCATATGGTAGTATAAATTTTAAAAAGCATTCCTTTCCTATTGGAGAAAGAGATTTTTCATCAACTCCCGAGAGACCACTTATTTAGTGACTATTGTTCTTTCCCCTTACCATACAGACAGTTCCTTAATGCACAATTAAGGTATACTCTATTGATTGTAGCAGCCACGACCCACTCAGAATTAATCTCCGTCTTTCTCTTATGAGCATACAGATTAAGCTTAACCACCTTCCATTTTATTGCTAACATTAAAATATGTAAATGACAGGGAACCACATTTCCAAGGGTTCTTGTTTAAGTAGGTAGTTTAGCATCCCACTGAAATTAACCACAATATTGAAGTCGATATCTTTTAGACCTAAACTAACTATTATTGCTTTGTAGCTACCAGAGACATCTATAAGACTAACAAGTAAACATGAAAAGTTTAAAGGTTTATGAGAAATATATGCTAACCATGGTTTGGAGAGCTAAAATTTCTATAATTTTTCACTATAGCTTTTCTAAAGATATAGTTTCCTAATTATTGTGAAATAACAGTTAAAACTTTTCTCTTTCTGGCTGATTTAATATTTCTTTAACGTATAAGAATAGAATAAATGAGCCACCCGGAGTACTACAAGTATAGATTAGAATGCTCCTTTTTCTCCACGTGTCTTTCTTCCATTGATTTCTTCCTATGTGCCTGTCTAGTCCTTGAACAGATGAATAGGGCACCCTTGCTGCAATTGAGAAGCACGTGGCAGCTCAAGGAAGTTTCACTGTGTGACTAAGAAGCATTTTGAGAGGAATGAATCCAGGGTTGATGGGAGCACCTTGGTGGGCATGTGACCCTCTGAGGCCAGTCAGTGATAGTGACCTCAAAGAGGAGTCTCCTGAGCTAAGTCCTGAAGGAACAGGATCCTGCCGGGCAAAGGAAGGGCGGAGAGAAGGGCCGGGGAGCTGCAGATTGGTCCATGGGCTGAGGTCCAGAGAAAGAGGTGGCCGTCGTGCAGAGCTGCAGGGTTAGAGCGGAGTCAGGCCAGGCTCGCAGGCTTGCATAAGAGCCAGGTGAATTTAGGTACCATCCTTTAGGCTCTGAGAAGGCTTCAGAATGCGTGCCGCAGAGGCTTCATCTAATGATCCGATTTGCGCGATAGGAAAGCAGTCTGGAGAATGGCCCTGAGGCGTGCTGTGACTGATGATCCTTCACCCCCAATGACACACTTCCATCCCGTGTCCATTCCACGGAGACTATGTTCCGGGTCAGGAAACTCATTAGAATTCAGAAATCGAAGACTGCTTTGGTGGCTCAGCGGTCCGCACAGAAGCATTTGAACTCAGGAGTTTCAATGTTGTAAAGCAAAGACTGAGGAAGGATCATACTGTACTACAATGACGGACCAGGGGAGCTTCTTTAGATGGAAAAAGCCCTTCCTGATAGCCCTCAAATGACCTCACGAAAGCCATTTTATCATCCAATTAAAGATTAACACATTAAGAAAGGGTGATTGAAAATGGGTAGACTTGATGGGTAGAATTGAGGATGTGGGGACAGAGTGGAAGAGGAAAGTGTACCAGCAGTTTATGGAACATCGAAGATCCACATTATCTAGTACCTAGGGTAGAGATGGGGCTTCTGGAGGCAAGGCTAGAATAACTGTTTGGTTGGTTCCATCCCAGGGAGGGTACAAGGAACATATAATTCAGTGATCAGTGAAGAGCCATTGAAGAGTTTTAAGCAAGATGATGGCATGACTGGGGCTATGCATTAACACTGGATGTGAATCTGGCAATGGAGTAGAATCCTAGCAGGTTCAGTGTCATGGGGCAGGCACCAGTATGACAGCAGGAGAAATGCAAAAGGAAATGGGATAAGTGAGACAAGGACCATTTACAGCATCTAAACGTCATCCTGGCAAAGCAGAAGAATTAGGGATGCCTGTCTTGCTGGAACTTTACTTCTATTCAGTGAAGCCTATAAAGTATGTACTTTTATTCCCTTTTTACAGATTAGAAAACCAAAGAGGTATGTAATTATTATGCATTGAGTACCCATCATTTATTTTTAGAAAACTTAAATATTTATCTCTTTAATCTACACAGTAAGCCTTTGAGGCTGATGTTGGAATCCTATGTACAGTTGAGGCTCTGGGGCTCGCAAAGGTTAAACAGCCACACAGATGTATCTGACTCCAAAGCCCACAGTCTTTCGCTCCTGGTGGATTCCATCCTTGGCTTCATGTCAGCATTCCCTGAGGAGCTTGTAAGAACTGCCAAGGCCTGGATCCAACCACAGACTTAAAGCAGAATATTTGGGATGGAACCCAGACATCCCCATTTTTAAAAAGTCTCCCATTGAGTCTTAAGCACATCCTGGCCTGAGCAATACCACAGTGCTGAGAGACCTGGGCCATCCCCTTAGTACCTGAGTGAATGTGAGGCATGATGGAGAAGGAAGAATCGGAGATAATTGCAAAGTCTGCGGCCTGGGTGATAGGGAGAATCTTTTGGGCACAGAAAGGGGGCCCGAATCGGGAGGTGAGGCCACAGGACTGGTCAGAAGTGATTGTATGAGGCACACTGACTGGGTGTGCTACTATGTAGACACAGGTAGCTGGTCGTCAGGCAGTTATAACCTAGGTTGGAAACTGAATGTCCTGGGATGTGCAGATTTCCTGCTCATAGTTGACTGTTAATGTCCCTGATGTGGATGAGACCTAAGAGGACATGACTATAAAAAGGCTGAGAAGGGAATCCCAGGGTAATAGAACTCATGGATAAAGTAAAAAAGAGAAGCCAGGAAAAATCATTTTCACAGGGAGTGCTTAAAATATAAAGGCGAGGTCTATTCACCTTTGATGAATAGATTATTCTGGGAAAATAACAGAGAATTATTCCCAGTTAACTGTTGCAATAACTTACAATTAAGCAAGTAAAAGAGTTGTGGCACCACTGATTTGGCACTACTTCCACGGTGGGCCTTAGCCTATGCAACTTACCAAAAATATATTTCCCCTGCACAAAACATATACATATATTTCCCACTGGCAACCACATGAAGTTCCTGAACAACTGATATTCAGGGTTCTCATAGTTTCTTTGGGATATATTCTGTTTGTAAATGAAGGTATTTCTGTTCCCATAATATGTTTGAGAAGTGGAATAAACACGAAGATTTGAAATATATCTTGAAATGCTGGCTTTTGAATTGAAGCATGTACATGCAGCAACCATCCTCATTGTAATTAACTTGGATAAAAATTTAAGACATATTTTGTGCATACAGATCACATTGATCAATAGTAGTTAATGCACACCCCTAATTATCAGAGGTTACTTAGGATATAGTTCAATGTTTATAAGTTTATAGTAGGTTAAAAAGAAGAAAAACTGTGGATGGTATAACTAGGGGGGATCGTGTCTTATGCATATTCTTTAATTTATTTGAAAAGGTTATAACCTTTAAATAAAATGTTTGCCAGCAATCCACAGCTTAAGTGTAAAAAACCCAGCAGCTTCATTTTTGTGTTTTATTTATTCAAAGATATTTGGAGAACTAAAGCGTAAGGACATCACGTCCCAATTGCCTGCAAATGGCAGGGGCTGCAAATAACGGAAACTGTTTCAAAATTGAAAAAGACGGACATCTCTGCTTGAGGCTGAATAATGCTACAGTTTAATCCACAGGAAGAACTCTTTCCTGCACAGAGAGCAAATTGTAGGGACAGTTAGAATATCAAGAAGAGTTTGCCGTGACACTTTTCTACTTTGATTACTTCAGTTCCTGTCACCTTTCTTTAGAGATCAACATGAACCCTTACGAGAATGATAGAATTGTACAAGATTTACATAATAAATCTCGAGTTTTTTCCCCAAATCTTTAAAAGGAAAATAGTCTTACTTTGAGATTCTGTGTCCATACAGACAAACAAAACAAACTGCCAAGCAGTCAGCTACTGCACACTTACCATGTAACAAACCTCCATCATCTGGAATGTTACCTTGGTAGAATTTATTTGGGAGGTCCCAAATTAGATGAGATTTCCGTTTCAGCTTTGCTTGGATAAGGTACACTAATACACTAATGCCAACTTTGAGAAAACGACATGTATTTGGCAAATTTTTTTTTTTTTTTTTT